>NC_142025.1:48583852-48909852 GCF_049901735.1 Notechis scutatus | reverse complement strand
CATAAGGACTTAAAGACCTGGCTGTGCCAGTTAGCTTGGGGATCTAATGGGGGATTAGCACAATGGAGGCGGTTGATTGAGTAATTAAAGATCCCACCTCCCCCCTCCACTCCACTCCCATCCTCCCCCATGTGTTTTTGGTTTTAATGTTTGTTTTTAACTCTTTTTTAAAAGGTTTTATGTAACTGTAACTCTCACAGAGTTATCCTGTGGTAAATGTTATAAATGAATAAATATATACACAATCCTCTTTCTATCCAGACCCTTGGGATTGAGTTTATCTTCTTAAGCCATAAAGAATGCATAATTGACAAAGACTTGTGTGATCCATTGTATTTTCAGAATAGCATCAGAACTAATACTAGCCATAATAATATTGATGAACTTGCTACAGGAGGTATGCTCTAATCCCATGATGACAAACTTATGGCATACATTCTGGAAGTGGCACGCAGAGCCATTTCTGACAGCACACGAGACGTTGCCCGGAAGAGATGTATTGGACATGCACACGTGCCTCCTGACAGCCAGCTGATTGTTGGGTATCTGCCATGTGTATGGGGGGGGGTTCATGCACGCATTGCATTATGGGTGCAGGCATACATGCACATGCACGTACATGCTTTTTCAGCACACAAAGACAAAAAGGTTAGCCATCACTGCTCTAATCAGTAACTTCATTCACTTTATTCTTATAAATGTGGCAATATAAACCACACATTGTCAGATACACCTTGCTGCACCTTGTTACTTTTTGCATTAGATATGTTCTTTAAAATTCCAGTAAATTTCCTCTAAAATAAATATATAAATACACAGAGGTAAGAATTTGCCCTATTATATGGGGATAGGTATAGGAAGAGGCAATTGACTTCCATTGTGCTTATCTGTGCCAATTTCAGTAAAGTCAGATTTGTTCCCGTGCCAATATTTCTTTTAAATGGATATGTTTGCAGACTTATACCTGGGACTCGTAGGAGGCAGAATGGAGAGTAAAAAATCCAAAGCTGATCATTCTGAATGGGACAGATCCAAAAATAGCTTTTTAAAGAAGTAAAGCACATGGTTAATTGCATTAATTTTAATAATTGCTTCTGTATGCTTTGATTAAAAACTGGCAGGGAACTGCATCCAAGATAATTTACATACCTCCTTGTTGGAGCTTTCGATGTTGCTATTTTAAAAAAAAGTATTGTTATTGCAAAGTTTCAGTTACTGAATGTTGCCCACATGATATGTAGATGATGCTTATGTGTGACTTGATGAAAGAACTTAAAGGCTCTCTAGACTTTCTACTTATCTAAATCTATTTCTATGTTATATACATATACACTATAGCTCACGGATGGGCTGCTGGGGGTTTACAGGGATTTGGGGGCTCTCTGAAGAGCACCCCCAAATCCCACTCCTGGCTGGCCCACCCACCCCACGCTACCCCTCCCAGAAGTCCCCACACAGCCCATTATGGATGCAGGTAAGTGCAGGGAGTGTGCGGAGGCTCAGGGAGGGTGAAAAATGGGCCTCCCGGAAGTTCGGGAAGGCTGGAAACGGACCCGTTTCTGGCTTCCAGAGAACTTCTAGAGCCTGGTGAGGCCATTTTTGCCCTCCTGGAGGCTCGAGGAAAGCCTTCATAGCCCAGAGAGAGCAAAAATACCCCTCCCCACCATGGTTCAGGAGTCCGACTAGGACACGTGCACCATGGCCACACCCACCCAGCAACCAGGCAGAGAACCCCATTGATAAAATTTGTGAAGCCCACCCCTGCTATAGCTATATTATGGAATAGGATTCTGTCTTATCTAACTTTCAGTGTTTTAGTTCACAGATAAAAATGAATGGAATTTTGAACACATTAATCTGACTGTCACTATTTTTGGCTTTTGTCACTATTCCCTGCAGACACCTCAGTTAAGGACACCTTGATAAAAAGCTAGCCATCTAAACCTATTGATACAATTATCAAGAAAAGAATAAGTCTTTCGGCTATCTAATACAGGTAGTCCTTGACTTATTGTAAAGATTGAATCGCTTTGCATCTTTCAAACCCTAATGCTTTTCAACTTGCCAATAAACTGGGAGGAGGGAAGGGGAAAATGGAATGCCAGGGATGTATGCAGAAATCTTGAGAGCATGGAAACTATCAAGGTCACCACTGCAGGTGCTTGAGAAAGAGATGGACTGTTGCCAAAACAAGAGGATATCTCATAATTGTACAATGTGATCACCCAAGGAGTGTAAAAAGAGGAAGCTATTGTTTAACTAGGCAAGTATTTTCATGGGAAAACCAGAGCTGGTTTTGTTTATTCAGTGCCAATATGGTGTACCCAATACAATTTTACTGTTGGGAATTCAAATTCCCCGGAGAGTGTTTCCTTGTTTGGGTTCACTAGTTGGACAGCTGACAGTTATGACCATTCATTTAACAACTATTCAAAGTTATGGTGGTGCTGAAAAGTGACTTATGAATCCTTTCACTTGCAATTAAGAGTTACCCTGTGATAAGAAATTTATAAGCCAAGAAATTTATAAATAAAAATAAAATAAATAAAAAATAAACTATTACAATGACTCCATCGTCATGAAATCAAAACTCAGGTGTTCAGCAACTGGCATATATTTATGATGGCTGTCGCATATTGGGGTCATGTGGTTGCCATTTACAACATTCCCAGGGAGCTCCTGAAGCAAAGTTAATGGGGGAAGCTGGATTTGCTTAACAACTGTGTGATTTCCTTAAGGAACATTACAAAAATGGCAGGGGTGGTGTTAGATCGTGGGAATGAGACTCAAGGAGCAAGCATAGTAACCAGTCATCTTTATTTCTATCTAGAACTGCTCACCGAAGAAACCGCGGCAGCCCTTTTACAGTCATGCTGCTCGCAGCTGTGGCCAGTGACAGCTCGTCGAATTTCCTACCACCATGGACCAACCATTCACAGATAAGTATGCTAATACATAACACTCCTCCCCACCTGGTCCAGTCTAACCAATCCTGGCCTCGCCTACCATACGTAATCACGTAGGTAGGGGGGCCTTTTATGGTTGTGACTGGACTTGTGCAGCTCAATTGCAGGTTGGTCTCTGGACTGTTCGGACGGATCTGTTGTTCCTCCCATCCTTCTTGGAACTTCCTGGAAGGTTGAGTTGGCCATGCTGCTCCCCCCAGGAATTTCCTGGCTGGTTGAGTTGGGCAGGCTGCTCCCGCCAGGGGCCATTTTCCCACTATTGTTCTGGACCTGTTCCTGTCTCCCCATGCTGCCTTCTTCCTTGGTCTCAGGTACGTGCCTGCATTTTCCGACCGGGGCTACTATTATTAGTGGAGGTTGTCTGTTTTTAGTTGTCAGGTTTTATTCTGTTGTTTTTCTTGCTCGTGGAGGGTCACCTCCTCCCTCTCTACTTGTGTTTTGTCTGTTTGAGGGGTTTCCACCCTCTTCCCTGGTTGTGTTATGTTTGTGTGTGGTATCTCCCTCCTTTTCCATGGGTCGGTCTGTGTCACCCCTTGTAACTCTACATCTGAGCTGGTCTATGTGTCTCTTCCAGCTCCTACCATCCATGGTGTCTACCCTGTAAGAAAGGGGTCCAATTATTTGGGTCACTTTTGCCGGTATCTACAAGGGTTCCCCCGTAAGGTTTTTTGCGTATACTGGGTCCCCTGTTTGAAATGTGTGGCATTTACTGGAGGAGTCTACTGTTTTTTCTGGGTTATATGTGGGGTGTAGTCTGTCTAGGTGTGATCTCAGTTTCCTCCCCATTAGTAATTCAGCTGGGCTTTTATTCCTTGTGGCACTGGGTGTTATGTGCTGTATGCTTAGTAGTTTATCTATCTTTTCTTGTGTGTCCCCGGACCCTAGCTTTTGTAAGGTTTCCTTCATGTAACGTACCATGCGTTCCACCCGTCCATTCATCAACGGGTGTCCTGGTGCTGTTAGTGCATGCCTTATACCAGGGGTCCCCAACCACCGGTCCGCGGAACAAGTCCTACCAGGCCGCTGGCTTGCTGGGCGCCGCCATCTTTTTTTGATGAAAAAGTGCTTCCGGTGAGCTTTTCTGGGTGAAAGCTCACCGGAAGCATGTTTTCATCAAAAAGATAAGGCGCATGCGCTTCCAGTGAGCTTTTCTGGGTAGAAAGCCATTTCTACCCGGAAAAGCTCACCAACGCTTGGCGCCGCCATCTTTTTGATGAAAAGTGCTTCGGTGAGGCCACCGGAAGCACTTTTTCATCAAAAAGATGGCGGCGCCCAGCTGATGCCGGTACCGGGCCGCGCCGTAAAAAGGTTGGGGATCACTGCCTTATACCATGTTGTGCTAAAAATCCCTTGAATGGTGTTGCCGTGAATTGTGGCCCGTTGTTGGATACAATTAAATCCAGCAACCCATGTGTTGCAAAAAGTGTCCTGAACTGTCTAATGATGGCTTCTGTCATGGTGGAGTGCATGATGCTTACCTCTAGCCATTTGGAGTAAGCATCTACGACTATTAGAAATGTGTGTCCTTTGGTTGGGCCCACAAAATCAATGTGTAATCTTGACCGTGGTCTCCTTGGTGTTTCCCGTTCATGTTTTGGTACTGTGGGGGGTGTTGGCCTAGATTCCTGGCAGTGTTTACACATTGCCACCCAGTCCCCTATTTCCTTGTCCATCCCTGGCCACCACACATAACTCCTTGTCAGGGATTACATTTTTACAATACCCGGGTGTTCCTCATTAGCATTTCTAGTATGCTTTCCCTTAAAACGTCTAGTATTTCCTCCCATAGTACACACCCCTTCAACATTGAGAGTTCTGTTTGTCTGTTCCGGAACAGTTTGACGTTCTTGTTGATCTCAGTCTCTGGCCAGCCTTTTCCTATCCAATTTAAAATGTGCGCCAGGGTTTTGTCTCTAGTCGTCTCCCTAGCAATGTTGGCTGCTGTTATTGGTAGGTTTTCTAATGTCTCTATTTGGAGGGTCGATGTGGTTGGTACTGGGTCTTCTTCTATGTCAGGTAGGGGGCAATGGCTAAGTGTGTCTGCATGATTTATGTCCTTTCCGGGTCGGTATATTTATTTGTAGTTATATAAAGCCAAGAATTCTGACCACCTCGTCATCCAGGGTGACAGTATGTTTGGTGTAGCTTTGTTTCCTGCAATGATACCCAGGAGTGGCTTGTGATCTGTGATTAGGGTGAAGTTCCTCCCATAGATATACTCGTGGAACCTCTTGATCCCGGTGACAGCGGCCAATGCCTCTTTGTCTAGTTGGCTGTAGTTCCGCTCTGGCTTTGACAGAGTTTTTGAGTAGAATGCTATGGGTGCTTCTTTCCCGTAGGGTAATACATGGCTGAGGAGAGCACCAATGCCGAAAGGTGATGCATCGCAGGTTAGGGTTATTGGGAGTGTTTTGCTATATTGTATTAGCATGCAGTCTGATGTGATCAAGTTTTATATTTCCTGGAATGCCGTTTCTTCACATTGCCCCCAGGCCCAGGTTGCTTTCTTGTCAAGAAACCTATGTAGTGGTTCTGCAATAGTTGCTTTCTGTGGTAGGATTATATTATAAAAGTTAATGAGGCCTAAGAAAACTTGCAGATCATTTTTATTTGCGGGTCTGGGGGCTTCCTTGGATGCTCTGACTTTTTTCTCTGTGGGGTGGATTCCTTCACTGTCTATGAGATATCCTAGGAATTCAACCTTGCTGGCAACTAATTGGCACTTCTCCTTTTTCACTAGTTCCGCCTCCTTGAATTTACTTAGGACTTCCCTTAGGTAGTCACGCAATTGTCTTTTGTCCTTGGCTGATACTAGGACATCGTCAAAATAAGGCACCACCCCCTTTATCCCTTGCAATAGATGTTCCATTAAGCTCTGGAACACCCCCTGGGGCGACGCTGACTCCAAATTGTAATCTGTTGCATTTAAATGCCCCCCTGTGTGTTACGATCGTCTGGGCTTCTGCTGTTTCAGGGTCAACTGGTAATTGTTGGTAGGCCTGTGCGAGGTCTAGTTTCGTGAAGATTCCCCCCTCACCAAGGGAATGTAATAAATGCTGTACCACTGGGACAGGGTATGAGCTTTGTTTGAGCGCGTCATTAAGGGTTGCTTTGTTGTCTCCACAGATGCACACAGACCCATCTGGTTTAATTGGCGTGACAATCGGGGTTTCCCACTTTGTGTGTTCAATTGGCTCTAGGACCCCTTGTGCGATGAGTTTATCCAATTGCTCATCGATCTTTGGTTTAAGCATGAAAGGGACCCACCTCGCCTTTAATCTTATAGGGGTTCTGGTTGGGTTTAGGTTAAAGGAAATTGGGGACGCCCGGTACTTGCTCAGCTCTCCGTCGAAGACATCTCGGAATTCTTCCATCAGGTTCTCTTCCCAATCTGTCTTGGTGATGCTATTTATTCCTGTGACTTTGATTCCCAATGGTGCAAACCATTTGAGTCCCAATAGGCTGCGTCCATTCCGGTTGACTATGGTTAGTGGTAGGACTCTGGTGTATTTTTTGAATGGCACTCTGAATTGTCTATGGGGATTTTGGTCCCCTGGTAGTCTTTCAGCATTAGTGTTTGTCTTTCGAGTCCTTCCTGGGTTATGTCTGGTATTAGTCTTTTTATGGTGTCCCATGATACCATTGATAAGTATCCACTTCCATCCGTCAAGGCTGGCCTTCTATGGTGACCTGGACATGTACTTTCCAGGTGTTTGTCATGTTTGAGTGTCTGATGGTCACTGTCTGGTGTGTTTCATCTCTTCCATTGGTGGCCTCTTTCCCTCACCTGTTTCGGTTGTCTTGGTTCCAGCAGCTTCCTGTTTGTTTCTCCCTATCTCAGGGGGGTGGTGGTGTTTGGTCTTTGTCTGGGGATGTAGTTTTTCCATGCTCGGCAGGCCCTTGCAATATGTCCCCACCATTCACAATGTTGGCATATTGCATCTAGGAAACAGCACTCTGAACGTGGATGGTTCCCCTCACAACCGGCACAACAGAATTCTTTCCTTTTTCCATTTTGGCCCCTTCTGCTATGTTCTGAACTGAGTTGATTTACCCCCTCATCTTCCTCTTCATCTTCCAGTGCAGACTCTATGTCCTTGTGGTGGGTCATGGTGGTGTTTTTTGGGGTTTCCAGTGGCGCTTTATTCATTTTTCGCATGGCGGCTGCCAATTTCTGGGTTGCTTCTGCTGCGGTGCCTCTTCTATTGCTTCTTTGAGTGTTATCTTGGGTTTCGTTAATAATCTGCCTTGCAGTGTTAGATCTCTCAGTCCCAAGACCACTCGGTCTCTCAAAGCCTCATCCATGTTTAAGAATTCGCATGCTCCGGCGATGTCCCTCAGGGTTGCAACAGAATTGCTGATGCTCTTGCCTTCTTTTTGATCACGCTGATAAAATTCATGTCGTTTGATGAGGCAGGATATGTTTGGGGTGTAGTGAGCCCTCAGTATTCTCTCCAGGTCTGGCCAAGCCATTGTTTTCACATCGATGAGTGCTGCTAACGCTTTGGCCATTTTGAATACGGCAGGACCGCAATGTGTAAGGAATATGGCTCTCTTCCTATGTTCTGAGATATTATTGAGGTCGCTCCCTTCGAGGAACATGAGAAATCGATCGATGTATGATTCCCAGTCTTCGGTTGTTGGATCGAACGGTGTGGGTGATGTGTTGTTTCTGGCCATCTCGTCTCGATGGGTCGCCAGTGTTCCTCGGTTGCCACATGCTCGCTGGTTCCCTTTGTTTCAGGATCCCATCCTCGTCACCAGTGTTAGATCACAGGAATGAGACTCAAGGAGCCAGCATAATGACCAGCCATCTTTATTTCTATCTAGAACTGCTCACCGAAGAAACCGTGGCAGCCCTTTTACAGTCATGCTGCTTGTGGCTGTGGCCAGTGATGGCTCATTGAATTTCCTGCCACCACGGTGGGAAAGTTTGCTAATATATAACAGGTGGGATTCTACTGGTTCGCACCAGTTCTATAGAAGCGGTTGTTAATGTTACCGGTAGTTCTAAGAACCAGTAAAACGCTGCTCCTCCGCTTCAAAAACTGGGTTTTTTACTGTGCATGCGCAACATTTTTTGTGCATGCATGACAATCCTTGCCTCATTCTCCCCCACCTGCCCCTCCCTTTACGGCCCAGTTATTCATTATTGTGCATCTGCGACATTGCATGCATGCGCAACAATTGGGGATGGCTTTCTCCCCTGCATCCAGCCCTGCTCTGCAGTTCCTGGCCCAGTCAGCCATTATTGTGCATGCGCGACATCATGCGCATTTGCAATAATAGCTGACTGCCTTCTCCCCCGCTGGCCCTGCCCCACCCCTACTTATAGTGCATGTGCATTACCTACAAACATTTCCCTGCCCAGCGCCATTGCTCCCACCAGCAACAGCAGCAGCAGCAGCAGCAGCATCCCAGCCAGCCAGCCAGCCAGCCAGCCAGCCATCACTGCCTGCCTTCTGCTGCCCTGCTTCAGCTGGGTGAGTGAGGGCAAGCCACCACTGGATCACCACCACCGCTAGCCACCCTCGCCTGCCTGGCCTGCCTCCCAGGCCTGCCTCCCAGGCCTTGCCTGGACTGCCTCCTGCAGCTGCCACTAACAAAGATGCAGATCGGCAAGCGAGCTCCAAGCAAGCCCCAGCCACTAGCCATCCTCGCCACTCTGGCCTGCTTCCCAGGCCATGTCTTGTCCAGCCTGCCTCCCAGTCCCTGGGAGGCCTGCCTGCTGCCTGCCTTGCCCAGACCACCTGCCTTGCCTGGAGTGCCTCCCCTGGCCTCCAAAGATGCAGATTGGTAAATGAGACCTCCAACCCGGTAGCTTACCTGCCGCCGCCAGCCCCAGTTGAGTGCCAACTCCCAGGCTGCCCACCGCCCTCGCCAATGCTGCCTGCCTCGCCTGCCACCATCTTGCCCGCGGGCCTCCATTGTTGCTGCCTTCCCTTCCCACCACCGATTGGTGAGTGAGGAGGCAAAGGCAGCAAGCCCCACCAGTCCCCTTCCTCGTCCTGCCACCGCCGCTACCAGCCCCGGTCGAGTGCTGCCCCAGCCACCCTGACTACCAGCCTCTGCCAGCCAGTAGCCACCATCTTTGGCTGGCCACCATCTTGGCTAGGCTGGCACCATCTTTACCCGCCTGCAGCCCACCGCACTGTTGTTGCTGCCTTGGCTTCCCACCACTGATTGGTGAGTGAGGAGGCAAGGCAGTAAGCCCTGCCAGTTGCCTACCTTTTCCTGCCACCGCTGCCACCAACCCCGGTTGAGTGCCAACTCCCAGGACGGCCACCCAGCCGTCCTCACCGCAGCAAGCTCGAAGGAGACTGAGGAGGACCCCAGCATAGCTGGCTAGCCAAGTTTCCTGCCTCATTTTTGGTAATTGCTTTTTTATGTATGTATTTATTTATTTATTTAGTATCTGTTTTGGTTTTTATCAATCATAAAAACAATATTTTTTAATAATATTTTTATGTGTGGGTTTTGTTTTTATGACTGATAAAAACAGTAGACCTACTGAAAACCTGCATGCATACATAAATAAATTGAAATGTTTTTGTTACATTGCTGATTTAAGCAGAAACATCAGTATCAATATGTAACAACAGCAATGTAACAAACACCTGCATGCATACATAAATGGAAATGTTTTTTTAATAAAAGTTTTTTATTTTTTTTAAACACAAACATAAACAAAACAAACATAAAACATAAACCATCTTCAGTGTGTCGGTTGGTACAAATCACTTGTGCATAATCTCTGCAGTCTTTCCCTTCCAATTTGCATTAATCCTTATATCATAAATACACTATATATATTTATATTATTACTATTATTAATTACTTACTAGACTTTACTAATATTACATAATTGTATGTGAGCAAATCACCATTTTTTCTTAATTTACTTTATAATGTTCATTTCATCATCACCAATCTATTCTATAATAATATATTACTTTACCTTATCTCTGTAATTCTATTATACTTATATTATATTATAAAGTATTATAAAATACTTCATAAATGAATTTTTTTGTTATACTGCTGTTACATATTGATAGTTATGTTTCTGCTTTTGCTTTTCAGCATTTTTATTTATTTATGCATGCAGGTTTTCAGTATGTCTAGTAGAAACAGTATCTAGTAGATTTTCAACAAAAAGCAAAAGCGGAAACCTAAGTATCAATACGTAACAACAGCAGTGTAACAAAAAATTATTTAAATTTCTTTGTATTGGTTTATTTCTAGTTTTGTTAATTATATCAACATGTTTATAATTATCAACCTTCTGTTTTTAATTCATACATAGCAATGATCATTCTCCACCTAATTTCTACCTCTTATCTCTATCCATTTCTGCACATTGTAATTTTTTAATTTCATTTTCATCTATAGGGATCTCTTCGTTTTTCCACTGTTGTGCAAACATAATTCTAGCCGCATGTAACACATGTAACATTAAATATGTATTGTACACCCTTTATTTATGTGGATACCAACAAAAATATTTCTGGTTTCAAAATTTAAATCTATATGTTGCCTTACCATTTTTGCTAACCTTGACATAATCTTGAATATCTGTTTGAGTACTAGCAGAGCACAATACTGAATCAAATTCATATATTCCAGTTTTTTAAACTGAGGAATAAATTTCAGAAAAAGAATTCAGTATTGCTCTGTGAATCTGCCTATCAATTCCATTCTTAATCTAACTTCTTAGATGATTTTGTACTATTATCTTTTTTTTGTACTATATATATATCTGCATAAGGCTGTAAAAAGCTTCAGTACATTTTTAAGCTGCATTCTAAAAAGGTTAGGTGACCAAACATGGCTTCCCCTGGCTTCTCTCTCTCTCTGCTATAGAGAGAGCATTCCATTAGGGGCTGTTGGTCCAGGTAAGTAGTCTTGGCTAGGAAAGATTTTTGTGCCACTACTGGCACAAAATAACAAACTCCCTTGGTTTGTTAATAGTATTTCCATTTTAAGTGTTTCTTTTTCAATTAATGAATTGTAATTATGAAAATATCAGCCATTCTTTTATATACAGAGTACAACATCTGTTTTATAGACTGTTATTTTCAAATCCACTTTCAGTTCCATCTCAGTCTTGTCTGGTGAAACTTGTTCCTCTTCCATAACATCTTTTAAACACTAACTAGCTATAGTGTCAGGGACTCTTAAAAGTAACTGAATATTACTGATTTCTGTTCCTCGCCTACTTTCTTCACTTGCCACTACCTTTACCGCTCCACTTACAACAACAATCGAGTCCAAACCACTACATTGTTGAATTTTTTTTGCAGCATATTACCAAGATGAAAAGGCAAATGAGTTTAGCTGCTTTTTTCGGCAAGAAAACAAAAGGAGATCCAAAAGAATAACAACCACAACCATTGGAGTCTCAGGATAGCGGTGCCAGCACATCATCCACACCGCGGCCAGAGGAAAGAGCCAGCACATCATCCACATCTCAACCAGGGGAATGCAGTGCCAGCACATCATCAGGTACTGGAAGAACTGAATCAGACATTGAAAGGACCTTCCTGACTGCTGGACACTGCAGCAGTACAATAATTTTAGGGAAAAATATGACGGACTGGAAGTTTCCAAGAAAAAATTAGGTTGCAAGCATTGCAGAAGATTTGAAATTTCAATCAAAGAAAAAAGTGTCCACGGAGCTAAGGAGTGGAAGAATTACCAAATTGAACCATCAGGAACCATTAGAAAGGCAGTCAGACATCTTGGCACGGTGCAAATGACTGGTCTTTGACTCCATCAGAAGTGATTTGAGTTGGCCTCGCCCAGCCCTCTGCAGCCCTCCTGTAGCTCCTGGTAGCTGCCCGAGCCTCGCCTTGCCCTCCTCATAGTTGCCCGAGCCTCATCTTGCCCTCCCCGTAGCTCCTCGTAGCTGCTCGAGCCTCGCCTTGCCCACCCTGTAGCTTCTCATAGCTGCCCGGGCCTTGCCTTGCCCTCCCCCCATAGCTCCTTGTAGCTGCCCAAGCCTCACCTTTCCCTCCTTGTAGCTCCTCATTGCTGCCTGGGGCTCACCCGGCTGTCCTCATAGCTGCCTGGGCCTCGACTTGACCTCCCAGTAGCTCCTTGTAGCTGCCCGGGCCTCGTCTTACCCTCCCAGTAGCTCCTCATAGCTGCCCAAGCCTTGCTTTTCCCTCCTCGTAGCTGCCCAGGCCTCGCCTTGCCCTCCCCATAGCTCCTCATAATTGCCTGAGCCTCGCCTTGCCCTCCCCATAGCTGTTCGTAGCTGCCCAAACCTTGCCTTGCCCTCCCCATAGCTGCCTGGGCCTTGCCTTCCCTCCTCGTAGCTCCTCATTGCTACCTGGGGCTCGCCCAGCCCTCCTTGTAGGTGCCTGGGCCTCACCTTGCCCTTCTCGTAGTTCCTCATTGCTGCCTGAGCCTCACCCAGCCCTCCCTGTAGCTGCCTGGGCTTCGCCTTGCCCTCCCCGTAGCTCCTCGTAGCTGCCCGGGCCTCGCTTTGCCCTCCTCGTAGTTCCTTGTTGCTGTCTGATTCCCACCCAGCCCTCCTCGTAGCTGTCCGTGCCTCATTTTGCCCTCCGCATAGCTCCTTGTTGCTGCCTAGGGCTCGCCCAGCCCTCCTTGTAGCTGCCCGGGTCTCACCTTGCCCTCCCCATAGCTCCTCGTAGGTGCCCGGGCCTTGCTTTGCCCTCCTTGTAGCTCCTCGTAGCTGCCTGAGCCTCGCCTTGTCCTCCCCATAGCTCCTCGTAGCTGCCCAAGCCTCGCCTTGCCCTCCCTGTAGCTGCCCGAGCTTCGCCTTGCCCTCCCCGTAGCTCCTCGTAGGTGCCCAGGCCTCACCTTGCCCTTCTCGTAGTTCCTCGTTGCTGCCTGAGTCTCACCCAGCCCTCCCTGTAGCTGCCCGGGCTTCACCTTGCCCTCCCCGTAGCTCCTTGTAGCTGCCCTCCTCATAGTTCCTTGTTAGTTAGTTACTGCCTGAGTCTCGCCCAGCCCTCCTCGTAGCTGTCCTCATTTTGCCCTCCTCGTACCTCCTTGTAGCTGCCTAGGGCTCACCCAGCCCTCCTTGAGCTGCCCAGGCCCTACCTTGCTCAACCCATAGCTCCTTGTCGCTGCCCAGGCCTCGCCTTGCCCTCCCGTATCTCCTTGTAGCTGCCCGGGTTTCCCCTTGCCCTCCTCATAGCTCCTTGTAGCTGCCTGGGCCTCGCCCAGCCCTCCTCGTAGCTGCCCGGGCCTCTCTCTGTCCTCTCCAGGGCTCCCCAGGCCTTGGAAACTGTCAAAAAACAGAAAACCTCAGTCACAGACTGTGTGGGATGTTGTAAGTGGTCAAAAGTGTGTGTGTGTGTGAGTGTCTGTGCATGCATCGCTGTCAAAACACCAAAAACAGGTCGGGTAGCTCTGTGGAGGTCAGTAGTAAATTAGAACACTTGCTAAGCAACTACCATTAAGCGAGGACCACTTATATTTGGTTTGCCAGTCACATGGCCACCTGGCCACACCCACCCATCACATGACCACCTAGCCATGCCTACCCGAGTCACATGACCACCTAGCCACTGTCAGCAAGCCATGCCCACCCAGTCACATGACCACCAAGCCACACCCACAAATTAGGCCACTCCCACAGAACCGGTTGTTAAGAAATTTGAATCCCACCACTGAAAAAAGGTAATAAAATTGGGTGTGACTCAACCACATCGCTTAGCAATGGACATTCCAATCCCAATTGTGGTTGTAATTTGAGGGGCTTTATACAATTTTAAGTGAAAGAAGAGACCAGGGATTCTATTTTTAATAACTTTTTAATGAAAGTTTCAGGGTTTCTGTAGTGAAGGGTTAAAAAAATCAGAATGGTGGCCAGCATTATGTGATCAAAGCTCTGCCTGTTTTTATATGTGATATGATGTAAAGGATTTTAGGAACCAAGTACTGGTGATTGGTTGGCCACAGCCATTACCTTACAGGAGTTTCTACACTATGGAACACTTCCTGCCAGAGATAGCAATAGCACTTAGACTTACATACCACTTCACAGTGCTTTACAACCCTCTCTAAGCGATTTACAGAGTCAGCATGTTGCCCCCAACAATCTGGATCGTCATTTTACCAACCTTGGAAGGATGGAAAGCTGAATCAACCTTGATCATGGTGGGATCTGAACTGTCAAATTGCAAGCAGGCAACAGAAGTAACCTGCAATACTGCACTCTAACCACTGCGCCCATGTGGCTCCATGCTTTCTCTTTTAATATTTAAATTCCAAATTTTCAATTCAAATGTCTCTTTCATAAATCAGAATCATTTTCTTTTGGAGTTGGCCCTTCTTTTGAAGAAAAAGATGAGGAAATGGCTATGCTGGATGATGTGTCTATCTTCCATCTTTATTTCCTAAATTGACTGATTTCCTATCATTTCAAATCAGATAGCAGAGCTGATTCAACAAATAGTCCACTTATGTTCTATACACAAAATAGGGGAAATGGTTTTCGAACCAATATGTCTCACTGACACACTGACCTCTAAAATGGCAATATGGCACTAATTTTAATATTAACTTTGTCACTGGGCTCCTATATGGATTCCAACACAATAATAAATGCCCATGTTTATACTAAGCCCAAACCAAATTGTATTTTTACTTTGTGTGCTGTATGAACTCAGGCATTATAGTTCATTGAAGCAAACTGATTAAGCAAAGAACTGATTTACAGTGAAGTGTGAATCTAATATTTAGAAAGTAAAGCAGTATAGTTGCAAAGTATGTCAACATTGTTCGCACTTTGAAATAATGATAATAATATACAATCTAAATATATATTCATAGATTTGTATTGAACGATGTTGTGTAAAGAGATCAATCTTCTGTTATGGATACATTACAGCAACATTATCTCCATGAACATTATTGGAAAATTTTAATATACCCATTGCTAAGAAATTATCTTCTTTTATACCCAAGCATACATTTGTAGCCTTGAAGTCTTGTGGTTTCTGAAGTCCCTCCCAAAAATGCCTGCCAAATGGTAATTCTTAATAGGATAGAAGAGGAAAATTATTAGGTGCAGGGGTAACAACCATATTTAATACACAAATCTAATTTAAATCAAAGTGAGTGGGGATTTTTTCTCCACCCAAATCGTTATGACCAAGTCTGTGCTATAGAAAACCAACACAGTGTAAGGGAATAGCTTTCTTCTCTTAAGTTAATCTATCTCATAGGGTGATGGTTGTGAGGAAAAAATAAGAAAAGGGACACAATTTCAGCTTGAGTTTCTGTATAAAAAGTTGAGTCTAAGTTTGTCAACTTTTTAAAGACCAAATATGGCCCTTGAGCTGAAGAAAAATTCAGATCGTGGTCAGCATATTACTTTCACTAAGCTGATGAAATGTCTTCGTTTCTCGGTGCTAGTTCAGCCTGACCTTCTTATATACTTCAATTGGAACTTCAAGCTCTATATATGTTGCTGGACTCTCTGTACTTGTTTTCTTTTCCTGCACCCACTAGATTCTTTTACAGGCTCTTGTTGTTATGTGCAATAAACACATCATATTATTGTACTTTGGCAAATACATGATAAAATCCACTTGAGAGAGTCATTTTTAGTCTTCTTGAAGAGGAAAGCGAGACAGAAACATAGTCAAGTGGATACTTTTAATTAAATCCGGAAGAGGAGTGCAGTATTTGTGTCTGGACTGAAATACCCAATAGCAATTGGGGATGAATATGTGCTTCTTGTAGAAATCTATGGTTTTGATTTTCACCAGAGATGGATGCTTCTTCAGGTTGAGACTTGAATATAAAAATAGCTGAATGGGAATTGGGAAAGGAAATAGACTGTTGCTTTTAGCCCTTGATGCTGCATTTGACAAGATAGCCAGGAAGCCATAATTTATGACTTTTTCACAGTATTTATGCAGAAATATTAGGTTTATTGTGTGCATTGCATTCATCCTGAGATGAGTATTCAATGAGATAGGAAGTCTCAGAAGAAAAACCACAGACTCACGTACACTCGTACATCATCTTACCAGAAAGATTTGGGATACAAGAAAATGGATTGATTTGCTTATTTATTTATTAAATGGACATCCCACCACAGTGTTGAGAGAGAAAGGGAAAAAATTAACATATCTGTGGTAAGACTAAAGTCAACATAAAATCAAAACAAGTTAACCATGAAATAACAGTTCAAAAATAAATTCAAAATATAAATCAGAGTTGATCCAATCTAATTAAAATGCCTTCTGGGATCATTTTTTTAAAAATCATTTAACATTTTTTTACTGAGTTATAAAATAAAATAGGATGCAAAACACAAAAGTAAATAGGAAAGCAATGGGGAGGAAGAAGGGAAGAGAAGTGAGGAAGAATAAGAAAAAGAAAGAAAAAGAAGCATTGACTTCCGACTCTCTCTATTGCAGTAAAATAAGCCACTAACATCAAATCATAACTTTTTGTTTTTTCATAATAATATGAGTAAGCCATTTCTATAGAGATCTCTCAATCTAATTGGTAAAAAACAAAATCAAAGTTTTATACTTTTCCACTTCAACCACAAAGTTCAGAAGCAGTCTCCATGTAGAAACAAAAATACTTGCATTTTTTTCTTTAACCAACATAGTCAATTTTGACATTTCAACCAACTCCATCAACTTCTGCAACCATTCGTTCATGGTAGGGATTGAAGTGTCCTTCCATTTTTGGGCATACAATAATCTTGCTATTGTCAACATATATAATAAAGTTCCAATTTTTTTTTCTCCAGGTCTTTTTCCATTAGGCCCAAAAGGAAAAGTTCTGGTTTCATCTTTATCTCATTTTCAAAATTTTCTGTATTAAAATATGAATCATAATCCAATTTTTTTTGCTTTATCACATGTCCACCATAGATGATAAAAAGTCCCTTCTTTACTTTTACACTTTCAACATTCATTTGACATACCTTTATATATCTTAGATAACTTATCTAGTGTTAAATACCAATGGTACATCATCTTAATTTTCTTTTAGATTATAATTTAATGTACATTTTATAACCTTCATCCACATGTTCAAGCATCCCATTGTTCAAGCATCATTCCCCATTGAATCATACAATGTTCATTTTCCAAATTCAATTTCAATAACGTTTTATAGATCTTAGCGATATGTTCATCATTTCCACATTATAAAATTTCCAATTCATTTTTAACAAAGTCAAATCCACAGCACTTTTTATCCAGTTTAAATCTTTCTTTCAGTTGTTGATAAGTAAGCGAATGGTCTCCTGGGATAGTTCTGATTTCAGCTTCATTCTGAAGAAAATCAAGAAAAGGTCCTGGCCTCAGCTCCTTCTACCTCCTGAAATTCAAGTATAAAGAACAGTTTCTCACTATGACATACTAGGTTGGTTTGACTCCGGTCAAAACAAGTGGCCAAGCCATAATGGCTTTACAGGTCAAGCCCAGCACTTTAAATTGCACTTTAAAACTAAATGTGCTACAGTATAGTCTATTCTCGTGGGACGAGTTACTCTAGCAAGGTAGGGTTCCAATAAGTGCACCAGCCAATGGGGAACAATGTCTAACCACATCTCGCACCTGTTGAACTAGCACTGTTTTTCAAACCAGGTAATTTTAAAGTGTGGGTTTCAACTTCAAGCTGAAATTCATGCATCTAGGAGTTGCAGTGGCACAGTGGTTAAAATGCAGTACTGCAGGATATCTCTGCTGACTGCCAGCTGGTTGCAGTTTGGCAGTTTGAATCTTATCAGACTCAAGGTTGGCTCTATCCTTCCGAGATCAGTAAAATGTGGACCCTGATTGTTGGGGGCAAAATGCTGACTCTGTAAACTGCTTAGAGAGGGTTGTAAAAGCACTGTGAAGTAGTATACAAGTCTAAGTGCTATTGCTATTTTAAAATTGCCCTTTTGAAAAACACTGGTTTAGAAAGACCTACAAATCACAATTGCTCTTTAAGGGGAATTGTGCCTGCTTGACCTAAGATAATGCTGGTGTTGCTGGAGAACCTTGATGGATAAATAGAATTTGTGTCTTGTTTGGGTTCAGCTTCTGTACTATCCAGACCCTTAAACCCATATCTCAATAGCATCTTCCCTACCGCTCAGAATAGCAATAGCATTTAGACTTATATACTGCTTCACAGTGCTTTACAGCCCTCTCTAAGGGGTTTACAGGGTCAGCATATTGCTCTCAACAATCTGGATCCTCATTTTACCCACCTTGGAAGCATGGAAAGCTGAATCAACCTTGAGCCTGGTGAGATTCGATCTGCCAAATTGCTGTCAGCCGGAAGTCAGCAGGAGCAGCCTGCAGTACTGTATTCTAACCACTACATTACCGCCGCTCCTGGCAGTTGAGTATAAGCACACTAGCAATACCATACCTTGAATTGTTGGATGACTTCACCAATAGTTCACTCAGAAAGTGATACCCTGACATGCAATATGTGGAAAAGCAACTGAAACAACTGTACATTGGAATAATGTTGGAAGTAATAGTCTAGACTGAATTACAGCTCAGATTTCTTATTTTTTTGCCTAATAAATAACAGCAGTGGTCTTTTAGGGTAAATTCTCATATGGACACCTCTCACTCTGCAACAATATTTTTTCAAACTTGGCAAGGACAAAATGTGTGGATTTCAACTTGCAGAATTTCCCAACAGAATGATGGACTGGGGAATTCTGGGAGTTGAAGCCTACACATCTTAAAGTTGCCAAGTTTTAAAAATACTGCTTTTATAGAGACTCTGAATAATACTTTGTCCATTCCTCAATGGACCCAGCATTCATAGCTGCAGTTACATTGTCTTGCCTGACTAAGCATTTGGGTTGTTACAAAAGCACAAAAAATGGAGGCAAGAATTATAGGTAATTATGGTTTTTTTTTTTCATAGTGAGGCATTTTTATTGTTTGTTTTCATTATCAACATGTCCTGCATCATACCAGAAGCTTTATCAGAGCATAGATAAGAGATCCATGGACTGTGTGTTAAGCACTACATAATTTGGGAGGATTAACCTAATCAATGAAATCTATCAACATGTAAGGTATAACTATCTTTAGAATAGCCCCAAATTAACTTTTGGTGCTTACTGGGTGATTTCTTATGGAAAAAAGAAAGCTGTGATCCACACAGCAAATAAATCCTGCAATGGTGATTTATGCAAAGTTAAATTAGTGTAATGGCTTATGGTTTTCTGCCTAAACTCAAGGTCTGGGGGCTGGATCTGGCCCATGGGCCCACCCTGGAAACGTGAAGGACCGGCCTGTGATGCCTCTGCCAGCAAAAATGGGCTCTTGAGCTCCGTTTCTACTAGTGACAGCCTCCTGCAACCCTCTGCCAGTGAAAACGGAGTTTGGGAGCCTGTTTTTGGTGGCAGAGCATTTGGGCTGCTACAGGCTCCCCTGACACGAGTGACATTAAGCTGGCCACACACATTCTGCTACACCTCCCCGGCCCCTGAGGTCAAACACAACCCTGATGTGGTCCTCAATGAAATCGAGTTTGTCACCCCTGGCCTATCCCCCCCCCTCCAATGCACATCAAACCTTTAAATGAGTTTCTACATAAGTTTGAACTCATAGAGTGATGTTGAAAAGCATCTATCATTCTGGATCCTGGAAAGAGATGGGATTGGATCAATTTATTTAATTCAGATGAAAATAGACTAGTGATTCTCAGTAGGACTTATATAGAAGGAACAGATCAGACATCCAGCCCTTGCTTATCAATGGAGACCAAGTGGAGCAAGTGGCCAGTTTTAAGTTTCTGGGTGTTACCCCAAAAGAGGACTTGACCTGGGGTGCCCACATTGCAGCACTGGTCAAAAGGGCCCAGCAGAGATTATACTACCTGAGACTTCTCAGAAAACAACTGAATGAAAAACTGCTAGTGACCTTCTACCACTGTACCACAGAGAGCATTTTAACATACTGCCCCTCTGTATGGTTTGCCAATTGCATACAATTGAAACTTAAAATTATATTAGAGTTAATTTCTACTGTTCAGTGTTTTAAAAATGTTTTTTCCCAATCTGGAAACTTTAGCTTAAGCCATTTCAGCCAATAAAACCAAAATTCCTCATTCTGGCTAATTGGGAGTGATGAACTGCACTCAAGCTCACTTTGGGAAAAGCTGTTTTATGATATGAATATTATTTTAAAATAATTGATCTGTCATCTTCAAAGTTTATTTTGATTGAATATTTAACATGGTACTAGACTTTTCGGTCAGACAAATGTCAGCTGAGTCTGCAAAAGGAATATGGGCCTGGCAAATTCCATCCCAGTTAATTGAATCGTGGCATTCTGCAAATTAGACACTTGTACTTTTTGCTGCTACTGTTGTTGCAACAATTGTGCCACTAGGTGTTTGACAAATCCTTTGGGGATCAGAGGCCATTCTTAAAACTCATAGTATTTACACCAACTTTATTGTAAGGTTACATTAACAGAACCTCGTAAGTCTGAAAGTATATGTCTCCCCCCACCATCTTTACAAGTCAAGAAACTAGGGAACATCCCTCCTGAGATGTTTATTATGTTCCATTACTTCTGCAGGTTCACATGCCTCTTACCTTGCATAGTCTATGGCTCTTCCTCCTGGCTTCCACAGTCATTCTCACATGCCATTATAAAGATTAACCTAAAACCTTTAAAATCTGGCCTTGGCTTGCATTGGAAACATAGAACAGCTCTTATGCGTTGTGAGAGGAAACAATATCATTGTCAAGTAAGAAGTCTCGTCTAAGCTTACTTTTTTTCTGGAGAAAGGGACAAGTCTCTGGAGTAGCATTGGCAACTTTAACGTGTGTGAATTTCCCTATGCTGACTGGGAAATTTGGGAGTTGATGTCTACACATGCTAAAGTTGTCAAGGTTGGGAAACACTGCTCTGATGAAGGATGTGTGTCTGCAGGGTGAGAATCTGATCTTGGAATCACTCTGAAGGTATGAACATCCCCACATCAGATGTTCTAGCATTAATACAGAGATTCAGGAAGTAGCTGCTACTTCCTGCATGCACTCATTGGTCATAATGAGAAGAAGCCTAATTTTTTTTTAGAAAAGGAAGGGAATGTAGAAAGACCCATAAATGTAGTTTCTTCTTTCCATGGAGCAGCCCAAGGCTTCTCGTTCTAGCATTGAGTATGCAGTGGCTCTTTGATATTAGAAATATTATATGCCCACATGTGTGAATTCTTAAAATTCTACATTTTTAAAGTCAAAGTTTCCATATAGTCCACTGACCAGCAAGTAGATTTGGCTTCAAAATTGCTGAGGTGATGGTCTCATCCTGAGAATGCTGCAGTTGCAAGAGGACAAGTCTTAATGAAGATATATGAAGGCTATTATCCTATTAGTGTTAATGGAAGGGAGAGACACCGATTAGGATAAGAATGAGCACCAGCCGAAAATGCACAGCTAACATTCTGGGATTCAAAGGTGTTTCTTCTGCTGAGTTTAAAACCACTGTGCCACCTTCATCAGTCATCCGACAGTCCCAGTCTAATACTTTTCCTTGTTTTCCCCTCAATAAATGATATGTTTCCCGTTTTTATTATTTACATTTCTTACAAATACCATCTGAAAATACGACCTACCCGCAAAATAAAACCCAGCCTGTTTTCTTATGTGTGAGCCTAATATAAGCCCTACTCCATATGAGACCTAGTAAAGGGGGGCTGGGGGTGGCCAGCATAGTAGGCTGTGAACATGCATGAGCTGATGGTATCTGGTAGCAGCCGTAGCCCATGCAGCACAGGTGAGTTGAGTACGAGTGCAAGCAGCAGACAGAGGCAGAGGCACAGGGGAAGGTAATTGAGCTGGTTGCGCCACACGGGCCGTAGCGAAGCCAAGTGACAGTGGGATGGAGTGGCAGGCGGCTATGGAAGGTTCAATTTCGCATAGTGACACAAGCAGGAGAGGCAAAAGTGTGGTGGGGAGGAGTGAAGCAGGCGATCCAGGTGCGTGATGCAGGCTGCAGGAAAGCCGAGAGGTAGTGGGCCAAAGTGGTGGGAGATCATCTTCATGCAGTAACACTGGCAGCAGGCAGAGGCATGGGGAGAGGTAGACGATCCAGACATGTTGCGTGGGCCACGGGAAAGCTGAGCAGTGGTGGACAGGCTCATTTTTGCATCTCTCTGGTTGCCTGCAGCCCGTGTGATGCATCTGGGTCTCCCGCCTTCCGCTTCACACATCAGGATTGCCTGCCTTCTGCTCCACGCATCAAGGTCACTTTCCTTCCATTTCGTGCATCGGGATCACCTGTCTTCCCCTTCATGCTTTTCACTCTGTGCAGCCCAAGAGTGCACCAACCAAGGGACCAGCGGGCTGCTGCTGGATACCATTGGTCCCTGGGTGCTTTCCGGCTCTTCTGCATGTGCCGGAGGGTAGGCCCACCAGTCAGGCTGATCAGCCTTAAATTGTGTTTCTCTGAAAATAAGCCCTAGCACTTAGTTTGGAGCCCCAAAGAAAATAGGACCAGGTTTTATTTTCAGGGAAACAAGGTATTTATGTTATTATATCTACTACCGTGTTTCTCATATAATAAGGCCGGGTCTTATTTTTTTTTGAGCCCCGAAAAAATGGCTAGGCCGTCTTTTCGGGGGTGACTTTGATTTCCGCCCCCCCCCTTTGCATCTTCGGGCAGGTGGGCAGCGATGGCTTGGGTGTTGACCTCGACGTTGGTGGGGCACTTCGTATTGGGGTCAATGCAGGCAGCACCATATCCGGGTGTGCAACAAAAGTACTTCCAAACGGCAAGCCCCCCACCATCCCCCCCCATTTTGCATGTTTTAATATAGGCCTTAATTTGGGGGGAGGGGCTTAATTTCATTTCATGCCTATAAAACATGCTGGGACTTCCTATTGGGGGAGGCCGTATTGTTGGAGAAACAGGGTATATCTTATCTAAATTTCTAATAATAGTCATAAAACAAGTGCTTTTGAATTCCCTCTCTGAAGAATTAGGAAAGCTGTTTAGGAATAATAATAATAATAATAATAATAATAATAATAATAATAATAATAATAATAATAATAATAATAATAATAATAATAATAATACCATATTATTATTACTGTATTATAAACAGTAATAATTAGCACCAGTCAATCATATTTGTGATACATTTTTAAATGTTCAGTTGACTGAGTTTCATGTTTAATGAATAAAAGAGAAGAAGAAGAAGAGGAGGAGGAGGAGGAGGAGGAGGAGGAGGAGGTGGTTAAGATTTTGTGGAACTTTTGAATACAAACAGCAGAAATCTGGCCCACAATACACCTGACATCACTATTGTAGAAAAGAAAAAAGTTTGGTTCATTAATATTACAATACTAGCTGATGCATGAATTAAAGAGAAACAGCTAGAAAAAAATAACAAAATATTGTGATTTTCAAATTGAAATTAAGCTACTATGGAGGAAGAAAGCAATTGTTGTATCAATAGTAATAAGAGCCTTTGGAGCAATATCCAATGGGTTGCCTAGATGCAGGAAAGTCTTCCTTTCATAAGACCCAATTCATGAGCTGAAATTATGCCAGGAAGCCTTTTCAGGTGTAAGTATTATGTACTTACAAAACAAAATCCATCAGAATGATTGTTTCCATCCTAAAATTCCATCCCAAAAGAAATTCAGCCACCGTCAACTCTTTACTCTTCCTGGTGCCAAAGCTTAACATTTTAAAATATATGGGCATCTTAAAAATAATTGTAATTTGCAGAGATGGATATATCTCCCCTTATTAAAAATTGATTCAACTGCTGTTGGGGAGAGGATGGTTGTGTATGTTACGTATTTATTGTATGCGAGTGTGTAAAATATCACTCTGATTGCCAAGGAAGTGGGGGAAGGTGTTTGCATTATTGAAATTACAAAACCTCCAATTAGACTCTTATGAGATTCCGCACAATTATTTGTTGTCCTGTTCCTGATAAATATAGGACAGTATTTCTCTGTGGAAACAAAAGCGTTTAGCCACAATACACGGAAGCTAGTGGCAGAATTATAATGTGAAATGTGGCTATCCAAAAGAAGGAAAGCCTCCGTTTTGTCACCCTGAGATGCTGTTAGCTACGGTATTCCCACATCCCAGAGCAAAATATAAGGGCTGTTTTGAGCTGATGTATGATCCTAAAATTCAATAGATAATCTGTCCTCTTTTTCAGCCTCATGCCACTAAGATTCAGGTCAGCTGCATCTTGCTATGATTCTTTTTGTTATGGTTATCGTTGTTATGCATGACTATGTAATACACTGTTTCCCAGTGAGCCTAAGGGAGATCCTCACACCTTATTATGAATATGGTGGACAGAAATGTCAAATCATGCTCCCATTTGTGGATTTTAAAAAAGGGCAAAATTAAACGCTATAATTGACTGCTTGCTTGTTTCTAAATAATGCTGCAAATGGTACTGCAGCATTAATTAACCTTAATGTAGAACTGCCCTTTCATAAAATGACAGACATGGGGGGGGGAGTTTGTATATTTATATAATGGAGATCAGAGAAACTGGTTTTATACAAGTGGTTTTGTATAAGTGGAAGGCTGGGGTTTTAAAAACAGGATGTGGAACTGGTGAATGTGCTGATGGACACAGATCTATTTGGGATTCAGTTGGAGTCCCGTCCTCCACCAATACTCTGGGATCATTGTAGCTTTGTGTAGTTTGATTTTACAGTTCACAGACCACTTCTACCCCCACTTAGCCATTTTGGGGCTATTTTATATCCCAAGATGAACAATGTGCAACCCTGGGTAACACACAGCCTTCAGATACTTTGACATTGTTTTTAGAGTTCACTCTAGCAGATCTTGCCTAAAACAAGTGATGGTACAAATTCCCAGCATTGTTACATAGGAAAGAGAGAGAAACCTATTGTAGGCCAAAACAGGTCTAACAGTGTTTAAAATAAAAGGAGAAACTCTAAAACTCTGTTGGGCTAAGCAGTTCTACATGTACATCAAAGGGTTAATAGCAGCAACTAATACTTTGTTCATATGGGTAAGGCTTCTGATGGTTGTGAGGTTCTGGAAGATTCTCTTGACCTGACTCTTTCATTGTTCCTTTCTATTGCTCCTTTCTTTTCCTCTTCCTGGCAAGATTATATAGAATAATGTCTTCTTTGTCCCATTTGTTTGTGAACTTTGATAGTAAGTAAACTGAACTATAAGTAAAGTCTATGTATGTTTAAATGAAGGTGGTGTAATTCTTTTCCATGGGCAAATATTTCAAGGAGGAAGGGAGAAAGAGCAGAAGAGAAATAAAGACAAAAAGCAAAACTGAGATCAGTTGTACTCACAGAAGTGTTCAGTTTTTGATCTTTATCATGTTTTTACTGCACCGAGTACCACATAAAAAATTCCTACTTCCACTCAGGAATATATTGAAACATTCTGCACCTGACTCATTAGTTCAACTCTTGCTTTCCTCAGATGCTGAGTAAGTATGGCCCCATCATCAAAACTAATATTAGTTCTTGGGCAAGGTTTCTCCTTCTCGTTGGGCTATTACCCAGAAGAGCCAGTAAGGAGTCAATCTAGGATCTATTCCATTCTCAACATAGCTCTGAATGACTTTGGACCATCTCCAAAGTCTTGTCCATCACAAGATTTGTTTTCTTGCCATGTACATGTATACATCCAAACTAGACTGTGTTGTTTCTCTGTGTGATATAGCATATGTGGGTATATATTTAGTCATGCTCATGTCATGTATATTTGAGGTGGTGACCCTTGAGAGCTGTATGCAATGAAATTTCATTTTAATGTATGTCAATTAGTATACATTCAAAGTGACAATAAAGTTTCTATTCTATTCTATTCTATTCTATTCTATTCTATTCTATTCTATTCTATTCTATTCTATTCTATTCTATTCTATTATTACATTCCATTCCATTCCACCACATTCCATTCTTGCCCTAGAACCTACTTCAGAGAGTTTTGTTATGAGCAAAAATGGGAGAAGGGAATGTCATGTTTTTTTGTTTTTTTGCTCCTGAATGAAAGGTTGGATACAAATCTAAACAATCATATACATTAAAATTTTTGGAAAGTCAGGTTTTGTTAGAGATGTTGGACTGGGAGCAAGTCAACCCAAATTCTAGTCCCCTTTCAGGTACAAAAGCTCCCTAGGGGGCCTGGGATCCAGCCTGTAAAATATGTGGGAAAATAACCTTGGGTGTCCGGAAGGAGACACAGCCAGGGGAATGGTCAGATAAGAGACAGCTTACCTCACAGAAGGAATGGAAAATGTATCAGAAGGGATCCACCTTACTTACTTGAATACAATGGCAATGTAGAGAAAAGTACTTTCAGATTTCAAGATTCTGTTAAAGTACCATCTTTGGACTCCTTGCAAGAATGACACAGCATAGCTATTACTCTTCACTGCTGTGGAGAAAAATGGGACGTGGGAACACTATTGGTGCTGCCTTGAGCTTCTGTACAAAAGGAGAGATGCAAATTAAAGAAATAAAAAAAGCCACTGGCTTCACTATGCATCCTTAAAATATTTCTAGTATTTCTCTTTAAAAGCAATGTAGCTCTTCCTCTGTTGCAAGCATGCATAAACTGCATGGCTTATTTTACTCAGCCTACAGACTGTTTCCTGCTTAGAAAAGATTCAGCCAACAGCTCTTGGTAATATGTCTACTCTGCTTGACAATTAACCTTTAGGGAAACTTCCCTCTGCAGCCTGCCCCCTGATTTAAGGCCGTTGCCTTGTCAGTAGTTCTCCCTGCTGTCATGACCAACTGATCCCTAAGCCTGCTAAAATTTATCTACCCATGAAATGTGGAGGGAGAATGATTGGGGAAGCAAAGCAAAGTGCTGTTTCTTAAGATGGAAGTGGAAGCTTTAGATAGTATGAGGTCATCAGAAACACAAAACTATTGAGGCTGAGTTTAAAACTGGCAAAAATTTGGACCAATCCAGTTTGGGACCAAGGCCATTCTGATTTAATTTAAGCATGTAATTTTACACCATTGCTATCAATTGCAGTTATTGGGTAATGCAACTGATGTAATTACATCAATTACGTGATTATGGAGATATATATTGACAGAAACATAATGTAAGATGAAAATTCAGGCCACATTGTGTACAATGGCTTGAATGGATCCCTTTTTCCTCAAATGATCCATTAATTGCAGGATTTCCAGAAATATTAATTAATTAATTAATTTTCATTCATTCATTTATTTATTTAGCTAAATGTGACCTGTGAATATTGGGGCTTAGTAATATGTCTAAATCAATCTTTATCTATTGTTCGACAACCAATGTTTTTGGAACTTCCTGGACAAGAACTAATATTGACATAAGACAAGGACTGGTATGGGAATCTTGACCTTGATGGTGATAAGCAAAGTCATCCTGTCTGACCTTTGGCTGTACTGTGTGCAAATGATTATTGGAATCAGATTCAAGGAAACTCTGGAGCGTAAGTTCCAAACATTTGCCTTAGCTTCTAAAACAAGCATTAGCTTCTTCCAGGTATTTTGGTAGTAATGTCCTTTTGCGTGAGAAGCATTCTCATGTTAGTGCAGGCATTTTCTATCAAATTGGGATGAGCCCATATGGTATGCAGTTTGAAGTCCTTTTGCTTGGAATAAAGGAGTGGTGGTGCCATCATGCCAGAAATATATACATGTATCCATGGCATTTGTAATATAGAAAAACAGAATATTTTTGCTCTTCTTTCCAGTGATAGGACTTAAAATTATTGAAATTAAATGCAAAGAGATTCAAGACCAATAGAGAAAAATACTTTTTTTCCCAACAGCTCATAGTTCTTTCTTCTTTCTATTTTTTAAATAGTGGAAATTGCAAGCTACTTAGTCACTCTTGCATTTGAATGACATCTAAGCCCAACTGATGAAATCAGTAATAAATCAATAAATGAATTAAAGAGTTAACATTTGGAATTGGCTGTCAGGAGTAGTGGTAATGGCAGCCAATTGGGGTAGATGAAAAGGGGAATGGCAGTTTCATGAAAGATCAGACTGTTGATGACTAATAATATTGATTGTTGTTTAGCATCTGCTAGAGAATAGGCAATATGCTTTAAATATATTGGGAAATGCTTGTGAACTTTCCAAGTATATCCAGTTGGTTACTATGCAACACAGAATGCCAGACTAGATGGGCCAAGAGCCTGGAAATTTGTTCAGCAACATCTTCAGTGCTTTCTTGCATTAGAAGTACATTTGGTAGTTGACCATTCCTGGAAGTTGTTGCATCTCTCAGATTTTATTATTTCACCCACCAAAGTTGTAAGATTCTCATTTGGTTAATGCTTTGCATATTCATAGCAGGAATGCTCTCTGTGTAACATTGTAGAACTAAACACAATAACCATGATGAACATGGGATATAAAAACCTTTTATTGGGACCTAGAAAAACTGAGGCACTGAATTAATATTTAAGTTTAGAAAATCTGCTGTCTAAAAATGGACATACCAAGAACATCTGAAATAAACAAAAGCACATTGCCAGAAGGGTTTTCTTTAATTTACCTCCATGTTTAATGGCTTTTAATAGAATTTAGTGTCTTTTCTTTGATAGCTTCTTCTTCTAGATCAGGTGTGTCAAATTCACATCATTATGGCGGCATCATGTGATGGATAGGGACTTCCCCCCCTTTGCTAAACTGGGCATGGGCATGGCCAGCATGTGACATATCCGGTCCACGAGCCAAGAGTTTGACAGCCCTGCTCTAGATATTAGAATCTAGATTACTATTTCTCAACTCTTGCAACTTTAAGATATTTTGACTTCGTCGGCCGGTTTGGGCTTCTTCGGCGACGGACCGAAATCCATGATTGTGCGCGGTTTCGATCTGTATTCGCTGCATCCTTTGGATTCAGGGCTGAAGCCACCCCGTAGAGGTGGCGAAGAGGGGGGAGACTGCCAGCTAAGTCGAGAGGAGCTGCATCTCTCCTTCTCGGCTTGGCATTACTCCCTTTCCTGAAGGCGGTTGCAGTGGTGGTCAGAAATGGCCACCTCAAAGAGAAACCCAACTGGACAAGATTGAGCAGGACGGAAGACAAAGGGAGAGCTTCACAGACAGGGCTAAGCTGAGATAACATCTATGCAAGGTACCCTGGAACTAAAATTATTAATAGCGCTATTCCTAAAAGAAGATTTTTAAAGAGACGGAGAAGAGAGGGGAAAAGGAAAAAAGATTTGTTTTCTTTCTCACATCGATAGCTGCAATCGGCTTTGAAAGTTAAAAAAGAAGAGACTCAACTAAGAAATTTGTGTTGATTTACTTTGACACTAACAGTTAATCCTAAACTGAAATTAAAGTGTCAAAGGGAAAATAAAGATTTTTTTGGACATTCTAAAGCCCTCAAAAGGAGGAAAGTGGAGAGAAAAAGAAGGGTGGACTTGGAAATAACAGAGAGTATCACCTGGAAATAAAAAGAATTAACTGTGAAACTTTAAAAATATTTCTAAAGGATATACTGTAACTGAAACTTTGCTACAATATAACAGAGCCCCCCAGAAAGGAAAAATGGAAGAAAGAAGCAAGAAGAGCTTTGGATGGATTACTTGGTGATTTTTGGAATTTTGAGTGTTGGATTTTTAGT
This sequence comes from Notechis scutatus, assembly GCF_049901735.1. Classification (NCBI taxonomy): domain Eukaryota; kingdom Metazoa; phylum Chordata; class Lepidosauria; order Squamata; family Elapidae; genus Notechis; species Notechis scutatus. Next base: position 48,880,295 of record NC_142025.1, on the reverse strand, counting down.
GGTTTGAATTAAAATCAATCAGGTGGTTGTTTAAAAGTGTTTAAAATGGCAGTACTCCTGGAGGAATTAAAAATGGAACTTAAAAAAATGAAAGAAGAGTCGCAAGAGGGAAGAGGATCTTTTGGCTTCGCACTTCAATTTTTAGAAATGGAGATTTTGAACTATGAAAAACAACAAGAAATGCTTGAAGAACAAGAAGGGTTGGACAAAGAAGAAGCCAACTTTAACGACCAAACAATGCAATGTGGGGTAAAATGGAAAAAAGGGGGGGAAATGAGTTAAAAATTTAAGCCTTGGGGAAACAACTAAAAAAAAGAATAGTTTGAAAAGTAAATATAACATTAGGAAGAAGCAGAAGAGAGGATTACAGAAGGGAGAATCAGAGAGACAGGGGGACAAAAAGGGTGGAGAGAAAAAGAGAGGAAAGATAAAAAGGAAAAGAAATTATAAGGGACAGAAACAGGAAATAAAGAAACAGGGGAAACATACAAGGATTAAAGGTATTAGCCTACTTAAAAGACATAGAGATTCTGGTTAAAAATATAAATTAAAAGAGAGGATTCTGTGAGGGTACAAAAGATAGTGTTGTTATATTAGAAATAGTAATGAGCTAGGAAATATGAAACATAGGTGATTAAAGTAAAAGATAAAACTGGTATTGTGATGTAATGGAATGCTTGCTAGGAAATAAGAGGAATGAATGAAAATAATTTAATTGTTTTTAAGGATTTATAAAATACAATTGAAGAAAAATGTGAAAGATTTATAATGAAATCAATATCAGTTGTCAGATGAATTTGAATGGATTAATCATTTTATTCATTATTTTTATATATTTTTTCTTTTTTTAGAATTAAGTGTATTGTTAAGGGAAAGTACCAAGTGGAATTTGGTTGATAAGAGTTATATGATATAAAATAGATATTAGAAATTGAATGTTATAATTGTATAATGTATAAATTAAATGTTTAATGAGATCTGAAAGGATAATAATTTTAAAATATAAAGGTGATTATTATAGATGGTAATTATAGAGGGAACCTTGCTTTTTAATGCCTGGAAGGGGAGGGAATTTTCTTCTTTCTCTTCCTTTTCGGATGATGATGGAAAAGAATCTATGAAATTGTAAGTAGGACAGACAAAGTACAAGTATAATGACTAGAAAGATATAGAAATTTAGAAAAAGATATTTAATTGAATTAGAAAGGAATGAGATAATTATAAAATAAGGCTGAGGAAAGTAAGGGAAGAAAAGAATTGTTGAAAAATTGATAAAATAGTGATAAAATATGAAATTGAATACAAAGATGAATATGTATGAGATTATGTCTGTATGGAGATGTGATAACTTGGAATCATGCTGCTCTCAAAAAATATGTTTTATTTCTATTATGTTTTTTGAAAACCCAATAATTTTTTTTTTACTAAAAAAAAAGATGTTTGGACTTCAATGTCCAGAATTCCCAATGCAGTATGCTGGCTTGATATTCTGGTTTGAAGTCCAGATATCTTAAAGCCAAGTTGAAAAACACCAGTCTAGAGACAAGAAAGAATTACACCATTTTTAAAATATGAAAACTCATCATTTTTATACAACTTTTCTGAAACTCAACTGCTCTGTTGAAGATTTCAGGAATCAGGACAAGGGCATTGTGCAGCTTTATTTGTACAATAAGTGAAGTTAAAATATTTTTTTAAAAATGGTGAGAGAAGCTTAGGATAACTTTTCTCCACATTATCTTAGGATGCAAGTCTGTACACCAAAGCTAATATAGAAAAGAAATAACTAACTGGCAATTATTTTAATCCCTGATTTATTTCAGAATAGTAAATTCAAATTGATATAAAAAAATCACTTGAAATTAACTGCATTGCTCCTAATACTGCATTCAATTTCCTTATCACTTGATAATCCTTAGCATTTTGAATTTGATCATGCTAAACATATAGGGAATCATATTTGATTAAAGTGTATTTAAAATATATTAAAATGCTACCAAAGAAATATAAAAGTTATCCATTTATTAATTATAGCATTAGAATATAAAGTTTTTACTTTAATTTTTAAATAATTTATTAATGATGCATTTTGTCTGTGTCTGAAAGTGTTCGATCCTGACTGACTGAAGATTGAGTCAGACTTCCATCCTTCCAAGGTTGGTAAAACGAGGACCCAGATTGTTGAAGACAATATGCTGATTCAGCAAACAGCTTAGAAAGGGCTATAAACTTTAAAGCACTATGAAGAGGCATATAAGTCTAAGTGTTATTGCTATTGTAAGGCACAAAAACTTTAAATCTTGCAAAACATTTTCAAGCTGTCAATGATTTTTTGTATTCATTTTATTTTGAGAGGAGGCTCATTATTGCTTCTGAAGTGAGTGAAGTCTGTTGTTTAGCTTTAGTGTAGTTTATACCGTATATGCCGGCGTATAAGACGACCCGGCGTATAAGACGACCCCCCAACATTTCCACTCAAAATATAGTTTGTTATATACTCGCCCCTCTTCCGCACGCCTTCCACTTTTGCACTTTTTTTTTTTTTGAGGCACTTTTGTCTACCGTGAAACGAATCCCGTGAAGCTGAAAGGAGCAGCCAGCCTTCTCCCAGCTCCCAAGGAAACGAGGCTCGCACCGCCCGGGCTCCGCTGAGGTATCCGGCTGGGGCTGTCAGGAGTTGTTACGCTGGCGCGGCTCCGTGCGGCTCCAGTCCCGCGTTGCCTCGGGAAGGGAAAGGCAAAAGGAAGAGCCGCTGGCGGCGCTTTGTAATGGCAGCAGCGGCTCCTGGTTTCGCCTTTCCCTTCCCGAGGCAACGCGGGACTGGAGCCGCGCGGAGCCACGCCAGCGGTAACAACTCCTGACAGCCCCAGCCGGATACCTCAGTGGAGCTCGGGCGGTGCGAGCCTCGCTTCCTTGGGAGCTGGGAGAAGGCTGGCTGCTCCTTTCAGCTTCACGGGATTCGCTTTCCACGGTAGACAAAAGTGCCTCAGCCGGGCAGCCGCAGTGCTTCCCAATTACTATTTGCCGGCGTATAAGACGACCCGGCATATAAGACGACCCCCCCAATTGGAGGCATCTTTTTCAGGACAAAAAAGTCGTCTTATACGCCGGCAAATACGGTAGTTTAGAAATAGTATACATATCAACCTAATAAAGGCACACAGCTGTCCAATATTCCATTAGTTGCTATCTTCTTCAGCAGAGGGTCTTTGCTTTAATTTCCTCAATTGTAACTGATTTACCTACCTTGCCTACCCAGCCTTGATTACCTTTTAGAGACTCAAGTGTCTATAGAAATGCATGTCTCACTAACTGATTGTGTCAAAGTTGGCTTTTCTGATTGTTTTTTCTGAATACTGAAGAAGAGGGTGGAAAAGATGAATGTGAATGGTCCTTGTCTTGTAGGATCATATATGGAGGAGAGTTTTGACATTTGCATCCACATTCAAGCTGCTGATACTCACCATTTAGTTATGCGATATAATGGATTTAAACTTGCTTGTTAGAAAAGTTGATATCAAATGTACATTATGGTTTCCGAGAATATTTTTAATTGAAAGAACCATCTTAATATGATCAAAGCATTAAACATTTAAACACCCTTTGTTTTAAAGGACCATATTCTCAGAAATTTCATACCACCTAATGGTTAATACTAGACTCAATCACCATTTTTTTAAGATTAGCCAATAAAAAGTATCTGTCAATACAATTATGTAGGCAAATGAGGTAGTTGGATGTTGTTCAGCATTAGACTTCGTATTTTGACAGCATTTCAAAATGACTCTTCAGTGGTGTGCCTGTCCTCCTTGAAAGGCTTGGCTGATTAATTGTCACGCAAGGAAGTTAGTGATGCACAACACTCTCATCTGCATGAGCTTAATTTGAGCAGTAACTCAGTCCCTGAAACTTTTAAACACCGGGGCTCAACTCTGGAAAATATGAAAGCATAAAACTCATCAAAGTATTGCTCAGCACATGCTGAAAGCTTTCCTCTTGATACAATGAAGCATTCCATTCATTTCTACTAAAGATGGCTCAAAGTTAGAGATATTAAGATAAGTGATCAATTTAAAAAAAACCACATTGGAGGAACAATTCTTATTTGGTTCAAGAGAGAGCTATATATATCACAAGACAGCCATGCTTCAGTGGTAGAATACATGCTTATATAAAGTTCATTCTTTAGCAGTGAAATCAAAAGCTTAGGTAACAAATGATGAGAAATACCTTATCTAGGCAAATTTGCCTGGATGTGATATCAGCCAGGAAACCAGACTGATTCACTATAAAACAGACTCAAGTGATATTTAAGTTCAAGAACTGTTCTTCTTTTCCCAAAAATAAGTTTGGGGGGGGAAATAAAGTTAACTGATGAAAGGCAAACTGAGGTCCAGACAATGTTGCCAAGTTGACAAACATTGCTATAAGGAGATCTTTTTGCTAGAAAATACTGCTTTAGATATAGATGACCAGACAGGTATAAGGAGCAATATAAATCCACACATGGAACTTAATGCAGAACTTAAATCAAAATAGAGGCCCTTAGGAAACAATGGGAATGAGTGGACATGGCAGGCACAAATGTTGACTGAAGAATCTTATTAACATAATGATATTAAAAAAATGTAAAACAAGATGTCATTAACCAGATTTTTTTAGCTTAGAGTGTTGTGCTGACCCATCTGTTATATCATTCATAGTGCAGTTTTGTAAGAAGAGTTTTATGAAAGGGTTTTATAATATTTTATAAATATTTGTTATGTAGTTGCTTTTGATTTTACTTTGAATGGACAGACACAAGAGTTAAAGGGGAGGGGGGGGATTCTTGCTGATTTCCCAGGACCTACCTTTGTGCTTCAGGTGAATTCTTGGCTGTTATTGGTATATTGTGCAATGGAATTTAAATAACAAAATCAGACAAGGTTTCATATCGGCTATTTTACTTTCTGTTCCAACTAGCAGAAACATACCCAGGGCAAATGAAGGATAAATATTACATTTTGGATATCTCCCCAGCTTCCCATTCTAATAATGCATAAAATATAGACCTCCTGACAATTAAGTTGTTGTAAAGGCTCCAGTGTTAAGTCAAATATTTGATTTTTGTGTCCACATTTAAAATAGATTACTATTGAGCTCCAGATACATGAGCTACATATTAAATAGCTGCAGTCCTCTTAATGAACAGTAAATAAAATTCTTTTAAAAAGCTAATAATGTCTAGGAAGTAAGGAAAAAAAGGCAGGCAATGTTTTGTGACTGCAATTTGCATTATTTTTTTTAAACTGTTGGCCAGCAGAGGGCACAAGACAGGATAGAGAAACAATGACACTATCAGATGGTTGAACGAAAAGTATCAGTGCTTTCTGTATTTTCAATGTGGGTGAGCAACACTTCTTTTTCTGTTCAAAAAACATAATATTTAAATATTTATTTAAAATATTTTAAAATTCTGCTATACTAATTTTAAAAACACCCCCTCATGGAGACTTAAATGACAATTGCAGAACAATCCCTTTTCAGTTTGAAAAAAATGCTTTTTTTCTGCTGAAGTTTGCCATGGCAGTTTACAGATTTACAGAGTTAGTAAGGGACCTTTTAGGTCACCTAGTCCAACCCCGTTCCCCCCACCCCGCCCAAGCAGGAGACCCTACACCATTTCTGAGAAATGATAGTCCAATCCCTTTTTGAAAGTTTCGAGTGATGAAGGTCCCACAACTTCTGAAGGCAAGCTTTTCCACTTGATTGTTCTCACTTTGAGCCCAATCTTTGAGTGAATGATAGAAATGTAGTTGAAGGCAGTAAAAAGAGTTTAGAATGCCCCACATGTAGCTTATGGGGCTGTCAGATTGTTTTTGCTTGGTGTACCTGCATGCAGGATAGAGAAGTGCTGTTTTCCAGATCTTATCCACAAACTTTGGCAGATAGTACTAACTTCAAAACTTTCTAGTTACACATACATACGGAAAAAAGCTCAAAGCAGCTAACATTACATTAAAATTCAACATCAAAATAGCTCACAATATTTAAAATTTAAAAATAAAATTGGCTCACAGATTGCAGATGATCCAGGACAGTTAAAGTTGAGGTGCTCACTTTTCCAAACTTGGCCTCTTTTGCTATGGTCTCAGCTTAGTTTCTTTCTTCCTTCTCTCTTCTTGCAGCAATGTCCTCCCAATGGAGAGCAGCTTATCCATCAACTAGCCACGATCAGTATAGAGGAGGGTCAAAATCCCCTCTGCCAATCTTTGGGGGGGACTATAAATGGGCAGTCATCATTCCAGATCTTAGGCAGGATGCCAACAGGGAACTACAGGGGTCCCATGCCTGGCGAGCATCTGTTTATCTTCTGGTCATAACTTCTGGCTTTCTTTCAGTTATGAGATGAGTCTATATAGATTTGTGTGCCACTTTCCAAGAAGATGCAGGAATTTATGTTTCTTAAGGTAGATCAAGGTGAGACAAGGAGATAAAAAGTGAAGTATTAAAATACAATCTTAAATAACTCAGACTCAGATGATCTAAACCATTGTCTTTGGGTATCTGTGATGAAAGGTCCTATATGCTACGTCATGGTTTGCAGGATGCCAGGAAGCGTCTAGATATATTTTATCTATTTTTTTTAAAAAAATATCTCTACATGGAGTTTTTTCTGAAATGGTCCTTTCTGTGTGATATGTCAGGTCCCAACCCTGATACCATTTAACTTCATAACTTCCACCACCCATTTACACGTAACATGTATTTTTATTTTTATTTTTGAAGAGAAAGTTGTTCTGGTTTACCTTAAATTCCATTTTATTTTAAGTTTCTTTAATGATAATGTATCATTTTGGGATTTTTCTAAATAAGCAGCAATATATTAAGTCAATAATAAAGGCAAAGTGTTCTATTCTGCTCTAGTGTACCCAGCGCCCAGAAGGGACTATACACGCGTTTGCACTCTAGCCTCTTGAATGGTGAAGTGCAGTTCTTGGGAAATTATTCTCCTTTCTGTTCTGCCCATTAGCACAATTTGTAAAGGGAATCATACACTTCACATCTGATGGAAGAAATACGTAAAGACTACATTTCCTTAATTACCAGTTCCCATTTCTTCTTGTAAATCATTAGTCTTTTCTCTTTTAACCTTTTAAGTATGCCCTGTTAATATTTTGTAAGAGTACTTAGGACTTCCAAGGAGTAGATGCTGGCTTAGTTTAGCGATTTTTAAACAAATGATCACGTACATTTTCACTGTAATTAACTTGGTTATCCCCAAGGTGCTTCAGGTCTGTTTTCTTCCTCTCCCTCACCTAACTTCATCATTTTTTTAGAGTAAAGAATCAAATTATTTGTGTTCTGTTTTTCTGTTAACAAATAGCCGTATGGACATCTATATGCACTCTTTCTGGTGATAACTTTTTGGTGTTCATCTAACTTGAGGAAGGAGGAATTGGGAGATGGCAAGGACTGAGCAAGAAGGAAAGAATAACATATCAATTTTTTAAAAAAGGAGTCTAAAATAATTTCTAATACCAAAAACTCTTATGCCAGGGGTGCCTTTGGTAACTTTAACTTTAAGACATGTGATCTTCAACTCCCAGAATTCCCCAGCTAGAATTGGTCACAGATCTTAAAATCACCAAGGTTGGATTACAGCAGGGTTGCTGTATATTTTAACTGACTTAGAAAATATGCTTGTTATAAAACTAAAAATAAAATCAGTGTTTTTTCCCAGTGATATGTTGGAACACAAAATATTGAAAGAGAGCTCCCTTAATCCTACATTTCAACAATCTTATAAGACTGGGCCTGGATTCATTATCTTTACCAAGATATAAAAAGGACTGCCTGAGATTCCACAATGTATTCATAAGTATCTTTTCCTATGATGGGAGTGGGGAAAAAGAATTTTGCTTTTTCATAGAATATTGACATCTGGTTTTCAACTCAAGAATAGAGCCAAAAGATTTGAAAGTATACCAGTGAAACTTAATGGCACAGATATTAGATCACTCTGTTCTATAGGCAAAGGGATCTGGGTTTTCAGGCAAAACATGAATGGAAAAGTTACAGATTGCCCATTATAGTTGGATTCTAACTCATAGATTTCATTAGCTATGCTCACAAATATTCACAAGAGTCCAACAAACAGCACCGCATCCTAGACTAATATAAGACAATCAACTTAATTTAAAAAGTCCAAAATAGTAATTATGGACAACTCATCTATCTGAGATCTACCTGAGGACAACTATACTAGTACTTCCAGAGTTTTACAATGCTTTAGATTGGCTAATAAACAATAAAAAACACAGGTTCTTCCAAAAATGTTTTTAAAGCTGTATTTATTAATAACAGATAACAAAATATGAATGATACATAGTGTAATGCAGCAATAAAATGTAGCCAACTGTGGGAATTAGTTATTTTTTAAAAGAAGCGTTTTGCATATGTATTTAGAATAGATTAAGTTGTTTTTGGTGAATAAAATGTCTGTAAAACTTAAGCAATAGGTGGTTAATAATTCTAACAATGGATTAACTATCTTAGACAATGTTCACTTTTCTGGTTCCTATGGATGTAGAGGTATTTATTTCTTTTCCTTTATAAAACAAGAGTTTCCTATGATAAAAACATAAAAATTTAGGCACATGCAAAAGACAGAATGTAAGAAGGATGGCATATGCTGATACTTTATTTATTCTTAGCTGCTAGAGGTTTACGGCTGATCTTTTTGGACTTGTCGTTGTTCTTTTTTGGAGGTTCAGGGTTTGCCTGCATGTGTCTTCCATAAAGGCTGAAAAGAGATTACATAAAAAACACTGTTAGCCCTATCACTAACTCAGGCCTTTCAGCACAGCATGGAAAACATTTTGTCTAATAATGTCATTTTATGAAAAACAGATCGCTCAGTTTTGAAATTTCCTATGACATACAAATCTTGATTTTTTTATTTATTTTTTGCATCATAGCTGGGAGGGAAAAGGAGACAAAAAAACAACAGGGAAGGCAAAATAAGAAAAACTTCTTAAAATCTTAAAGGTTTGGAGACACTGACAAAAATTGGATTAAACTAATAAGACAGAATGGTGATATCAAAGAAAGTGAGCTTACAGTCTAACTAGAATACTCAAGGGCTTGATAAAGTGACACCAAGCAATAGTGCCAGCTTCTCGCACATGATGGATTGCTGGAAAAGAGCTACCAACACATCAATGCCACATTAATACAGACCCCCTGATTAAATGTTGACAAAGTATCCTGCAATTAAGATTGCTGGCACTCACAAGAAAGCTAAATAGACTCTAAGGCTGAAAGGATTTACACTGAACACCAGAGAGCAATTAATGGATAATTTATGAGTAATTCCTACTTAAACTAAAATTAAAAGCCTTCAAAACAAACAGGATGCAAATGTAAGACTTGCTCTGTTGACAAAGTGTCTTTTAGAGGTTGTTTGAGGTGTCAAGAGAGAAAGGGTTCTCTAAACTTTTTTACTTGGAAAACAGCCATACTAATAATAAAATATGGTAACAAAAGCAAGCAAAATCTGGTATCTGGTATATATCATGCATATGCCACCAAGCGCAGCACATTCAACCTTCAAAACAAATGTTTCTATTGAAACTGTTATCACCAATCAAGAGAGGACAATACCTGGAAACCTTAATACGGTAGATTCATACATACCATATGTGTGTTTCATCCAATTAGTTTAGTAGATTTTGATTAAACTTGCTTAAGGAAACAGGAAGGGCCTATTCTGATAATTCCTTCCCTAAAGGTTGATCTCTATCTTGTTGAACACCACTCTCATACACACACCACTTAGGAAAAAATTAAAAGAAATTGCTCATTATGTAAGTTAGAAAATGGAGTGAAGCATGGGTTCTTGGGATCTAAGGTTTAAAAACTGTACTGAACTTGCTAAATCAGGAAGGTGCAAAAGGGGGATATCCCAATGTCTTTTCCAATTTGTCATTCTCTGATTACGTTGTGGCTCCTAGAATTCTGAAAGGCCATATCCCAACCATTTGCAAGGGGTGTGTTGGGGAAGCCAATGTCACCAAACCTGTTACCGTATATGTTAAGGAGATACAGTTATATAACAATAGCACTTAGATTTATATACCACTCTATAGTGCTTTAAAGCACTCTCTGATTGGTTTACAAAATCACCATATTACCCCCAAAATATTGTTTTATATTTTACCAAACTTGTGAGGATGCAAGGCTAGTCAACCTTGAGTCCCACTAGGATCAAAATTCAGGTTGTGGGCAGAGTTTGCCTTCAGTACTGCATTCTAACCACTGCATCACCAAATGTGTATTTGTGTGTATATATCTATATCTATATCATCTACCTACCTACCTACCCACCCACCCACCCATCCATCCATCCATCCAGGTAGACCTCAACTTAAGGTGACTCAATTTTTCATTGGCAGTTCTTAAATGAGTTGCCCCAGATTTTATAACCTTTTTCTATGATTGTTAAGAGAATCATTTCAGTTATTAAGAGCCAATGTAACTTTAAACAGTTGCTAAATGAATGGTTGTTAAATTGAGGACTACCTATATATGATCCTCGGTGGTTTTAAAGCACAATTCATGATTTCTGACTGAGATATAGATCTATTTTTGGATTCTGAATCAAAACTAATTGAAGCATGGAAGTTCAGTTCTCACCGTGCTATAGTTTCTGTCCCAAGCTTCTCTTCTATGACTATGCATGTCACAAAATTGAAAAAGGATGTGTTAATAATTTAATAAAGGACTCCATAGACCAGGTCTATCTGCAAATTTCAGAATATAAAATATAGCTTCCTTTCAGTGATTTTATTGGGAAAAGATTTTTGAATGATGACAATGATAACATGGCTGCAATAATAAAAACGTCCTTTGCAATGACATGACAGAATAATGTCAAAAATAATTGTTTATAGTGCTTGGGTGCATTAACTACATTGCACTAATAATGTAATAGCTTTTTGCAGTATCAAAGCACAGAATTAGAAGAAATCAGTTTTTCCTGAACACAGGTAGGAATAGGAGCCTACAACCTATGTTGGCAACTGAATTTATGCTGATAAGAAGTTTCTGATGACTAGAATCTGCTTTCCTGTAACTTTTTTGTTCATATTACACGTGGCAATTTTTTTTTTATGTGATATCTCTTCAGGTCCTTGAACAAGGTTAGCATATCTCTGCTTTATTCTTTCTTGTGAAAGCTACAAAACAGACAGGTCCCTCAGCATTTCTTTATAAGACTTAGAATCTGTTCATCTGGATTCATTCTTTATGGATTCATTCCTCAGAGGGCAGGACCGAAAGTTCAAGATTAAAATTAGAAGGAAACTGGTTCAGAAAGACACCTAAGCTATCAGACAACAGAATGAGGTTGATAAATGAAGTCACAAGCTCCATATGGCCATCTTTTAGGGTGATCTAGTGAATCATGCATTGAGCAGGGGGGTTGAATGAGATTATCTCTAATGCCTTTTGAACTTTGTAAATCTAATATTTGTGACCCTTCTCTAAATCTGTTTTTTTTTAACCTTATAGTTTGCTGCCCAGAACTGTACATAGTAATGTCTAGTAAAACTGTATGCAAAATATAGTGGAACTTTTACTCCTAATGAACCAGAAATTATTAGAGTTGTTCAAATCCTTCAAAATAGGTACTTTGGAATGATCAATGAATACAAAGCACCTCTTTCTGAATTATTAAAGCAGCCCTGTTACTTTATAGACTCGTGAAAACTATTCCTGGCTGATTGCACATGTCTGTCTCCCCTTGGGAAGTGGCTGTGCATACACATGAATACAGAGAAACTGCTACCAGTAGTTTATGTATGCACAAGGAAAGTGGCATGCATGGAAACTGCTATGAAATCTTTGAAGCATTTTTGTGTGTGGAATATGTGCACAGCTTTAAAGATCATTCATCTATTGATGAAGCCTGAAACTGCAATGTGCCTTTTCAGCAGTCTTATCATAGTGCTGACTCATATTCAGCTTGTGATCCAACACAAATTCAAAATGCTTTTCAAATGTGCCATTTTAAAATCTTTTGAAGCAGGAATTCTCTGTGGAGTTAGGATCCATCTCTAAGTTTCTCAGATAAGAAACTAAAAGATATTGACTCTATAATTGCAACTGAAAATTGGCAGAATCTTTCTAAAACACTAGACAGTGATATGCAGCTTTCTTGTTATGGAAATGGGTACATTTTTCCAGATTTTAATATTAATCTGAATGTTTAATCTGAAGATTTTAAAAGGAACCTGAAAATATATTTTTTACAAATGAACATCTTGGTAAGTAAGATTTTTCAAGCTTTTTTCTTCATTATAGAAATGGTTATAAATGCATACATGCTGAGAAGTCTGCAACCAGATGAAATATGCAAATCTTTATTTTTTATTTTTTATTTAAAAAAGGTACCCAATTCGCTAAAGAAGCTTGTTGTATCCTCTATCCTGCCCCACTGAGAGTAACAAATGAGAGTACTCTGGCTGCAACAGCAAAACTAACAATAAGGGAGAAGGATGCTCATTAAACTTCATCATTCTGTCCACTTTAATGATGCCTTTACTTAATAAAAATTCCCTGAACAGTTGCAGGGGTATTAGGCAAGGCCTTTGGTTATGTATCAGAGGTCTGAGCTGTCAGTGGCAAAGATGCAGTTCAGGAGCTGCATTCCCAAGAGAACAGGGCAAATACAACCTGCTTGTAATAAATGCAGAGAGAATCAATAACTGCAGCTTGGAACATTACTTAAGCATTTAAGGAAATAGGTGATCTGTCTAAATTAAAGTATGAAGTGCTAAATGTAACAATTTAAAACATAAATCACCATACTTGAAACTCTTACACGTTTTAGCTATAAATCTTGTTATTGGGGCTTATAACTTTAATATAGTATAAAAGGACTGGGAAATATGGAAAATATCTTGAATGAATTTTCCCTTCCTCTCCACTTAAATCTTTTGCTAAACACAGCAACAGCCACCAGCTATATTCTCTAACATAATAGAGTAAAGAGAAACCCACTCCAACATCTGTACAAATGCATTTGACAGGCAAGAGACAATGTGGGATTTGTGCCTGGATTTGTTTAATCTAGGCGTGTGTGAATCTGAGTGCTCAAGTGTGTTAATAACTAGTTGATAACGCATTTATTAGGTTATGTAGATCCAGCAGTCCATTAGAAACCTTAAATTCTGAAAATTAATTTCTCAAGAATGTTTAGAATAAGGCTCCTGGGATTATGCAACTAGGTGGTACAAAAATATTTGTAATAAATAATAATCAAACCCATGCATTTCTGCAGGAACTCATGATTCTCCTGACCATTTTATAACCCCAACAATTCTGCTAGCTAGATTAGGTTGAGAGAAATGGAAGGGCTGTAATAATATTAAAACAAGAGGACCTTGAAATCCTGCAGCAGGATTAAAGAGTTGGGTCCCAGCAAAAGAAATTCTTCCCAAATTCACTAATTATGTACAAAATACAGACTACAGGAAAATACCATAATCTATATCAGGATACATCCAGTTATTTTTTATTAACTTGAATGCTCACCTTTTACATTCAAAAGACATGAAATATCAGTCTCTCCCCCCCAATTCTCTATATAGCTTTTTATAAGTAGACCTCAGCATATGACCAGTTGTTCAGCAATCATTCAAAAGTTATGATGGACCTCCCTGGGATACTTACAATTCTATTCCGAAGTTGTGACCTATCCCTGCAGCCATATAGCAGCATTTCAGGTGTTCAGCAACTGACCTGTATTTATGACTGTTTGCAACATCCTACAGTTACGTAACTAAGTTTCATGGCTTTTTTGCTGAAAACTGGCATTTATGTCCAGCTTTCCATGACCATGGTGGTTGCTTTACAACCACAGCATTCAATTAATGACCTCCTTCAAGGTTGTAAAATTGGGTCACTTACATAGTGACCCATTTTATGACCATCACAACTTACAATTGTAATGGGCAGGCTCCATTATGGTAGTAAGTCAAGGCCAAATTACACATATAGATTGCAGTTACTTTTTAAAATTTATATATTTATTCATCAAATTTCTACCCATCCAACTCATCTAACTGATTATGGGTGGTTTAGTATCTGCAGGACCACTTTCTCCAATTCATTTTCAGCCTGTACTACTCAGGTGATTGGGAGAATATGCTTGAGATTCCTCATTTCCTTGATTTTGCTTTTTCCCTATTGATATCTCTGTACTCTGAAACAGCCTTCCTGATTTTGATAAAATTTGTTCAGCTCATCTGTACTATTGTACTTTAGCAAGTTATTAAAAAACAGATTATTTTAGACAGTACCAAATATTTATGTCTAACATGGGGCTATAATTAATTTTTATAACATGTGCTTCATTGTATTTTTATTGTATTGTACATGGTAAATTGCACGTAGAAGTTTAATAAATAAATATATGAAATGAAATGGACATTAAACTAAGTAACAATGACCCTTCCATGATGAAAATAAGTCCTTGACTACTGTTAAGAGAATAATTACTTTGGTGTTTGTACTGAAATCAAAATATGAGGACATTGAATAAACAAAAGGAAGCAAACCATTCTGAAAGCATTCAGAATTGATCTAAGCCAACGTGGGCAACATGCAGCAGATGGTATCCATTTTTGGAGTTCCAAATAATGTCTAAAATATAGAAAGAATTTTTTTCAACAAAGCATGGAGAAATACATATAAGGATGTTAATTTCATCCCTTACATTTCAACTGCTCAAAAATTTTCTTTGAAAATTAAAATTTAGGTCAGAAATGCACTTCTGTGACAGATATATACAGATGTAAATGTAAAAATCCAAATCACAAATCGACAACTGCATCATAATGGGCTAGAGATTGTGATGTTTGGAGGGGATAACTGGATCAACTGGATTTTACAGAATACAGAATGTGAGAAAATCCAAAACCTCTTCCTTTTTTGATGTGCCTCCAGAACAGCCTTTTAGCCTCTGTGATATCCAGTTTCTTTAAATTATAAACAGCAGGCAAAAGCTACTAGTTAGGAATAACAGAATGTATATTGTATCCCAATTCATTCAGATTAAAAAGCCTGCCTTAGGATCTCTTTGCAAGAATCCTTGACTTACAACATGATGGAATATGCACATTATAGTAATAAGTTGCAACAGTTGTAAAATGGGTCACCCTATTTTATGATCATTTTTTGAGGCGATTGTTATGCAAATGCCATGATCATAAAGCAATCATTGTGATCATTAAGCAAATCAATGGTCAGGACTGTTGAAAATCAGAACTAAATACCATTTTTAGTAGAAATATTGCATAACGTGATCATATGATTGCAGGATATTGCAAATAGCCATCAATGCAAGCTGGTTGTTGAGCATAAAATACAGTCATGTAACTGCATGGGAGGGGACGCGATGGCTCAGTGGCTAAGACGCGGAGCTTGTTGATCAGAAGGTTGGCAGTTCAGTTTATTTGAATCCCTAGAACCGTGTAATGGGAGTGAGCTTCCATTACTTGTCCCAGCTTCTGCAACCTAGCATTTCGAAAGCACGTAAAAAATGCAAGTAGAAAAATTAGGGACCACATTGGTGGGAAGGTAACAGTGCTCTGTGCGCCTTCAGCATTTAGTCATTCCAGCCATTTGACCAAGATCTTCAGACAGTGCTGGTTCTTCGGCTTAGAAATGGAGATGAGCACCGCCCCCTAGAGCAGGAAACTATTAGCACGCATGTGCAGGGGAACTTTTACCTTTAACTACATGGGGGAGAGTGCAGTAATTGTAACTTTTGGTCCTGGAGACATCTTTGTAACTTCAAATGGTCACTAAGCAAGTCATCATAAGTCAAGGACTACCTGTATACTTCTCAAGATAGCTACCAAAACATTTTTACCTCACAGAACAATTTAATTAAGTACATAACAGAAATGATGTGCAAGTTCTACAAATTGTAAATATGTAGTTGATGAAATGTTTTAAAAACTATAATTAGCCACAACAAATTGTCATTTCTTACAAGGATATACTATTCATTTATGCAGTTACTAAAAAGTATTACATCTAATTCCCTTGCTTAAATGCTTAAGAATCATTTGCTATAGTTTTGTACTGACATTCTTGGATGTTTTTGTGATGCTATTGATTAGTTGTATAAATTGAAGCTGCAGTATATTAGGGTTAAATAAATGTTCGCTTATGCATTCAAAGAAAATATATGCACATAAGTGTATAGGAATACCAAATGCTTCTCATATTTCTGCCAACATATCTAACTAATCATAAAAGAAAGAAAGAAAATGATCTTTGATGCATTCATTTGCTGATGGATGATCACAGGGAATGGAAACTCAAGCATGAAATCTTAATCCTGAAGACATTTTCATCTGCAGCCAAATCACCAGGGAAGGAATCAAACAATTTCATTCTGCAAAGTTTGTGACAATACTGTTGACTTGGCACTACTTTTTTCTTAGTTTATCTTTCTGTCAATGCTCAAATATTTATTGCTGAACTATAGTTCACACTGACATCCCTGTTATATCAGGTCATGTTTTATTTCAGCATGAATCAAAACAATAATATTTGCCAGCTATAATTTTGAAGCATGTCATTCTATCTATCCAACCTCACCAAAGGAAGTTTAGCATCAACCATGTTCCCTACAATGTGATTTTACACTGAACGTCTATAATATCTATAAAATTTCCCCCTGGAAGTTGACAGAATCTTCCACTACTAAAAACAAACTATTTCCAAGCTTCGATGAAGTAAGACACACCACTTATTCAGAAGCAATGAGATATAGGAAGCTGCTTTCCATGTTCACTTACATTTATTGTTAGACAATTAATGGAGAGAAGGAGAATGGCCTACAGATCTCCAAAGAGATGTTTGGCTATATATTAAGAGATATATGGGAAAAGAGAATTTTTTGTGTTGGATCTCTAGAGCAGGGGTCTCCAAGGCATGGATCAGCTTCAGTCTATAGCCTGATAGGAAGTGGGCTGCACAGCTGGAGGTGAACAGCAAGTGGAACAACTGTCTTCCACGAAACCATTTTAGTGGTGGGCAAACAAGTGAAACTGAAAACAACCCCCCTCTATTTATAGAAAAATTGTCTGCCACAAAACCAGTTGAGTGTTGGGTGAGTGAGTGAAACTATCCCCCAAGTCTGTCTAAAATTGTCTTCCACGAAACTGATCCCTGGTGGGAAAAAGGTTGAGGACTTCTGTTCCAAAGGTAAAGCATTGTGGCAGGAAAAGGTGTCCTCCTGGGATCTGTCAGATAATACTGCCTCATGGAAGGGACTTGCAACATTTCTCTCTTGCTGGTGGGATAGGTTATGTAATTGGAATGAGACAGTCTCAATCCTTTTAAAGCAATTCCTCAAAGCAGTTTCCTAATGATGAATGGTATTACTTTATCATAGTAGCCTTGATACACCAGCAGTGTCTTAGCATAAGCTATTGAGGGAAGGTTGATTGCTCTCTGACCTGACTTTGAAAAAAAATCTGATATTTTTATATCATGAAGAGAATGCAATATAATCTAGCAACATAAGTTTATATATACTGAAATTGAGGGGCATAACTTTCTTGGGTTTTTTTAACCTAAGTAAGAAAAAAAAAAGGCATATTAAATTTCCAATGTTTCATGCACCCAGTTGTTTTTTTTCTTTTTAACAGCTTGCCCAAACATCTACAATTTCAGCCTCTCCTTGTGTCTCTACCATGCCTACTTGGGGTTTGAGAAGTTTTTAAAAGATTTCTTGCTCTTATTTAAATGTTAAATCTGAAATAAGCTTCTGTCACTCTCGCTGAAGCCAGAAGAACTTTCAAATAAACATTTGATGCAATTTACAAAAAAAACCATAACAATTGTATCAGTGGTACCTAACATCACATATGCTTAGTTATTTATGAAATGCAAATTTGTTAGCATTGCCTGCAGGTCTTCTTATATTTTTATCATGTTTTACCAAGCTAAAGTTTTGGGAAATAATGAAATGATTTGAATAATAAAGTAAATGACAAATGAAGTAATTAACTATTTAATATCTACAAATCTGAAAGTACCGTATATACTCGAGTATAAGCCGAGTTTTTCAGCACATTTTTTGTGCTGAAAAAAAAACCCTCGGCTTATACTCGAGTCAGATTCCCCTCTGAAAAAAATGGTGTGGAGCTCCGGAGCTGGGCAGCCGCTTCCCTGCTTCCGTGTTTCCTTTGCAACTTGTAAGCATGGGGGTAATCGGAAGCAGAAAAGTTCTTGCATGAGGATATATTGTCTTTTCTTTTTTTAACTGTTTTTAGAGGGGGGGAAAGACCCACCGTCATGTGAGAATGCTCAGACACCAAATCTATCTGCCCGAAAATAAGTGTGTGTGCGGGGGGGGGGATTTTAACAGAGGGAAGACGTAGGGAGAAGGCAAAAGCGACGGAAGATCCTTCAGGGGAAACTGAGGGGGAGACTCACCCTTGGTCCAGGCGAGCCCCTTCCCCGCCCCTAAGGAAGCAGAGACAGTCAGCAAGGGCAGGCAAGCCCCACTTCGCGGACTCCGTCCGTCCCGCTCCCACCCACCCAAAGCCACGAAGTCCCCAATCGCGCAGCCCAGAATCGCCCTCCCCTCAGGGGGCAGCAACGACGCCCGGTGTTTCCCGAGACAAGAAGCTCCGCCGTGCAATGAAAGCGCCCTGGCTCTAGGCTCGCAGGCTCAGAAAACAACGCGAGCCGAGGTGGCTTCGGCTCCAATTGGCTTCGTTTCCTCAGCCCCAGCTGCTTTCAGTCCGCTTGGGTGGAGGAGGAGGTGGTGGCGGCGGCTCGCGTTTTCTGAGCTCTAGGCGTCTGAGCATTCTCACATGAGTGGGTGGGTGGGAGCGAGGACGTTGACTTTAAGCGCTGCCGACCGAGTGTTTCACAAATACCAGTGGGACCTCCGTCCACCACCACCCCTCCCTCTTTTGCCTCCTTCCTTCTGATCAATCAGGTTTTCCCAGTATTTGCTCACAGCTGCGTTTTCTCCTCTGCCGTGCTAGGCGTTGAACGCGGGGATTTCTGATTCCCCTTACACGCGCGTGGATATGCCACGGGGTGTTTTCTTCCAAACACCCCACGGGCAGAGAACACTGACTTTCATGATAGTGAGATCGTTTCCCAAATTAATTGATTCACTAACCCAAAAGAAGAAGATGATGATGATGACAGTGGGAGGCAGGAGTCACTCTCTCCCTTGCAAGAAAAAAGCAAGAGCCGTTCTTATGATCTCTCTCTCTCTCTCTCTCTCTCGAATACAGTCAAGCCCTTTCCAGCATGCGCGATCTGCCCCGCCGCTGCACCTTGCAAATGCAAAACCCCTGGGATTTTGCATTTGCAAGGTGCAAGCGGCGCGATCGCGCATGCTGGAAAGGGCTTGACTGTATTACGGAGAAAGAGAGAGAGGGGAGATCATAAAACGGCTCTTGCTTTTTCTTGCAAGGGAGAGAGTGATTCCTGCCTCCCACTGTCATCATCATCTTCTTTGGGTTAGTGAATCAATTAAACCTTTCATGATAGTGAGATCGTTTCCCAAATTTCCCTTAAATCAGGGAAGAAATCAGAAACAAACCTTTGGACTGAGAATAAGCCTGTTCCTATGATGCCCATTTTTGTTCACTGCAGTGTGAAAAGTGTGAAAAAACACACTTCTTTTTCTTCATCTTCTTGTTCCCTATTTACTGGTCTCTTTCAAAGAGGAAATTGTGAACATCAAACTTATTCTCAACTGTCCTAGTGAAAGTTTTTATTGGTATCTATTTTTATTTTTGAAATTTACCAGTAGCTGCTGCATTTCCCACCCTCGGCTTATACTCGAGTCAATAAGTTTTCCCATTTTTTTGTGGTAAAATTAGGTGCCTCGGCTTATATTCGGGTCGACTTATACTCGAGTATATACGGTAGTATTATATTTCTCAAAGTAAAAATCTATTTAAAAATCTGGAACTTAATGGTTTTCTTATAGTGGCCAAGTTCATGCTCAGCATCATAATATCCAGTAGGTCAAGATAGTTTCCTACTCCACACTTAATAGATAGATAGATAGATAGATAGATAGATAGATAGATAGATAGATAGATAGATAGATAGATACAAAAACTTTATTGTCACTTTGTATGTACACTAATTGGCATACATTAAAATGAAATTTTGTTACATTTACAGTAGCTCTCAAAGGGTTACTACCTCCAATATACATTACATAAATGTGACAAAATAAATAAATAAAAATTATGCATATATCCACATATATGACACAGAGAAACAATACAATCTAGTTCCAATATATACATATACATGACAAAAAAAATGAATCTTGCAAGCTTACCAGATGGATGGCATAGAGAACGAAGCTGTTACAGAATCTGATAGTCCCACTAGAAATACTTTGAAACCTCCTCCCAGAGGGGAGCAACAGAAACAGACTGTAAAGTGGGTGTGTGGGTTCTCTAACAATGCTTTGAGTTCTAAACACATAGTGCTTGTTAAGAGTATCCCAAATAACAGGAAGTGAGCTTCCTATGATCCTTTTGGTTGTCCTTACCACTCTCTGTATCAGACCTTCTATCTGAAGCACTGCTGCCACCAAACCAAACAGTGATGCAAACACTCTCAATTGTGCCTCTATAAAAAGTGGCCAGGACAGAAGATGGTTCAATTTTTAGCAATAAAAATTGAGAATCACACAGAGCAGATACACCCAAAATATTCCAGTGTATACTATATCCCCCACTCCATTATGGGGAAGGAGATATTTGCAAGTGAATGAGCATTGTGTGGAAAAGCAGGCCGCCTAGAAGAATTGTGCTGTGTGCCTCCATTTGCTTACCATTTGAGCCCATTAATGGGAGTCTGGCCGAGTTGCCAATAAGACTGCAATTTGACACAGCTTGGAAGTAGTTCTGTATTTTGGAGCTTGGGAGCCATTGGCAAACAGTTCAGCAACCAAATGAGAAGAGGTGGGGGGTTTTTCCCTTCACAAGGAATGAATAGTCCAAACAAAGTATAGCAGCACAGCAAGACAAAGCACCATGCAAAAATGGTGGAAGAACTCTACATGATGACTAATAACAGAAATCAAAAGAAGAAATCTCAGAGAGGCGACTTAGGACAGGCTTAAGAAGGAAAGTTTTATATGTACTAATTTTACCATAAAGCCTAGTATGAAGGAAATTGTAAGAACAATAGGTAATAGTGATGAATAATAGTAATTGACTTGTGTAAGTGTTGTGACTGGAAGGATCGATCCTGCTGTGAGTTTTGACTCTGATGATTCTGATGATGAAAGGCTGGAGTCTGCTGTGAATGTGGAGTCTGAATTATCAGAGGCTTCGAGTGGGGAAGCTGACAGATCGTGGTTTGACACCAGAACTAGGAGGAGACTGAAACGTCAAGCTGAGGGGAGGCGTCAAGCCAGACATTGATTAGGGAGATTGACGCGCCAATCCAGGTGATTTAAGGAGGCGTGATGATTCTCAAACTTTGCTTGGAAGCAAAGTGTTTGATGTGTCGAAAGGATACGTGAGGAGCGGCCTTTGTAATTTATGGACATTCTGAATTACCAGACAGATTCCGGGAAGTCTGCCAAGGACTGGAATATAGCATTATTAACCCTTTTGTGGTCTGCTTCTGTTTTGTTTGAATGTTTTGAAACTGTGGAACTTTGTATTCTCACTTGTGAATATAGGTGAGACATAACATGTAAGTATATCATGTAAACTCTGTGATAGTAAATGAAGAGTAATAATATATTATAATAGTAATTATTAGAGTGATAGCATTAGACATATCAATGGAATATAAGAAGCAGTCATATATCACTTTTATACTTGTTTTTACAAAATTAAACATCTCTCCAACCTTTATAGAGAGATATAAATAAATTACTTATAGAGTGATTTTGTGCATTTCTTCAGTCTGAGTCAATATTATTGAGTACAATTTAAAACACAGATACCCCAACACCTTTGCATGATTGCATGCAACACATTGTGAGAAACTTGACTGAATGGTCACACATTTTATGTAACATGAAGCTATATATTACTTATTCTTCTTGCCACTAAACTCAAACAGTAAAATAGTATGTTGAGAAAGAAAGAACACCTGTAAATTGCTCATTTGTCAAGTTTGTATCTGATTCTTTCTAGATACCGTAGATACTTTCCACAGTGACCAGATAAATTTCTAGTGTTAATATTGCTGAATGTTGCTGCTATTTATATTTTCAACTGGCAGAATATTCAAAGCTGACAAATGTGGCAGAACAGAAAATTATTAAATGCTTCTATTTACAGCAAATAGTGGCAGTTGGTTTTTGCCTCCAAAAGACTGGAGTTGTAAATATGCAGGCAAAATAGAAGCAGCATAACATAGGAGATTCCAGAGAACAGTTCTCACACACATACACACATTCACACACACATGCATGCACGCACACGCACACATACACACACTGTATATATACTGTATATACATTGTATATATACTGTATATATACCAGAATAAAAATCAAAGCAATGTGGTATTCAAAGAATAATCCAGCAGAGATTCAAGGCAAAATGGACACTCTTTTTACCATCCCCAAGTACAGAGAAGGTAGGGTGACCATTTTGATATTTTTAGTGAAAGAATTTTGTTATCACAGGAAAATCACTTAATGGCAACACTGAATATTAAGAATGCTATTGCTACACCCTCTCCGCCCCCCCCCCCAATATTCTATGATAGCATTAAGCTGTCTTCAGGATTAGGCAACTATAACAATAAACAATAACCTGGGAAGAAATGTTGCAGAAGATGATTAAACAGAATTGATACAGCCACCTACTATAAAAATAGTGTAATATGATGACCAAATGACTTTGCTACCCCTAAAATGAACTTTGTTTTGGTGAATGTTCTTAAACTAATCAAAAGAAACCAACCCATGTTAATAGCTTATAAGCTTATTTCATGGATTGACAAATATATCTTTCTGCTCCGAGGAATATTCTGAAAATGACTCAATTTGATTGCGTTGTTTTCCTCCCCTTCTGAAAACCTCTTCTGCAGATTTCATGAAAACCAAAATGGTTAAATTATATTGATTTCAGAAGAATTTACATTGCATTACCTTATATTATAGCTATACAATAGTCTGCAATCAGTGTTGCATCCAAAATAAAGCTTATTTACTGAGGAGGCAAGTGCAATGCCTTGGAGCTGAGTTAGTTGTGCTATTGTTTCTAACACCCACAATTCAGACACTCTATGTCTGTCTGGGCTGTCTGTCCGTCCGTCCATCTATCTGTCTATCTGTGTGTCTGTCTGTGTGTCTGTCTGTCTCTCTCTCTCTCTCTCTCTCTAATATTCTCTTGCTCTCCAAAGCAACTTTGGATAGCTTTCACAGTAATAAAAATAGCAATATAAAACAATTATAATTATAAAAATAATAAAAATTACAGAGGATTAAATACGTATTAAAAAAGCATAAGTTAAAATGGAGAGGAAGTGCTGCCTTCCCTGACACTGCATCAACCACCTCCAGTCTAAGTGTTGATCTTAGGGTTACATGCCAACTAGCAGAAAGAGTTCTTAAGGCCTGTTCAGAAGACCAGACGGACAAACCTCCCCTTCCGCAGCAAGATGTTCAAAAGGGCATGGATCATGGCAGAAAAGGAACTTTTCTTAAACCCATCACCCAAAATTCTAGGTTGGTGAGGTTTGCTATAGGCCCATTCTGCTGGAACAAGTGGATTTGGCCAATTAGGTGGGGCATGGCAGTTCCTCAGATATCCTGGGCCCAGCTCTTTAACTTTCTTTTGACCAAACTCTTGATTCATCGGGCAGAGGACATGTACTTTATAAATATATTTCCAGTCCGGCTTTGCACAATTCCATGACTTCCTATACTAAGATTAAAATATACCTTCCTTGTTTTGAATACAGAATATGCTCTATGCCCCTAGGCAATTATCTGTAAAACAAATTTATTGCTTAGCTCAACCCACCTTGTCATTCAGTCAAATGACAACTTGGCTTATGTGTTATGTGAACTGATATGCACAGATTCTAGATCTAAGCTTTCTTAATTGGGTGATGCTAGGTGGGACAGGATAGACCACTCTCCATCAAAAAAATTCTTTGGCTACAGTGCATTACATTTTTCCAAAAGATCTTTAAACCATGGTGAGAAATAAAGATAGAGACCCCAAAGAACTTCACACAAGGATTTGTGCATTTTAGGAGTAATTAACTATGTAGTACTAAATCTAAAACTAAATCTGTCAATGAAAATTCAGAAAGAACCTCGACTCATACAATTCATCACTTTTGTTTTCTATATACTAATGCAAAGGGTATGGAAAATAAACAAAATAAACTTGAATTCATACTACAGGAAGGCAAATATGATTTAAAAGCATAACTGAGACCTATTGGGATGATTCTCATTATATGACTACATCAAAAAATATGTTACAACAAAATTGAAGAAATAGAAAAAGAAGTTTGTTAAAAATGCCTACTTCTGCACAGAAATCCAGGGAATAAATTTTGTGGCACTGTTGAAAACATAAAAGTTTAATAACATGAACGAAAGAATAATAACAGTATTGTTGTTGGTTACAACTAGCAATCACTTAAATAAGGAAAAAATATGGATAATCATGTAAAATAAATTATACTTTTAAAAAGAAGTAGTATTTATCAACAACTTTTGTTGTCCCAATAAGGGGAATTTTACTTATCCCATCCTTTGAATAAATTTCCAAAAAGTTGTCTCCTCGTTAAAGGATCAGGATTCTAGCTAGATTTAATAGAAATATACTCAGTCAATAGTTCCTAACCTAGAATGAGTTCTTTTTTCAAGGGCATTAGCTTTGTTGATTGGGCCAAATATCCATTCATGATTTTTAAGTAAGCGTGGAAAACAGGTAAAGTACCAGTCAAAAAGAACAGGATAAATTTATCCCTACCTTCCTTCCAAAAGAGACAACTAGAAAAAGAGGGAAAGCTTTCGCTAAACTGAGTGTGGCCAGTGCGTGATGCATCCGGGAGTTTGACAACCCTGCTGTAGAGTTCTCTAAAGCAGGGGTCTCCAAACTTGGCAACTTTAAGACTTGTGGACTTCAGCAAAGCAAAGCTGGCTGAGGAATTCTACTCAGGGAGTTAAAGTCTACAAGTCTTAAAGTTGCTAAGGTTGGAGACCCCTACTCTAAAGCTCAAGATTTATAAACATCCAGGAAGCAAAATAGTATATTATCACAAATCTGCTAGTCTCAGACCTCATTTGTATTAATGTGGAAGATTAGGTAATGGGAGTCTGCATGAAGTCTATATACTTTAGACTGGAAATTTATAAAAACAACATGGGGGGAAACAATGGCAAATCACATCTGTGTAGTTCCAACACAATATTATTAAAAAAGAAAAACAATAAATCCAAGAAGTAAGCAGTATTGTTGCACCAAGATATCTCTGCTGAACTGAAAGACAAAAATGGTAAGTACAAAAAATGGAAAGAGGGACACATAACTAAAGCAGAATATCAGCAGATAGTCCGAATTTGCAAAGATGAAGTCAGGAAGGCAAAGGCTCAGAATGAACAAAGACTTGCAACAAAAGTCAAAGAAAATAAAAAAGTTTCTTTCAACATATAAATAACAAGAAAAAAGTCAAGGAAACAGTTGGACCACTAAAGAGAGAAGTTGGCAAGGAAGTAACAGGCAGTAGAGAAAAAGCAGAGCTGTTTAACTCATTCTTTGCATCAGTCTTCACAAAAAAGAAACTGCCAAAAACACAACCGTAAAAGACAGATTAAAAATTAAAATTAAAATAAGCAAGAAAATGGTAAGACAACACCTGCCTGACTTTGATGAATATAAATCACTAGGACCTATCGATTATATCCCAGAGTTCTGAAGAAGCTGGCAGGTGTTATCTCAGAATCATTGTACCCTAGCTTTAAAAAATCTTGGAACACAGGGGACCCTATCAAAGGATTGGAAATGAGCTGATGTGATACCAATCTTCAAAAAGAGGGAAAATCACCCAGGAAACTATAGGCAAATCAGTCTAACATTAATATTTGGAAAGATACTGGAAAAAATAATCAAAAACAGATCGGTGACCATCTAGAAACAAATAAAGCTATAACTACTAGCCAAAATGGGTTTGTTAAAAACAGATTATGCCAAACCAAACTTACTTCATTCTTTGACAAAGTGACTAAATTAGTAGATCCGTGAAATGTTTTGGATATAGTATTCAGCAAGATTTTTGACAAAGTAGACCACAACCTTCTTGGTAAGCTAGAAAAATGTGGGATAGACAGCATTACCACCAGATAGATTTGTAACTGGCTGACAAACCATTCTCAACAAGTAGTCCTTAACAGTACTACATCTACATGAAGGGAAGTAAGCAGTGGGGTATCACAAGGTTCCGTCTTAGGCCAAGTACTCTTCATATCTTCATAAATGACTTAGATGATGGAATAGAAGGGAAACTCATCAAATTTGTAGATATCACTAAGCTAGCATAAGTAGTTAACAGCACAGAAGTCAAACTCAGGATCCAAGAAGATCTTGACAGACATGAACAATGGACCCTATCCATAAAATTAAATTTAATGGATAGAAAAGCAAGGTTTTACACCTGGGCAGGAAAAACCAAAGGTACAAGTTCAGATTAGGTTAAACCTGGCTCCAAAACAGTAACTGTGAGAGGGAACTTGGAGTTCTAGTGGATGATGACATGAGTCAGCAGTTGTGGCAGCAGCCAAAAATGCTAATACAATCCTTAGTTGTATAAACAGAGGCATTAGAATCAAAATCATATGAAGTATTAGAACCACTTTATAAAGCCTTCATAAGGTCACACCTAGAAAACTGTATCCAGTTTTGGTCAACACATTAAAAAAAATGTTGAGACTTTGGAAAAAGTACAAAGAAGAACAACAAAGATGATAAAGTCATGGAGACTAAAACATATGAAGAAACATTGCAGGATTTGGGTTTAGCTAGTGTAGAGAAAAGAAGGACTAGTGGGGACATAGTGGCAGTATTCCTGTTTAGATAGGCTGACACAATGAGGAGGAGGTTAATTTATTTTCCAAATCACGAGATTGCAGGATAAGAAACAATGGATGGAAACTAATCAAGGAAAGAAGCAAACTGGAATTAAGGAAAAAATTCCTAACAGTGAGGACAATTAATCAATGGAACTGTTTGCCTTCAGAAGTTGTGAGTGCTTTATCACTGGAGATCCTATACCATTTCAGACAAATGCCTGTCCAGTCTATTCTTAAGAAAAGACTGGACAGGCATTTGTCTGAAATAGTATAGGGTCTCCTGCTTGAAAAAGGGGCTGGTCTAGAACACTTCCCAGGTTGCTTCCACCTCTTCTGATTCAAGATGAGAAGAACAATAATAATTACTTGGGGCTAAAATATAAATCATATAAGACTACAGAATGGAGTGTGAGAATGGTTGGGAATAATAAAATATAGGAATAAAGTTTCTGGTAATATGCTATTATCAGAAACAAAATGGCCACCATACAGCACATTCCCTTAGATCTTGACACCTGATTCTAGTCTCTGGCCTGCAAAAAGCTGACACAAAAATAAACTACAAAAGATACCTATTACCAATCATAAAAGGAATGTTTTTATGGACAATATGTTTTTGAGAGCACAATTCTTATTTAATGGCCATATGTTTAAAATCTCAGTATGTATGCTGTTTCTCAAATATTGAAATCTGAGATGTGACAGGAAGACTGATTCCAAAGTCTATTAGATCAGCTGATTAAAAATTCTGCTTGCTAATATTTGTGGGCACAAACAACATTGTCAGGAATATTCTCCAGCATATCAATAGCAATGCATTTGCTTTGGAGAGAAGCGTGAAGTATATTGTATACTTTGAAGGTAAAAGTCCAACAAAAATTTAGGTAACTTCCAGCTGGTACAAACAAGAGAGGTTTTCCAACTGTAGTACAAATTTCAGGGAAGAGGGATACGTCACAAATGTACAGTTCATTTCACTATGGAAGTAGAGTACACTTTCAGCTGACAGCTGAATGACCAAGTTAATAGTTCAAGAGTTGGGAGTTATAAGATTGGTTAGTAAACTGGCAAGGGAAGGATTGAATACCAGCTGAAGCTCTGTTTTTGGGTATTAGAAAGCTAGTCTCTGTATATGCTCACAGAAATCCCTTGCTTCAAACACTTTTCATTTTGCAAACTTAGTGAAAAAAATGGACAAATAAAAATATTTTTTGGAATTTGTTCATATTTAACTAATCTGCCAAAATTCTATAGGGTGCATCCCAGAAAGAATTAAAATATAAAATATTATTACAGATATGATTGTAATTGCTGGTATTACAAAGCATCTGACATAGACATTGTCAGTAGGGAAAGAGAACTGTATCATTGTGAATATGTTTCTAATTAATCCTCAGTTACCTGATAAATGACATAAAATATAAAAAGGAAAAAGAAGAAGAAATATTAAATTAACTGAAAAACCTCATGGTAGAAAATGAAACTTCGGCAACTTACAGGCAGCAAAATGTTTCATCCTGAAAGATATTTTCACTGATCTATAAAGACTGAACTACACTTCCTAACAAACAAGTTAATAAATTGACTGGTATTTTAAACTTGTCAAGAAAGTAATTCAGCAAGACCTTTTATGAATTGAGCATAATTCAAGTTTATTTGCAGCTCTGAAACAAAAGAACAAAATACTGACATAATAAAGTTGGTGTTACAACAACATCTGTTACTCAACAGATTAAACAATAGTAATTAGCAGGTATGCATATTGAAAGCATGCTGGATAATCTGCAAATTTTCATTCTGAAAGTGAACAAAGCTGTGTTTAGCTCATTATATCAACATCCCCTTACTTGTTGCCCTCCAGATGTGTTTTCACTTCAAAAGCCATCACCCTTAGACATCAGATTATGAGTTATAATCCAATACATCTGGAGAACACCAGGCTAGGGAAGGCAAGACTCTGCCAAGTTTCACAAATAAGCTTTAACTATTTTGATTCTATTAGTATTCTTTCATCTCAATTCTTGATTGGTCATGGCTCTACAGTTTAATTCAAAATAAGTACTGTGTGGGTAGAAATTTATTTCTTAATTTAGATCCTGACAACTCTAGGTAAGCAAATAAACTTGACATTTCCACCATGTCAGAGTATCAGGAATCTTGGTTCTACAATTTGTAAATTACAGTAATAGTACAAAATACAACAATGGTTTGGGTAGCAAGGCATACTGTACTCTGAGAAAATAATTATTTTAGCTTGTATTCAGTCTCCCCCCCCCCAAAAAAACCCCCCCCACATATTAGTCAGATAGCAGTTTTTTTGGCTGTTCAGAATAATATAGTTAATGAAGCCATTTAAAAAAGCCTAAAATTCTTTATCCTGCTAACATTTGTTTGTAAATATTCTCTCATTAATTTTTTTTTTACAAAGTGCATAGTTAAGCCCTAGAATGTTTTTCAATGCTAGTGATGCCAATCCATTTGGATGGCTTGGAAAAGGGACTATATAGTATTATGGAGTATCAGACTATCAAAAGCTGCTGAGGGTAGAAAGGGCCAAAAATTTCAGAACTTCAATACTATATTCCACATGGAAACTAATACACTCTCTTTCTCCTGATGGAATGAAATTGATTTATGGAACAAATTCCATACACCAATGGAGAAACTTAACTGAAACCTTTTTATGATAACCATTCCTCATATAATAATAGCTGAACAGCACCCATTTCTTTCTTTTAAGAAATATTATATAGAGAAATGAATCGGTGTGTAATCAAGTACATGAATGCACAATGTAACATCTGCCAAATGTTGCTGAATTTCACTTTCCACTAAATCCTTATGGCTAAAAACAAGGATATGAGAGCGAATGATATTTAGTACAGATAGCGCTCAACTTATGACCAGGATTGAGAACAGAGTTTCTGTTGTTAAGTGAGTCATGCCCAATTTTATGACTTTTGCTATAATTGTTAAGTGAATCCATTTTGACCATTGACTCCTTATATTTTATCAGTTTATTTATTTTATTAGTTTATCAGAAGCCTCACAGAAAGTCACATATGACAATCATATTGTCAGGTTTCCAAGTGATAATTCCCTTTTCAAAAAGAAACTTGCAAAGTCCATTTTCCAAAACAAATTCCTTTTATTTAGGTCTATATCAAATTGGCAAAGTGTGTTGTAATCTGACACAATCCTGGAATTACACCCAATAATATTGAAAGTTAGAAACGTCCCACCAAAGTCACATTCCCCAATCAATATTCAATCCAGTACCTATGGTGACTCCAAACTCAACTTTCAGCCATCTGCAGGGACACCGCCTGATCCCATGGGAAAGAATGTCACCTAACCAAAACATCATCCACTATCTAATCTCTCCTCCCATCCGTTGAAATATGATAAGCCCGAAGCCTCCCTTACAGGGAAAAAGAAAAGAGAAAGGATAGCAAACACTATAATAGCACACTAACTAAAATGGCTAGACATATGTCAACTTTCAGGCTCAACACGTATGATCCTGGGATGTTGCAACTATTATAAATATATATCAGTTGCCAAGCACTCAAATTTTGATCATGTGACTGGAGATTCTGTAACGATCATTAAATGTGAAAACCGGATATAAGTCAACATTTTGCAGTACCATTGTAAGTTTGAATGGTTGTAAGTCAAAGACCTCCTGTAACTTATGTACATTGTGCACTCATTAGACATTGGGCTTGATAACTGGCCATTTTTTCTTTTATAATAATGAATTCCACAGTTTCTTTTGCCTGTGAATTCAAGCAAATTCTCTCCCAATTTCTGTGAGACAGCTATTTTCCAAATAGCAAAATCATCTAAGCATGAGTCTGCTGGATGCATGCTACACTTCACTTTAAATCAGCTAGTAGGCATATATGTGTACACAAGATCCTGTGAAGTATTAAGAAACAAACCATTTAGCCTTTATAGTTTTGTAATTTCTTCACCAAAATGTGAACAATATACACATTTTTATAAATGACTGTTTTGTGACATATTATACCACTGGGTAAATAAATATAAATACAGATAGGAAATGCTTAGCTCCCATACATTACAAAAACATGTAAATTCCACATAGCTTCAATTCTAAAGGGATTGTCTTTCTGTGCTCAGGAGACCATTCTGCCAGAATAGTAAGCTGAAAAGCAAAATATGAATGTCAAGCACACATATTTAGTTGATTGAGAATACATAGAGAAAAGCAAGTGTATTACTCTCTTGCTTCTTGCCTAGAAACTGTGTACCTACAATTCTATTTATTTTAAAGACAGTTGTATGTAATTATCTATATAGTTACATCAGATTTTAATCTGGTTAGAAATGGCTTCATGGAAATTGAAGGGGCTATGAATAGAACATGTGTTTAAAATACCTGCAACAATCAGAACATTCTGTGAATTTCAATTCCCAATAGCCTTAAAATGGTCCTATTGGTTAGCGATGTCTAGGAATTCTAAGTCCAGACTCTGGAGGGCATATAGACTAAGAAAAGTTGATTCAAGGATTCCACATTACCATATTAGTTGTGCATGTCCCAATTAGAAGGGGCATGGCAAAGTGAATTAGTAAGAAAGGTAATTGAGTTCAGTTTGTGATGTTCTAATTAGCAAAAGAAAAATAATTTTGAGTGCATAACTGCAAAAATAACTTTCTATACGGATTACTGTTAGTTTCACAATCTGAGAACAGTAGTAAAATATGCACGTTTTAAATAAAAAGCAGAATTCTGCTTTCTTTAAAATTCTACATACACTGTTACTTTTTTGTAAGCCAGAAAAAAATAATAGTCTTGTAACATTTTAAAATCTTTCTACATATTTGCTTATTTTCGATGGTTATTTTTTGATTTGTACTAAAGTCTATTGAACTTCTTTTTTTATTAGACATACGCAGATTCCAAGACAGGCATGTTTTATGGCCCACTGAAAATGCCACTGGATTTTTCACCCATGGATTAGATGAAAATTTACATGATTTTCATTACAATGATAAAGTGGTCAAGATAATATATTGGCTCAAGAGACATGAACTGCATAGTTCATCCAACCAGCAGCCAGTTATGAAAATTTTATTAATAAATATGGAATGATGATATTCTGTCACATAAAATGGCCAGTCAGTGGTAAACCTGTAATACATTCTCATCTATAACATTCCAATTCTCAGAATTAAATAATCATGTCTATGAATGCATGCCCACATTTTTAATATCTCTATTTTGCACCAGTTTTTATTCATTTAGATTACCATAGACTTTTATCGATACCATCAATCTACATGTGATACATGCTTACTTGTAACTCCAATTTCTATTTTTATTTTACAGCCATATTTATAATGTGAAAACACTTCGCCCATTAGTATCTAAATTTTGTCTAGTTTCCAAGACAATAGAATCCAACTGTATTTTGTTCCACCTACCTAAAATAAAAAGTGACATTCAGGAAAGTGTGGCAACACAAATAAATAGCTGCATAAGCTGGAAACTCATTGATTGTTAAACTATTGCAGTATGTATAAATGGGAAAAGTAAATATGCCCTTGATTTGCATAATTTCTAGTTAACACATGGATATATCCATTCTAGGGACCCTTATTTTTTGCCATTACATCCTTCTGCATGTTCTTTTTTATAATAATAATAATAATGCGATGCATTTTTGAATGTTTAGTTGACTGAGTTTCATGTTTAATTAATAAAGTAAATAATAATAATAGTCACCAAGAAAAAAATAACAAAACATTGTGATTTCCAAATTGAAGTTGAGCGACTATGGAAGAAGAAATCAGTGGTTGTACCAATAGTAATAGGAGTCATTGGAGCAATACTTAAAGAGCTGCCTAGATACATGGAAATTTTATTAGACCTGAACATTCTGACTTTGCAAAAAACCACCAGAGTTGGACTTGCTTGTATACTCAGATACTATCTTAAAAGCTCTTAGATCCTTGATTAGGACTTGAACGGTTAGGTTTTTTACCAATCCCAGATTGTGAATTAAATTGAAGATTAAATCTTAAATGATAATATAAAAATACCAAACCCAACCTGAACATCTGGCTGACTGTGAGACGAACTATAATAATAATCCTATCTGAAGGACAGTCAAGAAGATGGCAGAATCTTGTGTATAGGAAGATTTTAGTATATAGGAAGATTTATATAGGAAGAGAGACCAAACTGCCTCAAGAAAAACCAGGTGAATTAATAAAAAGACAGGGTAAAGCAAAGTATTACATGGACAATACATAAAAAGTAGGCAAAGCAGATAACAAGAACTGGCAGTGGGAAAGAGCAGAAAAAAAATGAAGAAATAAAAAGATACAATGATTGCATAAAACCAAGTCTTAAGAACAGAATAACAGAGTTGGAAGGGACCTTGGAGGTCTTCTAGTCCAACCCCCTGCTTAGGCAGGAAACCCTATACCACCCAAATGCATACACAGCCAGAATTGAGAAGAGATATGCCACATCTGCAAATAAGTTGTAGAAACAGTAAGCAATCCAATTAGCAGCTGAAATAAGATTGTACAGACTGACTACAAGCAAAAACATAACCAATTTGCATTGGTATATCAGTAAGAAATACATTTGCCTGAAAGCACAACTTGTGGAACAATAAAGCAGATAAATTAATAGAAAATGAAGAAGCTAAATTACTATAGGACTTAAGAATTTACACAAAGAGGCCACAGAACAACCCAGATGTAGTAATTTATCAATAAAAAAGGCAAAAAGAAAAGTCTAGAAAGTAGGTGCGGCAGTACCTGGAGACAGAAGAAGAGAAGAGAAAGAACTGGAGAAAGTCACAAAACACAGACTTGTAAGTAAATGATTTGGCAAAAGAAACAAAAGATAGTACCAATAGTAGTGATAGGTCCCTTAGGTGCAATCCAAAAACAATACTAATACCACTTGAATACCATTGCCATTGACAAAATCACAAATGGTCAATTGTAAAAGGCAATTTTCTTGGAACACCTTGCTATTATAGTTTTAGCAGCATTAAACAATTATATCTGCCTATCCCAGGTGCTTAGGAATGTCTCAACAGGTGGATAAAAATAGACACATCTAGTCTAAACATCTGGCCGACAATGTAAACAACCATAATAATTCTCTATAGTCTACCATTCAAATACTTACCAGGCCTGAGCTTACTTAGCTTCCAAGCGTAGCCAAGGTTGATCAGGTTATAATTGTTCCAGAGTGCTTTACTGTTCAAATCTTACAATGTTAATTTTAAAATGTGCCATAGCATCTCTCACCAATCGTTGTAGATCATCTTATACCAGTTTGAAAAATGCAGGAATACAACATAAAATAATACCCTTCTAGCTAGCATAAGTTCTTCATGTGTTATTTGTTTTGTTCTGCTTTTACCGGTATGTAAGTGGAAAAATTAAGGTTTTCCTTTATTGTACAATCTCATGTCACAGTCATACATATAATTCAATATACATTCAAATATATGCAAACATAAAATCTTCCTGCTTCATAAAAAATAATGCTATGTGGAAAAATAATGTGAAACTAAAACTCTAATCTGCTGTATATTTTCTGTGTGCAAGGAAGGGCTGGTAAGAATGAATGGAAGCATTTGTATGGATCTGATCTACAAAAGTGAAATGTCAATAAACACTATTATGGGGCCCTGTAAACATGGGAAAAGGAATTTCCAAGACTTCTAACTCTGTCAAGGGAGCAGGAAATTCAATTTTCCAAGCACCAATTCACTGTGAATATCTAGGCTTTGCAAATGGATATCTATTTTTTTATGATACTGACAAATCACACAGCATTCATTGCTACCTGGGGAGCTAGAAAAACAGGGGAGGGGTTGAGGTAAAAACTTCCTGGTGCTCTAGGAAGAACTAGCTGAAATGAAAAATCCTGGCACCCATGAGAATTCATTTTAGAAACAGCCAGACATATCGGGATCAGCTCCAAATGAGTTTAAGGTCACAGAGTAATATTTAGTTTTGCAATTTAGTTTTAAGTCTAATGGATAAACAGTCCCAATGATTCTAAACAAATATACTGATTTCACT
Source organism: Notechis scutatus (assembly GCF_049901735.1). Lineage (NCBI taxonomy): Eukaryota > Metazoa > Chordata > Lepidosauria > Squamata > Elapidae > Notechis > Notechis scutatus. The sequence continues at coordinate 48,845,098 of NC_142025.1, read as the reverse complement.
CAGTGAAATTTTATAACTGCTCTTAGGTCAACAATGTGTTAGTCATAGAGCTATAAATGTTCAATGCTTTATCCTAAATTATAATACCACATTCATATTCAGAATACTTTTATTCTCTACATTGAGCAATGCAATTCAAATTGTGTAAAGTAAGGTGAAACATAAACACACATCCCTCACACTCCACACATTGAATTGAAAACCCTTGATATTGCACTATACAGTAGAATTCAATAGAGTTACTGCCCTGGGATAGAAGCTGTTTTTCAGCCTATTTGTCCTTGTTTTTATTATCCTGTACCACCTGCCAGATGGTAATAGTTCAAAAAAGGGTTCCCAGGATGAGATGGATCTTTGAGAATGTTTTGAACTTTCTTAAAGCAGCGGGAGCTATAATGCTTTTCCAAAGAGGGGAGAGAGCAACCAATGATCTTCTGGGCAATGATTTTAACCCTCTGGAGAAGGGGTCACCAACCTTTTGGACTCAGGGACCATCAAACTCATAATTCATCAAACTCAGAGACCAACAAACTCAAAATCCCGTGGACTAATATGAATTTTGACTGACGGTGGCTTACTGACGTTGGTGGGAGAGAGGGGGGAGAGAGGGAGGGAGAGGGAGAGGAGAGGGAGGGAGAGAGAGAGAGAGAGAGAGAGAGAGAGAGAGAGAGAGAGAGAGAGAGAGAGAGAGAGAGAGATCTGATCTAACCTCGGAGGGCTGGCGGTAATTCTCTCTCTCTCTCTCTCTCTCACACACACACACACACACACACACAAACTCTCACACATACACACCCATGTATTATTGTGGTTGAAGCTGAAGAAGCTGTTGATGGGCAAGATGTTATTGCAGACAATTTTGTGAACTATGTTTAGATCGGACAGCAGGAGGCGCAGTTCCAGATTGTCCAAGCCCAAAATTTCAAGCCTGGACTCATAGGGAATACAATTGTGAGTAGAAGAGTGGAGTATTCTTCTTGAGAAATACCTCTGAACCCGCTCAATCGTATTACTGTCCAATATACAGTGTGGATTCCAGGTGGACAAGCTACATTATTAACACTGAATGACAGTCAACTTATGCTGTATTTTGGAGACTTAGCTTGTACATAGGAGCAATTGGTCCAGGTATAGACATTATTTTAAATATATATTTTGACACTGTTCATCTTCAATAATATATAAACAAAGTTGCTAATGACAACAATTATTGCAAAATATGACTGACTAAAATACAGTCCTAAATTATTTTTTACAGGCCACTTTGTTTCACTATTAAATGCTACTTGTTTTTCTTGATTTATCAGATAATAAATTTTTGATGATTAGGGAAGTCCAATAAAATTCTACCAGTGCTGATGCCATGATTAATAAGTCTGAGGAATTGAAACTGTCAGGAATTCATATGTTAAAGTTGAAATTACTGCCAAACATTAGAATTTCTGTAATAATAAACAGCATAAAAAGAGGGCTCATTTGACAAAATTATTTTGAACTCATTTATTTAATTCAGTTTTACCAGTAGGTCTTAATTGTGAAATCTGATATACTCTTTTCCACTTTAAGTAAACATTCAGCCAGGACTATGAGGAAATGCGGTAACACGAATGATATTCAGAAGTTAGTTAGAAAACTGACGGAAGGATATTTTAAATCATGTCATTCTCTCGTGAGAACTGTATCATATCAAACATTTGCGGAAAATAAATTATAGTACTGTTTATACTTTCAGTCCAATATCAGGAAATCTGCTTATTCAAGATCACTTTTGGAAAGTAGTTTTCTAGATTCTACCCAATAAATCATGCTTGAAAGTCAGTAGGAATATACACAGCTAATAGATTTTCCATATTGTGAAGACCTTTCTGATTGTACTTAAAGCTTGTATTAACGTCTGATAAATCCTATAAACCAATGGGAAAAATCCAGCAGGAGGGAGGTAGAGAGATACAATCTATACTTCAGTCCTGATATTTCATGGTGGTTTTCCTCCCAAGTACTCTTGAGGCCAGTCTCTGTTCAGTGTATGGACCCAGATAAAGTATAGCCAAATATCTTGATGTTTTGTAAAATACACATTAGAGTGTATTTTTGAAACAGTTGATTGGTTCAAGAGAGCATAATTTTAATGGGTAATGAGGGTTTGCTACAAAAATATAACTAGAGGAGCCATGGTGGCACAGTGGTTAAAATGTAATGTTGCAGCCTAACTCCGCCTACAGCTTGGAGTTGTTGAGCGGCTCAAGGTTGACTCAGCTTTCCATCCTTCTAAGGTAAGTAAAATGAGGACCCAGAGATTATTTTGGTAGCAATATGCTGAGCAAATGTAAATTGCTCAGAGAATGCTGTAAAGCACTATGAAGCTATATATTAAGTATTATTGCTATTAAAATGAGATAAGTGTTGGAAGAATTGGGATATATTTACATACTTTGCATTACCATGTAACAAGCAAGCCTTCAAATTCTTTGTAAACTGATCAATCATTCTGGCATGAATTTCTGTTAGTGCAGATGTGGGAATTTCTTACTGAGGAATTCTTGATCAAAGCAAACTAAGTCTGATCAGAGGTATGGGATGGGAGCTATTAAACTTTCTTTGAGAATTAGCTGAGGGGGTCTTTTCCAACTTTATGTAATCTCTTTAAAGCTTTGTGTGTTTAAGCAACCGAGATTCTTCATTTCTACAGCTGTCTTCCAGTCTCCATCGTATCTTGTACGTATGTGTGCGTGTGTATGTATGTTACACACACACACAAACACACACACAAGTTTCTGCAGGTTTTTTTTGGCAAGGTTTTGCAGAAGTGGTTTGTCATTGCCTCCTTCCTAGGACTGAGAGAAAGCAACTGGCTTAAGGTCCCCAGCTGGGTTTGTGCCCAAGGCACTAGAACTCATAGTTCCCTAGTTTCTAGCCTGATGCCTTAGCCATTACACCAAACTGACTGGCAAAATATTGTTAGAAGTTAATTTTTAGGGAAAAACGAAAATATCCTGCTGGAGTGGTATTAGCATGTGGTGCATTCTAAGAACATGTACAACCTTACTAGTAAGAATAATACTAGTCTATATTTCTTAAAATAACTAAAAAAACTAATATTGCAGCATAAAAGGACAGACACCCTTACACAGAATGTCTGTCATTGATAAATCACATGTTCTTAAAAATATAGCAACATCCTGAAAGAAAGTCAATTGGTTTCCCTTTTTTCAAATTAAAAATGTAGTTGGACAGCATTTAAATAGTTAGCCAAAGTTTCTGGCTTCATATTATTACTTCCGCTGTGCTACACATACAATGTACTACACGGTAGCCTGAAAGTAGTTATTTTAACCTTAAGTAGCATCTGTTCACTAAAATAAAATTAAGGATTAAGCTAAATTTCAAATTAGTTAATTTAATTTGAAATAATATCCACTTAATCACTACACTAGATAAAAAGTTCACTATGCAAGAATGACTTCTCAGTTACCAGATAGTCCTCGGCAGCCAAGTTTAAAAAAAACACTGCCTGGGATAACATAAAAATCTTGCACAATATGAAGCTTGAAATAAGAAACTGGTGCTCAGTAAAAATCCAGCACATAATAAAATAAGATATTACTGTGTAGAGAATAGAAACTGCAGTGTGTTCTCTTTTATTATAAAAATGTTGCTTTTTAATTTATGTCTCAAATAGAAATAGGCAATGTACATAATAACTCATCTTGCCCACCGTAAATATGATGAACCATCCAAGTATTTTTAAAATTATAAAGGAGTTAAAAATTTACCAATTTTTAGTACTGTCCTTTCTTAGCTTAGTTCTGAACTGCTTCATTTCTAGCATTAGTGTAATGGTATGTGGGAAAGATCTTAGGAGATGGGAGAAGATTAGCTAAAGAACAATCAGATTAGGAGCCGCAATGTCTGCATAAGGGAAGAGAAAGAAACTCACAAAAGAGCCCCCCCCCACAACTTATAAGGCTGTAAAAGAAACATGGAAGATTTGCACTTTTAAAGACTTTTAAGATTCTGTTAATGTGTCTTACAATAAAGTAGAATTAGAGCATTTTTTTTCTTATTTTTATGTGGATTACAGGTAGCTCTTGATTTGTAATGATTCATTTAGCAACCATTCGAAGATAGAACAGCACTCACAAAAAATTACAAGCAGTCCTTATACTTCAACCGTTATAGCATCTCTACAGTCACATGATTGAAATTTGGGCACTTGGCATGTATTTACGATGGTTGCGGCATCCTTGGGATATACAATAGCCATTCTAATCTTCCTAGACAGCTTCCAACAAGTAAAGTTAATGAGGTAAGTCAGATCTGCTTAACGACTCATGATTCACTTAACAACTGCAGCAATTAGCTTAATTCTGTGGCAAAAATGGTCATAAAATTGGATATAACTTAAACAACTGTCTTGCTTAGCAATTCTGATTCCACTTGTCTACTTATACATAAAAAGGCTGCATGAGTTCCGGTTTGTCAGGCTTTGGCAGCGGCAGGAATTCGCGATTGTGCGCGATCCCTGCTGTGCTCGCTGCTGGAGTGCCTCTGATCCAGCTGGATTTGGAGGCTATAGTTATCCCGTAGGGATAACTGAAGACAGGGGAGATCCGGGCAGGGGTCCGGGGGCATCGCAACCCCCCTCCTCAGCCGGCTTAACTCCCTTTTCCAAAGACGGTGGAGCGGCGGTGAGCAATGGCCGCCACAAAGAACCTCTCAGCCGGACAAGTTTTGTGCAGGAGGAAGTTGAGAAAGTGAATGTTTTTGGCTGAACCGGGACAATAAGTAACATCTGAATACCCTGGAAATCTAGCTTTTTAAAGGATACATTGTTTCCCAAGAAGATTGTAAAAAGCTGCGGATGAAAGTGAAAAGGGAAAGTTTTTTTTTCTTCACTCTCCTTCCCTACGGAGATAACAGATGGAAATCGGAAATACCCGCTTTGGCAATAGAAGGTAACCAATTTTGAAAATTAAAGCCAAGGGGACATTAAAGATTTCTGAACATTGATACTTAAAAATCAAAATCTTTTTGCTATAAGTGGGAAGGTAAAGGTAAATGATTTATACTAAAATTTTGCTGGAGGAGACTGCTTGGAGCTTATAAGATCAGAGACTAAACTGCAATAAGACTTCTAAAAAATCATTTTGGAATGGTGTAATTGAACTCTACCCCAGGAAGAGAAAGTACTAAAAGAAGAAAGTGCTAAATGAAACAGTTTGTGTTGATTTTGATTGCTTGATGACTTTGGGACTTTTGCAAATTATCTTTTGAAAGACTAAAAACATTTGGATTGTTTAAAAATATATATATATATCTCACAATGGCATTATCTGTGGAAGAATTGAAAATGGAATTTAAAAAGCTAAAAGAAGAGGAACAAGAAGGCAAGGGCTCTTCTGGATTTGTTTTTCACTTCTTAGAAATGGTGATTTTTACTTATCAGGAAATGCAGCAACAAGAAAGCTGGGATGAAGAAGAAGCCATCTTTAATGGACACATAATTTTAGCTGATGAAGAAAAGGGAAAAAGGGGAAAGAAAATGGAGAATTCAAGATCTAAAAAAACAACCAAGAAGGGGAAAAATAAGGTGAAAAATTGATATAATATCAGAAAGCAACAGAAAAGAGGAATACAACAGAGAGGGGAGACTAAGAGGGCGGAGATTAAGAGATATGGGGGGGGGGAGGCTAGATTCGACAAGAAAGGAAGGGAAAAAGGGAAAAGAAGTTATAAAGGCTTAAAACAAGATGTTAAAAAACAGGGTTGTTTTTAGAGACAAAGGGTAAAATACAATTTAAAAAGAGATTCTGCAAAAGTACATAAGATTGTATCGTAGTATTTGTATTTGAAATAGAGGTAGAAAATTGGAATATTATATGTGTTAATAGAAAATTGTAGGGAATGTGTAAAATGTCTAAGATTTAATAATAGAGTTTAATTAATTAATTTGTTATGGAACATTGTTTTTACTATACTATAAGCTTATTATGTTTTTTATTTTAAAATGTTACGTAGAATGTACTAAGCAGAATCAGAATGGAAATTATGTATTATTTTAAGTGTTAAATTTGGGGGAAAGATAGAAAGGCATCATACTTCAACCACTGATTACAGGAAAAATTTTGTATTAAAGAGAAAAGATAAATAGACAACTGAAAAAGAACGGACAAAAGATACAAGTATAATGATTTAAATTGAGATGAAGTAAATAAAATAGAATTAAGAGAGTGAAAAGAGGGGAGAAGACATATAGAAAATATAGAATGTTAAATAAGATATGAAATAACATATAAGGTGAGCATGAATTTGATTTAAGTCTGTACAAAAAGAGGTAACCCGGGGTTAAGCCGCTTTCTAAAAAGAAATTTTATGTTTTCATGTTACGTGTTTTGTTTGTTTATGTTTGTTTATTGAGAATTAAGAATGTTGGATGAGAACATATGAAATCGTAAATAAGTCAGATGAAAGTATAAGTTTAATGAATAAAATTGAATAGAAGTAAAGGGAAAAATAGTGAGAAGTTGGAAAAAGAGTAATAAGATATGAAGTTGAATACATAAGATGCATATTAAATTGTGTTTGTATGGAAATGTGATAATTTGGAACTATGCTGTACTTAAACAAGATGTTTTATTTGTTTTGTTAAAACTTAATAAGCAGTTTTTAGAAAAGATGTTTTATGTTCTTACATTTTATGTTTTGTTTGTGTATTGTCTTTGAAAATTAATAAAATTTGTTTAAAAAAAAAAAGAAAGGCTGCATCAATTAACTGTTATCCCATAGTGCATTAAATCACATCAACAACAGAATGCTAACTAGACAAACCTTTCATTGGCTGAGAAAGGATTTAATTTTGTGATGGTCACTCCGTGAAGTGCAATGCCATTTTGAAGATTTCAGTAGTCCCCAGGATTTATTCCTGCCATTGAAAAATAAAATTCGAGACAAATGTACAGGCATGTTTAGTGTAGGTGTCCCTACCTCCCATATTTAAAAAAACAGAAAAAGCATTTCACTTTTCACTCTGCAGACCTCTGTGGCCCACAAGGACCCAAAAAATATTTTAAAAGGCCTGTGCTGATCTAATCAATCAAGCAATGGCAGATTCAAATGATCAAACATCTGTATCACTTGAAGTAAGTCTAGAATGAGAATTGGAGCCCAATTATATCTGGAGGATCATACATCTCCCAGCACAATCTTAAGATTTCTTTTACGTAATGACATGATGTCACCAAGGAGACTTATTGCAGATATTGTCATTAATTTTCTTTTTTTATAATATAGAACTTTTATCCTTATATTGGTATAGAACAGTGTTAACCATTCTGGATAATCTAAAGGGAGATATAAAAACAGTATGTAACTTCAAACAGGGCATTAAATATTAAATATGTTCTGAAAAATTTGGGTTCACTCAATTTTTTTTAGATGTCACTAAGTAATTCTTTCTGGAGTTCAGCACTGACTTGTTATAAAACAGACACTATTTCTGAAACAATATTTGACAGTGATATCTAGAAGCATCCACCTGAAAGGACAAGCCCTTGCACAGTATATTGCCATCCCAACATTTTAGAAATTTCTTATTTGGATGAAAACAAAAGACTATATACAAGATATGAATCAAAGGTAACATATAGCCATTTTAAAAACCACTTATTTTCTAAAATTCTGATCCTAAGTAATTTTGTCTCAAAATTAATTTTGTCTCAAAATTAATTTTGTCTCAAAATTAATTTTGTCTCAAAATTACTTAGGATCTTGGCATAAACCAAGATTTTTTACTTTCAGATTTACAAGATTTCTGGTAGCCTTACAATAAAGTAGAATTAGCTCATCCTGTCCTATTTCTTATCTTACCTACCGGAAAGGTCTTTTCACTTATTAAATATTAAAATTCATTTGTTGTATTAACATCATTTGACATCACATGAAGATAATAGCTGAGAAGATAACCCAACTATTGCAGCAATATTTAAAAAGCTGTTTTTCCTGCCACAATACACATTCACTATCTCACATTACTGAATTTAAGAAAGTGTATTGGTCTTTCTCAGTGATTAAGTTGATCAATTCAGTAGCTTTCTATTTACAGTTGAAGTTCATCCTGTGTTCCATTGATCCTTATTTGGGAAGATGGTTCCCCCAATATTCTACCTTCACAGATGGCATTCTCATTCTAATAAACAGGGAGCAAGAATACAGGATGGAAGGAGTGTTGGGAGTATAGTCACAAAGTGCCTTTTGATAGTCAATTTGGTCAATTTTAGCATTCTGAGGACTGGCCACTTTTCAAACATGCTGCTGAATTGCTATGGTTTACAAGGTTAATTCTACAAGTTAATTTCACAATGGTAATGAAGTAAAACACTTCTCAAGAACTGCATGAAGTGAAATGACAAGGTCACTGAAAGAAACAGCACCTCTCAAAGCAAGTGTGAAAAAAGTGTATGTTTAGTATAACAGTTACACACAAAAAAGCAAAGAGTGAAAAATACTGCAACCACTGTAATAATGGTTTAGCTGAGATAAGGTAATCAGATAGTGAGCTCAAAATCAGGACCATAAATGAGATCATTGAAATACTATGTTGTTAAGAAAAAAAAAGAGCTATTGGTTGCACATAATGAAATAATCAGGACAGCATAATTAATATGCATAACATATTTAGAAAATATCATCTTGCTTCATGAGGTCTAGCCACCAAGGCAAAGCTTAACATCCCTTCTTTCTTATCACATTAAGCTTACCACCAGATTACTAATTACATTATACCAATTTTGAATAGTGTTTCAGGACTGCAATTATTCAAAGGAATTTAATTTGCCATTTTGCTTTAAATATTTATGTCTATGTGCACTTGCTGAGTACATTATAACCAGAGGTGGTATTCAACCAGTTTGCACCGGCTTGGGCGAACCAGTAGTGGTGATTTGTCATGGGTCGCTGAACCAGTGGCGACCCCTGGCTGGCCACGCCCCTGCCCCGGTCGCTCACTTGCCCTGGTCGCTCTCCTAGCTTTCCCTACCACATGATGACTGCGGCGTAGCTCGGGCACAGCTGTTGCACATGCGCACTGTGTGTGCAGCCACTACACATGCAGTGCACATGTGCAGCGGCCCCGGGACATCCACCCACCTGCTCGCCCTCCCGGAGCATGCTTTTTTCCTTCTCCCAGTGGACACGCCTCTTCCAGCCCGGCCCGGCCAGCCAGTAGGTGGCCACATGTCTAGATGCCCCTTTTTCAGTGCAAGAAGCCTCCCCCAACTGGATGGCTGTTCTCCTCCTTCTCTGCCTGTTTGTTCTGTATGGCCGAGGAGGAGGAGAGCAGCCGTCTGGTTGTGCTGAAAAAGGGGCGTCTGGAGACCAAAAAAAAGTCACCTCCAGCCGCCTCTTTCGGAGTGCTGCACCATTGCGTCGGACTTTCTTGGGCAAGTCCCTTCAGCGCAGTGGGCTCAATGGGGTGGACCTGTGTGGCTTGTGCCTAGAACGCGGCAGCGTGTTGGAGAAGCACAGCAACGCTACTGCAAGAAGCCTATAGCCTATACAGTGTTTTTTTCAGTGCAGGAGGAAGGAAGATAAGGTAAGGTTTCAGGCAGTCGGAAAAGCTGCCTAGCCCAGAACTGCCGGTGGGAGGGGGTGAGGTTGCAGACCCTTGCTTGAATTTCCCAGTCCCAAAAGCAGGAGGGGAGGAAGTCCCACCCATGGCCTCTTTGTTGGACCCGGAAGCCTTGCCTGCCGGCTCTTTTGGGCAACGCAGGACCGGAGACTGGCCAGGAAGAACCCTTGTAATGAATGATGCTGCCAGGTGCTTATAAGCGTGTGTGTGTGTTTGTTTCAGGTGGGTCTCCTCTCCTAGCTTTATTTTCCCAGCCCTTAACTTTCCCCAAAAGCGGGAGGGGAGGAAGTCCCGTCCGCCGTCTCTTTGTTGGACCCAGAAGCCTTGCCTGTCCAGACATTGGCCGGGAAGAACCCTTGTTATGAGCAATGCTGCCGGGCGCTTGGAAGCGTGTGTGACTCTGTGTGTGTGTGTTTGTTTCAGGTGGGCGCTTGGAAGCGTGTGTGTGTTTCAAGTGTGTCTCCTCTCCTAGCTTTAGAAGGAGAGAGGGAAGGAGGAAGGGGAGGGATAGAAGGACAGGGAGAGAGGGAGGTAAAGAGAGAGAGAGAGAGAGAAAGAGAGAGGGAAACAGAAAGAGATGGAGAAAGAGAGAGAGAGCGAAGAAAGAAAAGGAGAAAAGTGAAAGAAAGAAAAAGAGAAAGAGAAAGGAAGAAAGGGGATAGACAAAGAAAAATGGATGGAAGGAAGGGAGAGAAAGAAAAGGGGAGGGAGGGAGGAGAAAGTGAATGAGATATATGGATGAATGGATACATTGAAGGAGGGAGGGAGGGAGGGAGAGAAAAAAGGAGAGGAAGGAAGGACACAAACCCTGGCTTCAGAAGACTCTTTGAAATAGCACAGCAATGTAGAGCTGGAAGGATCTCGGAGGTCATCTTCTAGTCCAAGGGTCTTCAAACTTGGCAAGTTTAAGACTTGTGAACCTCAACTCCCAGAATTCCTGAACTAACATGACTGGAGGAGGAATTCTGGGAGTTGAAATCCACAAGCCTTAAAGCTGTCAAGTTTGAAGACCCCTGATCTAGTCCAACCTCCTGCTCCAGCAGGAGATCCTTACAGAATCATAGCATAGCAGAGTTAGGAGGAACCTTGGAGGCCACCTAGTCCAACCCCCTGCTCTAGCAGGAAACCTTATATCATGTGGAATATGGATTATTTTGGTGCCTCTAACAGAGAGGAAAATTGGCAGAGGAGTTTACAAGGACAAGGTTGCCATGCAGAGGAAGGCAGAGATAGTGCTTCACTTATAACCATAATTGAGCCCAAAATTTTGGTTGCTAAGCAAGAGCGTTGTTAAGTGAGTTTTATTCAGTTTACATTTTACTCAATCCGTGATATCTTTTGGGTCTAACGGTCATGTGCAGGCTAGGAAGTAAATCTGAAGGTGTGTGCAATGTTCTAATGTACAGGAGTTATAGTTAAATGTGTGGCAGAAAGTGGACTATGGGTGTGTTTTTCCAAACACAGTGAGACTGAATCTGTATAGCTTTAGAAGAGCTCTCTCTCTCTCTCTCTCTCTCTCTCTCTCTCTCTCTCTCTGTGTGTGTGTGTGTGTGTGTGTGTGTGTACATACACATACAGTATAGTAGATAATGTATCTTTTTGTGTGCCTTTACACACACTATGCTATGTAATATGTACGTACACATATGGCATATATACATAGGATTAAATAGTGTATTTTGGATGTTCAGTAATAGTAAATAAATAGAGAGGAAAATTTGAAGCCAGGCAAGGCACCCCTTGACGTGAGTGATGTCAAGTTGGCTACGCCCACCCAGTCACATGATAAAAAAGCCATGCCCACCAAATAAGCCACGCTCACAGAACCGGTAGTAAAAAAATTTAAATCCTACCACTGATTATAACCAATGAAGTTTACTATCATGTCACTATGCTAGACATACATGATCCCTGGAGAATTATACTTCAGATATAAAAGGTTACTTTGAAAGGTGACTAGGAGCACAATAAAAATGATATAGTTATTACTTTCAAAGGAGAGGCTTTAGCATTATGGCTTAGAGGAAGGGGAAAGATCTTGTCTTTCTCCTAAGGGAAGAATAAGGTTAAATTAAATATAGGCATCCTATTTTTTCCTAAGGTGGAGCCCTCTGGATGGATCAGAATATAACTTAGCTTTCCCAACCACATATTTTGACTATATTTTGGGAAAGGCATATCCATTTTGTTATGGATTTGAGGAATGCATCTCTCTTCTCTGTATCTTTTCCATTACACTTCTTTTCTGTGTCTTTTCAGTTTATCAGCTTGCTAACCAGATATATCTCTTCAAAATGCTATGAATAAACAAACAAGCAAGTAAAAACAATGTTGGATTATATGGAACATCTAAATAATGTCTCTAGCCTCTAAGAACTAAACCAAAAACCAAGCCAACAAAAGCATCAAAGAAATACACTATATATAGTTTGTTGTTTCAAAGGAAAGAATTGCTTTAACACAATGTAGTATATTACAAAAAGTAACATACTGCATTTTAATGGAATACATATTCATATTAGTTTTGGAATTTAAAATCAAGAATTAATACAGAATTATTATTTATTAGATGTTTATTTTATTATAAGGACAGCTATCAAAAATAACCTTTTCGTGTTTTCATGTATAATCTCCCATAACACTTTCCCTTTTAATACAAACAAAGTTTTCTGAAGTATTATTTGATACAAAAAACAAAACAAAACCCTGCTGCACATACAAAGAGCTCAGAGTTACAGCACTTCTATCCCAAAAATTTGGAGCCTAAAACTACTGGAAGAAAACCTAACATGGATTAAAAGGACATCTTTCAAAACTACATTGCATCAAAAAATCTCATCCATTAAGGATCCAATACATTGTCTGGCTAATTACAACTTCTTAACTGTTAAGACAATGGCTCAGTGCAATATTACTGAATTTACATCTCATTTAACACAGCCAGACATTTTTTTATGGTTTCATCATAATTCCTAACATATGGTGGTTGCAATTGACATATACTCTAATCCATGGGAAGGTAATTCATTCACTACTGAAGGCCTCATTGAAAATGCATCATGAACCAGAAGGTGAAAGCTTATTTCAATAATTTATGCACTTTAATTCCCTTTCTTAGCTATGGCACTTCCAAATACAGAGCTGATATATTACTCTGAAATACCTTCTGTTTTTGTAATGTGTCAAACAAACAACATTCTAGGACAACTTGTGATTCTGTTTTATATGTACAAATTATCAATAATCAGTGAGATAATCAATAATTGGTAGGAATGTAGATATCACATAAATCTACTTGGCTAAGTAAGTGGCTAAGTAAGTGGGTTTATTTACTTAGAAAGACAGGATTGATGACAGGAAATTGGAGATGTTTTGATCCAGGCTGATATTACAGGCTGATACTACACAAATATTCTGTTCCATCAGAAAAAGGTAACATTGATAGCAATATATTCATATCTAAATAGTGTCCTGAGGACATAAGTAAGCTTTACTGATAGAATTTGTTTATGCCAGTGTGGAGGCATATTTATTCCACCAACACTATTAATTAAGGCCTAGAAATGTGATTTTAAATGTAAACAAGGAAACATATTCAGCAGCTGGATTAGACCTAGTCTGGATATGTCTATATAAACCCTTTGAAAATGAAACAAGACAGCAGACTTAAAATGTTCTTTAAATTCCACTTGAATTTTCCTTTCAGAATATTCAGGAAATAGTCTCCTCCCACCACACCATCAATTACACTGATGTATCTCACCCACATGCAAAAGATATTCCAACTCTTGCACTACTCACCACTCCCAGAATTTTCTTCCATTTACCTTCTGCTAATCCCAAATCATTTTATGTTACTCTAGACCAGATATTTCAAACACGAGGCCCGTGATGTGTTTAGACCTGGCCCATGGAATGGTGCCATCCCACCCCATCCCCTGGGGGCGCACACAAGGGCCAGCGAGTGCGTGGAGCCTAGTGTCACTGAGAACTGTCTTGCCCCGCAGGCTGATTGCATTCTGAGAGCTTCCCTTTCACCCAGGATGCCAGCACTCGCTGCCTCCTGTGCGCATGCCCAGGGGGCAAGGCTGAGGTGGCAGGGTGGCCTCTCACTGGCTCCAGGGCAGCCCCACAGATCTAAGGCTGACTATGTTCCGGCTCGAAAGGCTGCCACCAGTCCCCAAGGCCAACCACAACCCTCCTGTGGTCCTCAATGAAATTGAGTTTGATATCCCTGCCTTAGACCAATTGGCAAAGAATGCTTCTCAATAAATTCTAAGTGAAAGTTAAGCAAATTATGGAGAAAATATATTTATGTAGTCACTAGGACTAAAAAGTGACTTGATAGCAATTAATCAATCAATTCATTCATCCATGGAAAAAGTTGAAATGTACTGTTTCACAAAATTGATCAAGAAATTTCATAAGCACTATCACAAATGTAAACAGTTTTCCATATAAAGCAACATATCTTAAATTTTGACTAAATAATTTGTCACATGATCAATTTTTAAAAATGCACCTTTATAGCCAACAGGGACAGAATATGAAAACATGACTTTAATTCTGAGAGATACTAGACAACTTGTGCCCTTCGGATTATCATTTCAGAGATATTTCTTTACCTAAACAGGAAAAAAAGAATGACCAAAAGAGGACAAAAATGCAGTGAGATCAGTAGCAACTTTTAATTTCCTCCCAGCTTCCCCACTGTGTTTCCTTAGGGGACTCTGGTGGGGAGCAGAAATTTTCCTTCCTTCCTTCCTTCCTTTCCTTCCTGCCTGTCTGCCTGCCTTCCCCCTCCCGTCCCCTTCCCCTCTGTGAGTGATTATGAGCCTGGCTGGGAAACTGATGGAATGTTGTAAATGAAGATCACAAAAAAACAGTGGGACCAGAAGCAACTTTCAACTTCCTACTGGTTATCCCAATTGATGTTGCTTGTGGAAAGCAAGCAGGGAGTATCACCACCATAGCACGACCTCTATACTGAGCCCCTTCTATACTGAGCGGAAGAGGGCTTACCTGTCAACCCCCAGCCAGCCCTACTTTGTGGCTAGGGGGTTTGAACTGATACCTCATACTTCCCTCACTGCTCAGCATCATTAAGATATTTCAGTTTTCAGCCTCAATTCCAAAATAGACAATAGTTGTTCATCTGTCAAAATTTGTTGCCGGCCAATTGGTTGCAGGGTACAGAAGAAGTGGGAAGAGGGTGAACATTTGGTGCTCCCATCTTCTCTTGAGCCACACAACCTATGGATTTCTGGAAAGTGTACAGTAGTTGCAAGGCATGATGATGCTGAAACACCACGACTTGTCCAAATTTCATTCCTATGGGAATCATGGATCTCAACATTCTGTAAGTTATTCTACTGGAATTACCTTGATTCAAAAATTGTTGACCTATATCTTCCAATCTCGAAGGTTACAAACAATAATTCAGTAATATATAATGTTCTATTTATTTAATGTTTATTTAAGGCATATATTTACTAATATAACATGCAACACAATATTGGCAAAATTCTTCTTTTTTTTTTCTCATCAGAAAAGTTATAAAATTTTTACAGTTTTGTTGAATCACATCAAAGGTTTAATTGAAATAAGCTGCAATGGTTTAGACAAAATGTAGGCTGGAAGGAATAAATACTACACGTGTATAGGAAAAAAACCTCCTCTATTGTCACTTATCACATATTAGGGGAAACAAAAACTTAACAATAATTATGGTGGCTTGATGAGAAATGTAACACTATATTTTGAAAATATTAGAATGGGAAAATTAATTTAAATTCAGGGAAATGTTGACCCTTTGGTTATGAGATGAATAACAGAACAAAAAGTCCTAATAAATATCAGAGCAAGGAACCATGGAACAAAACATATGCAAAAATGCAATACTCACTATTTGTATGTTTCTGAACGAATATATTCAAACACATGAGAAACACCCAGTTGGAATTGATCTGCGATAGGAGTTACCCATGGATTATTTTCTGCTTTGAAGACTTGCTTTTGACCTGTCAAATCCAAGTTTCCTGAAAAAATTAAAACAGGAATTTAATATTGCTGAAGAACAGTTGCCATCTGATTACAAGAAGAATATTTTAATACTATCTAGGAAGGAGAAAAAAATAGGAGGAAGCAAAAAAGGCAACAACAGCAAGAGCAGCATGAGTATGCAAATTCCTACATATTGAGTAGATCAATATGTGACCTAGAAGAGAGGTGTGAAAATGTATTACACTTGGAATGATCTAGTCAACACCTGATAAATTAACTCTGGGGAAGGGAGAAGATCTTGAGGTATGTATGGGCTGTGTTGGAAACCTCTGCAAATTGGAGATTCGTTATCCTTGCCCTTGAAGGTTTGAAATTGAACCTTCCTATGAAGTCCTGAAGGGACAGATATCAAATCTTGTGATACCCCCTGCTTCTTATAAAAATATTTGAAAGGCTGAATTAACAAAGTCCAACCTCTAAAAACATCTTTATTTGCTAGACATATGAAACATGGATAGCTTACTGGTATATTTTCATAAAATTCATATGCTCATGAATATATGAAATTTTAGTCTCTAACTCTGTCTTTTAGAGTCTTTTAAACATGAAAACCATGCAAAACCTAAAAGCCATCTAAAACCGAAAACCATCTTTGTCTTTTGGACCATCCAAGTATATTGACTTCTGTGAAAATACTTGCATGTGATTTGAAATAGAAGGTTTCATTTGAGAGAAGGTATGCTGAGTTAACTACCATGTGAGAGGTGAGGTAAGCCAGGGTTGATAACATGTAATTTTGGATGTGGGCCCTATTCTCTTGTCCCTTGTCATGCCCCTGTTGGAATCTGAATCTGAGGGGGAAGAAGAACACTTGACAGAGAGTGGGAGTCACTCCGTTGGCTGTGGAGGAAACTGGGGAAGGGCTGGGCAGAGCAGGGGGAGAGATAGAACAAGGGAGAGGGGTTCATATGAAGACAAGGCCCACCCCCTCCTCATCCTAGGGCACACAGGGAAGAATGCAGAAGAGAACAATGTGGATTGCATGCTTACGAGGAAGGAAAAGCCCCCCCCCCTCCCGATTCTCTTCACAAGACACACCTGGGGATGGAATTTAAAGTAGAGGCAGCTGGGAGGGGTGTTTGTCAGGGACAAACAGTGAATTTATCTAATGTTGTGAGTTTTAGCCTGCATTCCTGGCATTCCTTCTGTCTGTGTGAATTACTGCCATGCTTCTATGTGCTTATCTACCTTGCTGGAATTATTGGATTCATTATCTTACCCTGCTGGATTGATTGATTGCAGTCATTCTGCTTATAGCATTTGGAGTATCTGTATCCAGAGGCTGTTGTAGATTCGTGGGAGAGCTTTTCTCCAGGCTGGAGAGTAACTGGGACGTTGGGGGCGAAATTGGAGCAAATAAAGGGACTCATACCTATTTTCTGGCTGGGTTGCCTTCATGCCGCCCCGGGTCATCACAACTCTCAACATCTATTGCTGTGCTTACTCCTTGCCAACTACTTATACACATTCTCCTGCCTGGCAGCGGCCACTCCTGAATCATGGTATTAGTAATCCGTGTACTTCTCCTACTCGGCATGAGCCACCCCAGGCAAGCCCAACAATGCTTGTGCTGGTCACCCACACAGCTTCCCTTATCCATATACTTTGCACTACAGGCAAGTTACCTGCCTGCTGGCCTGCTTACAAACCACCAGGAGCTTACTTAACAACCCACAATTGTCACTTAATTATATGGACAACTGGGATTGCCATCACTAAGTGATGCAGTCACGTGACATTGCACTTCGTAATCATATTGCTTTTGTGATTGAAATTACAGTCTCAATTACCATAGTTAAGTGAGGATTATCTGTAAAGCAAGCACCAGACACACCTCACCAAAGAAGGTATTATACAATTCCAGTAATGCTGGAAAGATTGCTATGAAATATCTACTAACTATATGATTAGCATGGAAATCAAAAAATGATGTAAGGATTTGATTAAGAATACATGTAAAGAAGTTTTCTTTCATATACTGTAGTCTGAGACCATGATAGTAGCATAAGCTACATGATGGCCAGAGCTTCATAGCA
The DNA here is from genome assembly GCF_049901735.1 of Notechis scutatus. NCBI lineage: Eukaryota > Metazoa > Chordata > Lepidosauria > Squamata > Elapidae > Notechis > Notechis scutatus. The sequence goes on along the minus strand of NC_142025.1, from coordinate 48,827,374 downwards.
CTCTCAGATGTCAGAATATCTATATTTAAGTGGGTACAATTGGCAAACTTATTGAGATTTCAAGCAAGATTTCAAATCAGAATACAAAGGTGGGATTCTACTGCTTCAGACCGGTTCAGACGAACCGGATATTAAAGTTACATCTGGTTCACCAAACCAATTTTTGACCCAATGAGCTGGCCCCATCTACCCCACCCCTTCCAGGAGTCTCCACGTGGCCCATTTTCGATGGAGGTAAGTGCAGGGTCTGCATGGAGGCTCTGGGACGGGGAAAAATGGGCCTTCCGGAAGTCTGGAAACAAGCCTGTTCCAGTTTCTGGAGGGCCTCCAGAGGCCAGGGGAGGCCATTTTCGCCCTCTGACAGGCCCGAGGGAAGCCTCTGGACTTTTGGGAGGGCGAAAAATGACCCTGCCGGAACTACCAGAAGTCTGGAAATGGGCCTGTTTCTGGCTTCCAGTGGGCCTCCAGAGCCTGGGAGAGGCCTCTGGACCCTTAAGAGGGCAAAAAATGGCCATCTTGGAATATCGGAAGTCCAGAATAGGCCTGTTTCCGGGCTTCCAGTGGGTCTCCAGAGCCTGGAGGAGGCTATTTTCTCCCTCCCAGAGGCCTGAGGGGAAGCCTCCAGACCCTTGGGAGGGAGAAAATGGCATCCCTGGGCTCTGGAGGCCCACCAGAAGCTGGAAACAGGAAGTAAGCCACGTGCACCAGGCCACGCCCACCGAGCAACCAGGAAGCGAACCAGTTGCTGGGATTTTTGAATCCCACCCCTGGCTGAATTCCATTTTAGAATAATAACACAATACAAAGAAGAAACAAAAGGTATCATATTTTTGATCAATGTTTTTTGGAAATTTAAGTTCCAGCCAAAAGTGTTTATCTAAGCAATGTAATAAGATATGATATGTGCCTGGTAAATGTAGATATATTTTCCAATTCCATAGTGGATATAGCCAAAATGTACTTGAATTTTTAAAAAATATATGTGTTATTCTCCTTAATGTGCCAACAACTAAGAATGACTTAATATATTCTTCAATATCTATTTTGACTGTGATTCCTATATTTTATATATTGAGGTTTTATATATTGAGGTTGACTGTGATTCCTATATTTTATATTAAGGTTTTATAGCCAACATCAATTCCATGATTATGAGCCTCTGAACTAATAGTATGTGATCTAATTAGCTATTATTTCTGAGTCTGAAAACTTATCCATTGAAAAAAGATGCCTTGACACACATTATTTTGTCAGTGAGGTTAGACAAGTAATTTAATCCAGCAATAATATATATATATATATATATATATATATATATATATATATATATATATATATATGTATATGTATATGTATATGTATATGTATATGTATATGTATATGTATATGTATATGTATATGTATATGTATATGTATATATATGTATATGTATATGTATATGTATATGTATATATATATATATATACCGTGTTTCTCATATAATAAGGCCGGGTCTTATTTTTTTTTGAGCCCCGAAAAAATGGCTAGGCCGTCTTTTTGGGGGTGACTTAATTTCCCCCGCCCTTGCATCTTTGGGCGGGCAGGCGGCGATAGCTTGGATGCTGACCTCGGCGTTGGTGGGGAACTTCGTATTGGGGTCAACGCAGGCAGCACCATATCCAGGTGTGCAACAAAAGTACTTCCTAACGGCAAGCCCCCCCCACCATTTCGCATATTTTAATATAGGCCTTAATTTGGGGGAGGGGCTTAATTTCATTTCATGCCTATAAAACATGCTGGGCCTTCCTATTGGGGGAGGCCATATTGTTGGAGAAACAGGGTATATGTATATGTATATGTATATGTATATGTATATATGGATCTTTGGTTATTCGGGTTTTCTCCCGCGTAAGATTGGAAGTATCCAGGCAAAGTTTCGATGAAGTCTCATTCATCATCTTCAGGCTTCTGTCTTCAGCTCTGTGCTTCTCAGAGTGATGTGAGCTTGCAGCTGCTTCTTCCTTTTAACTGCTAGTGGGGTGTGACTTGATTGGGTGGGGGCTTGGCTGTGTTCTGATTGGGTGGGGTGTGTTCTGATTGGTTGGGGGTTTGGCTGTGTTCTGATTGGTTGGGGGTTGGCCATGTTCTGATTGGCTGGAGGTGTGTTCTGTTCAGGTGGGGGCTTGGTTGTGCTCAGGTTGGTCTTAGTTACTGGGGGATTTGAGCTGGTGAGCTGTGATCTTGCTGTTTGGCTTGAGTTCGTGGTCGTGCTGCATCTTCATGGTGGGGGTCAGTTCGCTTCATGTATGGCTCAGAGGGGTTTGAAGTGGGTAGTGATGCAGCTGCAGTGCGGCTTCTGGTCTGTGGTCGTGTCTCATCTTCTGTGTGGGTGTGAGTCTACTTTTTACGTGGAAGTGTGGTGGTGGCATCTTGTGTGGCCCTCGTGGGTGTGGGTCTGGTGTCATTCATCATGTTAGGTACTCGTCTGTTCATGAGGGCGGGTTTCCAAATGGCTGGTAAGCTGAAGACAGAAGCCTGAAGATGATGAATGAGACTTCATCGAAACGTTGCCTAGATACTTCCAATCTTACGCAGGAGAAACCCGAATAACCAAAGATCCACATACAAATACCGAGAACCTCAGAATATATATATATATATATATATATATATATATATATATATATATATATATATATATATATATATATATATATATATATATAATTTCCTAACACACCTAAACAGCGCACACCCCAAAATCAAGTTCACCATGGAAACAAAAACAAACAAACAACTACCATTCCTAGATGTACTAATCTACAAAAAAACAGATGGCACACTAGGACACACCATATACCAGAAGAAAACACACACCAACCGCTACCTCAACGCCCAATCCCACCACCACCCAGCACAGATAAACTCCGTGGCTAAAACACTAATTACTAGAACCAAACGCCTGGCAGACAAGACACACATTAAGACTGAACTATGCACCCTGACTAAAATATTGACAGCCATACGGCTTCCACAAAAGCAAAATCACCAACTTGATCCACAAAAACACACTGAGACATAATAGAGACCCAGAAGATGAACAGACCCATGGAACAGCTGTCCTGCCCTACATAAGAGGCACTACAGACAAAATTAGTAAGATACTATACAGACACCACATCAAGACTGCCTTCAAAACAGACAGAAAAATAGCAGCCATCCTCAGAAACCCCAAAGACAAAATTGACCTGGAAAACCAAGGCATATCGAAGTCCCCTGTGCATCATGCCCGGCCACATACATTGGACAGACCAATAGAAGAATAAGCACCCGCCTGGATGAACACAAAAATGCAGTCAAAAAGCTGGAACACACTTCCTCACTAGTCCAACACATGGAAGCCACAGGTCATAGCATCAACTTCAATGGCACCAAAACCCTAGCCACTATAGAAAACCCTAGCCACAGAATCATCAGGGAAGCCATAGAGATTGAAAAAAGACCAGAAAGCATGAATAGAAGAGATGATTCCACCAGGCTGTCAATCATTTGGAAGCCTGCACTCACAAACAAAAAAATCTCCACACCACAAGCCAGGCAAACACCTGGGCACAAACAGATCCCTCCTGATACCTCCAGCTCAAACACATCCCAACCAGGCACCCAGATGAAACCCAGCTTCCTAACTAATGATAGCCGTCCATTTACCCGAAGCCAAGCTGCACTAAAGGCCTCCAATAAAGTAACACAATGCTGCCAGCCAATCAAGATACAAAAAGAGCCAAAAAACAGACAGAAGATATTAGAGACACCAATCAAGCAGAACACAGCAAACTCCAAGACCAATAAACACAGACCAAGACTCCCAACCAATCAGGATGAAGAAAAAACCATTCCGGCACAGCAATAGGCTGCCCCAAATTTAAATCTGAAACCACTGTAAAAGTCTGACTCACAGGCGGACAAAATACAGAAGCCTGATGATGGCAGATGAGATTCTGCTGAAACGTTGCTACAACTTTAAAAGCACCACTACTATGACGTGGGAAAATACCCGAACAAAGCTGAAGGATATATATATCATCATTATAGTTGTGCTTTTAAAGGTTGTAGCAACATTCAGCAGAATCTCATCTGCCATCATCAGGCTTCTATGTGTCGTCTGTGAGTCAGACTTTACAGTTCTAACTTTAAAAGCACAACTATAAAATGATGTGGGAAAATACCGAACAAAGCTGAAGGCCATACATGTAAGTACCCGGAAAACTTAAGAAAACACACACACACACACACACACATATATATATATATATATATATATATATATATATATATATATATATATATATATATATATATATATATGAAATGTAAAAACGTTATAGACTGAAATGGATTACAAGAACAAAAATATAACTTACAAGGTATCTACAAGTCAACAAGAAAAATTCAAGAAATGATTCTATCAGCTAAGGATTGCATAAGATCACTTTTATCATCAGAAGTTTATCATATACCTTTAAGTTACAGAAAGCTACAAAATTAGTACTAATATTTAATTAAAGGAATATAATTGAATATTTTTAGTTACATTTGTCAAATCCAAATTTTATTTTGATATCCTCAGTGTACAATATATTCTTATGTAAGGATTCAACATCATTTTTTGATTCTCTATATACCTTCAAATCATCTTTCTATAACAAGTGAAATATTTTCCACTTTGCTTTTACAGCTCATATTCAAATTTTATTTTATTCAGGATATGAATGAGATTTATTACTGAGATCATAAGCAGCAATGGAATTAAAGAATTCCCCTTGAAAAAAAAATCTTTCTTAGTGTTCATATTTCTAATTTTTCACTATTTACCATCAAAATTATCTTCCATTTTTCTATAGTTTTTTTAAAACAAATTCTGGAGGTCTGTTCTAATGCCACTTACCGTATATACTCGAGTATAAGCCGAGTTTTTCAGCACATTTTTGTGCTGGAAAAAAAAACCCCTCGGCTTATACTCGGTGAGATCCCTCTGAAAAAAAATGGTGTGGAGCTCCGGGCTGGGCAGCCGCTTCCCTACTTCCGTGTTTCCTTTGCAACTTTTAAGCATGGGGGTAATCGGAAGCAGAAAAGTTCTTGCATGAGGATATATTGTTTTTCTTTTTTTTTTAACTGTTTTAGGGGGGAAAGACCCACCGCCATGTGAGAATGCTCAGACACGAAATCTATCAGCCCGAAAATAAGTGTATGTGTGTGGGGGGAGTAATTTTAACAGAGGAAAGATGTAGGGAGAAGGCAAAAGCGACGGAAGATCCTTCAGGGAAACTGAGGGGAGACTCACCCTTGGTCCAGATGAGCCCCCTTCCCGCCCCTAAGGAAGCAGAGGCAGCCAGCAAGGGCAGGCAAGCCCCACTTCACGGACTCCGTCCGTCCTCGCTCCACCCACCCACCCACCCAAAGCCACGAAGTCCCCAATCGCGCAGCCCAGAATCACCCTCCCCTCAGGGGCAGCAACGACGCCCGGTGTTTCCCGAGACAAGAAGCTCTGCCGTTCAATGAAAGCGCCCTGGCTCTGGGCTCGCGGGCTCAGAAAACAACACGAGCCGAGGTAGCTTCGGCTCCGCTCAGCTTCATTTCCTCAGCCCCAGCTGCTTTCAGTCCGCTCGGGAGGAGGGGAGGAGGTGGTGGCGGTGGCTCGCGTTGTTTTCTGAGCTCTAGGCTCAGAAAACAAGCGCGAGCCGAGGTAAGCCGGCTCCGCTCAGCTTCGTTTCCTCAGCCCCAGCTACTTTCAGTCCGCTCGGGAGGAGGGGAGGAAGTGGTGGCGGCTCTGCGTTGTTTTCTGAGCTCTAGGCTCTGGGCTCGCGGGCTCAGAAAACAATGCGAGCCGCCATCACCATCTCCTCCTCCTCCTCCTCCCGGCGGACTGAAAGCAGCTGGGGCTGAGGAAAAGCTGAGTGGAAGCAGGCGTCTCGGCTCGCGTTTTTTAGCCTAGAGCTCAGAAAACAACGCGAGCCACCGCCACCACCTCCCCTCCTCCCCGAGCGGACTGAAAGCAGCTGGGGCTGAGCAAAGCTGAGTGGAGCAGCGACTCGGCTTCGCGTTGTTTCTGAGCCTAGAAACTCAGAAAACAACGCGAGCCACCGCCACCACCTCCTCCCCCTCCTCCCGGCGGACTGAAAGCAGCTGGGGCTGAGGAAAGCGAAGCTGAGCGGGCCGAAGTGACCTCGGCTCGCGTTGTTTTCTGAGCCTGCGAGCCTAGAGCCAGGGCGCTTTCATTGCAGGCGGAGCTTCTTGTCTCGGGAAACACCGGGCGTCGTTGCTGCCCCCTGAGGGAGGCGATTCTGGGCTGCGCAATTGGGGGACTTCATGACTTTGGGTGGGTGGGAGGCGAGGACGTTGACTTTAAGCGCTGCCGACCAAGTGTTTCACAAATACCAGTGGGACCTCCGTCCACCACCACCCCTCCCTCTTTTGCCTCCTTCCTTCTGATCAATCAGGTTTTCCCAGTATTTGCTCACAGCTGCGTTTTCTCTTCTGCCGTGCTAGGCATTGAGCGCGAGGGATTTCTGATTCCCCTTACACGCGCGTGGATATGCCGCGGGCGTTTTCTTCAAACGCCCCACGGGCAGAGAACACTGACTTTCATGATAGTGAGATCATTTCCCAAATTAATTGATTCACTAACCCAAAAGAAGAAGATGTTGATGACAGTGGCAGGCAGGAGTCACTCTCTCCCTTGCAAGAAAAAGCAAGAGCCGTTCTTATGATATCTCTCCCCCGTAATACAGTCAAGCCCTTTCCAGTCGCGCGATCCACCCCGCCGCTTTGCACCTTGCAAATGCAAAAACCCGAGATTTTGCATTTGCAAGGTCTCTGCAACAGTGCTGCGGCATGGCGTGCTGAAAGAACTTCATGTATTACAGGGAGGGAGGAGGGAGGAGGGAGGAGAGAGAGAGAGAGAGAGAGAGAGAGAGAGAGAGAGAGAGAGAGAGAGAGAGAGAGAGAGAGAGATCATAAGAACGGCTCTTGCTTTTTCTTGCAAGGGAGAGAGTGACTCCTGCCTCCCACTGTCATCATCATCTCCTTTTGGGTTAGTGAATCAATTAAACCTTTCATGATAGTGAGATCGTTTCCCAAATTTCCCTTAAATCAGGGAAGAAATCAGAAACAAACCTTTGGACTGAGAATAAGCCTGTTCCTATGATGCCATTTTTGTTCACTGCAGTGTGAAAAGTGTGAAAAAACACACTTCTTTTTCTTCATCTTCTTGTTCCCTATTTACTGGTCTCTTTCAAAGAGGAAATTGTGAACATCAAACTTATTTTCAACTGTCCTAGTGAAAGTTTTTATTGGTATCTATTTTTATTTTTTAAATTTACCAGTAGCTGCTGCATTTCCCACCCTAGGCTTATACTCGAGTCAATAAGTTTTCCCAGTTTTTTGTGGTAAAATTAGGTGCCTCGGCTTATATTCGGGTCGACTTATACTCGAGTGTTGTGATTCCGGCATCTGCTACAGGTTTTTTGAATGACAGCTCCAGCGAGGAGGACTTATATGAATCAGCAAGTTCTAACGATGAGGAGGAGATGAATGCATTTGATTTGCAAGGTCGGCTTGAACCTTCAAACTCCTCCACCCTTCAATTAGGTGGTCAGCCGGGGAGCGGGTGATAATGAGGAACAGATGATATCTTCAGGTGAAGAAGATGATAATTTGGATGATTGCTGGGTAGATGTCAGGACAAGACGTCTCCTGACAAGGAGGAACCAACGAGGATACAGTAGGAGGGCAGACCAGCAATTAGACTAATTAGTTACTCTATAAAGGGAGAGATATGACTTTGCACTTTGTCCGGAACAAAGTGTCTATTTGCAAGAGAGAACTGAAGAGCACAGTCTGGAGGATTTTGATCTGAAATATCTTGTTGGGATTTGGATTTAATTCGTTGGAACTTCTACTTATTGGAATTATTTTGTGAAGGATTTTGATCTGAAGAATCTTGTTGAGTCTTGGATTTAGTTCGTGGGAACTTTTACTTATTGGAGCTATCTGTGAACATTTTCCTGTTTGCTGCCTTTCTTTACAAGGACTGCTGCTTTCAGCCTTAACTGTTTATTTTTAGAAGGTGGGACATAACACTCGAGTATATACGGTATTTCCAAAAATTTCTGTATCTACTTGCGCAGGCAATAAAACCCTTTTAACAATCTATCCAAGTTCTTTTTGTAAACTGGTTTACCTTGGACATTTTTACCATCATTTCAATCAATAATTAATCTTTTAATCTCATTAATTCTGATTTTTTGATCATGTGGATACAATTTCTGAATATGTACCGTAATTTAAATTTGCACTTGCAAATAAACCAATTAGTTGTTTGAATATTGTTGGCAAGTGAATTGATTTGTAATTGCATGCAAAAATAGATGACAACTAGTAGAACTTTAAATACTATTTTTCCAAATTTTCCATTTTGAAGCACTTTATTAAAATGATTTGCCACTTTTTCATGGAAGTCAATTGCTGGTTATACTGTGCATTCTATCTGAAGCTGCTTATGCCTTTCACCAAATATTACGCACCCCGTGCCCTCTGTCCCTAGGTTTCCTATGCTTGCACATACCATGAAAACTCTTTCCCTGTGCTTGCACAAATCCCAGGCCCTCCACCTCTGGCCTCCTTGTGCTCATGCTGCACTCTTCCTCTTTGGCCTTCCTGAGCTGCTCAAACAGTTCTCTAAATACCACACACACCCCATACTCTCCCTTCCTTCCTTCTCAGATTGTAAAGACTGTGAGAAATGTAAACTTTCGTCTAAAATTCTGTTAATGTAGCTTTACTATAAAGTACTACATGCCTATCTGATTTTGTTTCCAGTCTGGTCTATTTGGGAAGGCTACCAATACTACAAATAATGATCAATAATCATTATTGCTCAATAATCGTCTAAAGTTACAATGATGCTGAACAAGAGACACTTGCAACTAGTCCTTAAAGTTCCATCACAGCAGATTTATGTGACTGTGATTCAGATGGTTGGCAACTAACCCATACTTCTGCAGATTGCAGGTTCCAGTGTGATCATCATTTGCAACCTTTCCTGCTATTATCCTATAAGGAAAGTCTATAGTGAAAACAGCAGGGAGGTTGCATATTTTTCCAATAAGTCAATTGCACTGCTTTTTCTCAAAGATTCTGCTGCAACCATCAGCAAAGCTCCACAACACTTGCTCTGCTAGCACTCTTCTATAGCACTCTTGAACACGCTGCTTGCAAATGAGGGACTTGCAACTTCCTGCCAGCTTCCCCATTCGCTTTGTTTATTGGAAGTCAGCAGCAAGTCATGGTTGCATCAGGTCCTTATTTAACAATCCACAATTCTTGGTTAATGGCAGCGATGAGAATTGCCATTACTAAGCAATTGGTCACATGATTGGTCATGCTTTATCACTGCATTGCTTAGCAATGGAAATTCTGATCCCAACTTCTATTGTTGCACAAGGAATATCTGTATTATTAATATTTGTAGCTAATTGTTCCAACACTTGCGATGCGATATCTCTAAAAGCTCTGTTCTAAGGATAAATCTTTTTTGATCCATTAATTTCTGTTCATTGGTTTCTGAAAGTGGTTAATTGTGTTTCCAAATAGTAATTAGAATAGTAAATTCTTCAATTTCAGGACTTTATTTGAAGCAGCATTTCATAATTATTCAATGTTCTTCAAACTGGCCATTTAATTTGCTTTGCTGTTTTTCCCAGGCTGTCCTGATTGCTTAGGATTGATGTCCAGAAGCCATGGTGCCTGATCCCTGTTGATCAGGCAAAAAAACAAGTCTTTATTTATTTTGTGTGTTTACCATTAACACGGTTGTGTTTTGACTATACTTCATCAGGTTTCTCTACCAAGATCTGCCAGGTATGGTTGAATCTACCAGTAGCTAAGCTGCTTCCAAGCATAGGTCATGCTATCATGAGAGACAGAAGCCCTTTTTACTGAAGTAAACAAGATTTCAGGATCAGAATGTTAAATATTTTAGAATAATAACTGTTAGGAATAACATAGGTTACCTAACGTAGTTTGGGTAAAATAATATATATAGACTATGATAGTGAGTTTTTAAATGTGTGTCACTTTAACTGCAAAAAGCATGTAATTTTGGGTGCGGCTGTAAATCATCATAAGAGGGAGCAAGAGAACTGGATTGATTGCTGACTAACTGGATTGCTTGCTGGCGACGATGGATTGATGGTTTGTTAACTGCTTGTTCTCTGCTGTTGCTGAAGGAAGAAAGGAGGTTTGACTTCTTCATATCTCTACTGCAAGGAGATATATTACTGGACTGATATTTGTAAGTTTAACGACCTCTTTTTCGACACTGGACTTTGCAACTGAATAATCCCCGGACGGACTGAAATAGTGTATGATATATGGACTGTTTGACTATGCTATAACTATTACTGGAATAAACTATTTAACTAGCACTGTGTATCTGTTTTACTGAGTGTAAACTACAACAACGTTTATCTCACATATTTGCCTGCCTGCCTGACTGCCGTGCAGGTTCTGCTAGGGTGTATATCCCTAACACTGGTTATGGGCCCAGCTACACAGTCAGACTAACCAGGATATAACAGGCTTATATATAAAGTGAGAGTTTGTGTAGTTACACAATACTGTAAACAGACAGCTGTGTTTTATTAATTATAGTTTAATATCCAGAAAAAGATGGCACAAGTCAATTTACAAAGTTTGTCTCTAATATCCAAACTGGATGGAACAAACTATGTTTCATGGTCTATGAAATGCAGCCTACTTCTACGCAGAGAAGGTTTGTGGAGTATAATTCAAAACCCACCAGAGGTAGATGCTTGGGATCCGGAGGATGAGGATGATGCCCAGAAAATACAAGAATATAAACTAAAGAATGAGCAAGCTCTCTGTATAATAGGACTGACACTCTGTGACCAGCAGCTTGTCCATATTCGTGGAGAAGAAACAGCTGCGAAATGTTGGGAGAATTTAAAGCAGATTTATGTTCGAGACACTGTAGGAGCACATATAAATCTTACACGGAAACTGTTCAGAACACATCTTCAAAAGAATGGAGACATGTTGACTCATATAAACACAATGAAGAGAATTTTTCAGGAACTGCATGAAAAAGAACTTATCTTCACAGAACTACATCAGGTTTATATAATTTTGTCTTCGTTAGATGAGAGCTATGACGAGTATGTAACTTCACTGGAAGTACTGCCAAAAGATAACCTCACATTAACTGACATTACTGGCAGATTAATTGAAGAAGCCAGGAGAAGGCTTGAAAGGGATCAACTCAGAAGGGAACCACAAGAAGATAAAGAATCTCGACAGCCTATACAATTAGAAAATGTTTTAATTGTGGAGGAAAAGGTCATTTGGCTAGATTCTGCAAGAAAAGGAAAATACAATGCCAGCCAAAATGCTAAAAGGCATCAAAAGGATGAAAAAGCTTAGAGTTAGCCATGTATAGCAACGAAACTGTGAATAATAATTTATGGGTTGAAGATAGTGGAGCATCGCATTGCATAACGAAAGATAAGAAAAGATTTGTTAAAATGTCCACGAGTTCACAGCATATATCATTAGCTAATGGCTGGAAAATGAAAGCAAAAGGTGAAGGTATTGCACATTGTTCTTGCATAAAAGAAAATGTAAAAATGTTATATGTACCACAACTTAAGTTTAATTTGCTTTCGGTTAGAGTTTTGGTTAAACTAGGTTATGTAGTTACCTTTAGGGGAGAAAACTGCATAATAGAAAAGAAGGTAAAAAAGTGACTGCAACTTTAAAAGGTGAATTGTATGTGTTAAATGATAATTCATTAGAGGTAGCTAACACAGTTTATAATAATGTTAAACCTCATGATGAATGCATACATTTGTTACACAGACGTTTAGGGCATATAAATTTTAAAATGCTCAAGCGAACGGTTGAACTGTCTGAAGGTATAAAACTAAAGCCTTGCAGTAAGTATTTGCACTGCAATGCTTGCAGTCAAGAAAAAAGCAAGGTAATACCAGCAAATAGAATAAATGGATTTAAGACAAAGGAGCCTCTAGAGGTCGTATTTGCTGATATTACAGGTCCTAAAAAACCAAGTGTGGGAGGTGCTCGTTATATATTAAGTATAATGGATCATTATTCTAGATATAGTTTCTGTTATTTAATGAAAAGTAAAACGGAAACATATCAGAATTTCTTTAATTGGTTGAAGTTTGCAGAAAGAAAAACTAAAAGGAAATTAGTAACTCTTGTAACTGATAATGGTACGGAATTTATAAATAATAAATTCCAAAATAGACTGAAGATGGCAGGTGTTGAACATAAAAAGTCTGCACCATATAGGCCACAACATAATTCCTTTATAGAAAGACGAGGCCAAACAATACAGGCAATGGCTCGTACTATGTTGTCGGATTCAGGATTACCTGAAACTTTGTGGGGAGAAGCAATAATGTGTGGTAATCATATATTGAATAATGTTGTTAACTCAACAACAGGTGAATTACCATTCACACGGTGGCATGGTAGAAAACCTGACCTAAGCTACATTCACACATTTGGAGCACCAGCATGGGTACATATTCCTACACAACTGAGACACAAGGGTCAGCATAGGGCTAAAAAGTTATTCTTTGTAGGTTATGAATCTAATCACAAATCATACAGATTCTGGGGAAAAGGTACACCTAGAGTTTACTGTAGTGCTAGTGCACAATTCCTAGAACATGTAGGATGGGAAAAACTGGAACAAGATTCAAGTAAGGAAGTAATCATAGAAACCTACAAAAGACCAAAATCACAAATCAGTAATAAGAAGAGTACAATTAAAGAGGAAGTACGGGAAGAGCACATAGGACCAGAAGAGGAAGAAATAGGACCAGAACAAGAAGAAATAGATAACCAAGAACAGGTAGTACATGAAAGTCCACCTGTAAGCCCTGTAATACCTAGACGTTCAACACGTGAAACCAGACCACCTGACAGGTACCAAGCAAGTGTAGTTTGCCAAGTTAGTAAAGTTCCAACTACTGTTGAAGAACTTAGAATGTATCCAGAAAAGGAACAAGAAGATTGGCATAAAGCAATGGAGAAAGAATTAAATTCATTAAAACAAATGGAAGTATATGAAAATGTTAAATTACCTCCAGGTGAAAAGTCCATTGGCTGTAAATGGATATTTAAATTAAAAACAGGTAAAAATGGGACTGTTACCCATAAGGCTAGGTTGGTAGCTCAAGGATTTAATCAAACTGCATGTGATTATGATGAAGTATTTGCACCGAGTTTAAAAGCAACAACCTTGAGAGCAGCTTTAGTGTGGGCAGCTAAGAAGAATTATATTATAAATCACTTAGATGTAGAAACTGCCTATCTGCATGCACCATTGCAGCACAACATATACCTAAAGAAACCTGTAGGAATCAAGGATGATAAAACTAATAATGACTGTTGGAAACTTAAAAAGAGTCTCTATGGATTAAAACAATCTGGTTATGAATGGAACCAATATATTGTTAAAGAGTTAAACAATATAGGGTTTAAAGCAAGTTTAGCTGATCCATGTGTATTTAAGAGAGAGACAAATGGAATAGTGTCATTATTATTGTTGTTTACAGATGATATTGCCTTAATTACAAAAACTAATAATGAAGCTACTGAAATAATATCATTATTAGGTAAAAGGATAAAATTAAAGCAATTAGGAGAGATAAAACAGTATCTAGGATTGACAATAAATAAAACCAAAAGTGGCTATAAGATATCTCAAGAGGATAAGATTTATCAATTAGTAAAAACATACAAGATGGAACTTTGTAAACCGGCTAAAACTCCAATAAGTCAGGAATTTGGCCACACTGATGCTCAAAGTCCAAAATTCGATAAGACTATTTATCAATCACTAATTGGTAGTTTATCGTATATTAGTAATTGGTCAAGGCCAGATATTGCCTATGGCGTTAATCAATTGGCAAGATTCAACGCTGAACCCACTGAACAACACTGGCAAGCAACAAAACGTATATTAAGATATCTTAAAAGGACAATGCACTATGCATTGTACTTGGAGCCAAAAGATGATCTGATTTTAAGTGCATATGCTGATGCAAGTTTTGCAACAGACATAAACACTAGGAAATCAACTTCAGGTACGGCTATACTATTAGGAAAAGCACTGATTGGTTGGAGGTCAATTAGACAGCAACACATAAGTATGTCCACAATGGAAGCAGAATTTTCATGTCTATCTTTATTATGTACTGATTTAATTCTGTATAAACAGTTGTTATTAGATATGGGAATAACTGTTAATGATTCTATTGTAGTTTATGAGGACAATCAAGCAGCCATACGGTTGGCTACAAATATTGCTGTAAAAACGAGATCTAAGCATACAGATCTTAGATATCTGAATGTAAGACAATCTGTAAAAAATGGTTTAATAAGATTGGAATATTGCATGACTGAAGAAAATATTGCTGATCAGTTTACAAAAGCCCAAGGTCCAGTCAAACACAAGGAAAGTTGTGATAACTATGGTTTAAGAATGTAAATAGATATATATATATTATTATATTACCCAAAAGGGGAGAATGTTAGAAATAACATAGGTTACCTAACGTAGTTTGGGTAAAATAATATACATAGACTATGATAGTGAGTTTTTAAGTGTGTGTCACTTTAACTGCAAAGCATGTAATTTTGGGTGCGGCTGTAAATCGTCATAAGAGGGAGCAAGAGAACTGGATTGATTGCTGGCTAACTGGATTACTTGCTGACGACGATGGATTGATGGTTTGCTAACTGCTTGTTCTCTGCTGTTGCTGAAGGAAGAAAGGAGGTTTGACTTCTTCATATCTCTACTGCAAGGAGATATATTACTGGACTGATATTTGTAAGTTTAACGACCTCTTTTTCGACACTGGACTTTGCAACTGAATAATCCCCGGACGGACTGAAATAGTGTATGATATATGGACTGTTTGACTATGCTATAACCATTACTGGAATAAACTATTTAACTAGCACTGTGTATCTGTTTTACTGAGTGTAAGCTACAACAACGTTTATCTCACATATTTGCCTGCCTGCCTGATTGATATTATTATTATCATTATTATTGATATTTTGCTCCGTGGCACAAAATCTCATGCTGGCATTTAACATCTGCTTAGGTAGACAACTTCTAATTAATGATTTTAGAAGTTAATGTAAATCATTTTTATTTTGAGTTTGGAAGCAAATTTGAGAGGCTTAGGCATGGTTCTATCATCACAGCCATTTCTAATTAGAATTTCCCAGTAAGATGATTCTCTCTATTCTCAACTTATATTTTCCATGATCTACATACCCTATTATGAATAAAACAAGCTTGATGTAATTAGAAAAAAATCTAACTCATGCAAAAAGAAAGAATATGTTGCCCTAGGAATAGCTTCCATTATCCCAGTACAGGTAGTCCTCAACTTACAATGATTTGTTAATGATTGTTAGAAATTACAATGGCACTAGAAAAGTGACTTATGACCATTGGTTAGAATGCAAAATTGAAGGCTAACTCTTCCCACAGTTTGGACCTTGATCCTGACCGGCTCAAGTTTGACTCAGCCTTCCATCATTGAGGCTAGTAAAATGAGGAGCCAGATTGTTGAGGGCAATATGCTGACATTGTAAAACACTCAGAGAGAGTTGTATAGAGTAGTATATAAGCCTAAGTGTTATTGGTACTGCTATTTTCACACTTACGGTCATTGCAGCACCCCCAGTGGTTATGCGATCAAAATTCAGATGCTTGGCACCTGGTTCATATTTATGACAGTTGTAGTTTCTCAATGTCATGTTATCCTGACAAGCAAAGTCAATGGGGAAGCCAGATTCACTTAACAACTGTGTTACTAACTTAACAGTTGCAGTGATTAACAACTATGCAAAAAGGTCATTAAACAGGGCAAAACTCATTTAACAAATGTCTTGCTTAGCAATAGAAATGTTGGGCTCGATTTTGCTCATAAGTCAAGCACTACCTGTAATGCTCTTTTGCCAGATATATGAGTATCAGATCTTCTCTTAAGAAGTAACTTGTTGGAAGCAATTCAGTCCCTGAACAATTCCAAGAACACCCCTAGTTCACTCTACCTCCTTTACAAGAGACTGCAACAGTGTTTCCGTTTTAACAAGGATCAGGCAGTGGGATTAAGCACTATGACTAAGACAACCTAATAAGCTAAAGTTGGGGTTGTCAAAATCTATGCTAGCTAGTTCAAACAAGAACTGGGGAAGCAAGCCAGTACTATGATTAGTGGTAACCCTCTGACCAAAGCTTCTGAGAAAATCATATTTCATTCAAAGGCTTATTCTGCAATTGCATATTGGATTTTTCATTTTATTACCTACTGAAAAGAACCACAGGACTTGTTTAAAAGCCACCCACTCAGTATCCACTCCTTACAATTCAGCAAATGCTATGTTACCTCTGGGATAAAGGGAAAAAAATCAGCCTGCTGCAATTGCACAACATAAGTAAAACGCATACTTCAAAAATTTCATCTGGGAAGAGCCCATGATTCTAATTTTGCACGGGTTGAAAATACCAAATCAAACATACACATGTAGTTTGGCATTCTCACTCGTTAGATATAAAACTTCAAATGAATTGCTGAACTATAAAAGTTAATGAAATAAATTCATATCTGAAAAAAGATAATATCTATTTGGAGACCCCAGCTCTGTGTTATTTTGGTGGGAAAAAAGCAAGCCTGTTATACATAATGCAGAATGGGACAATTACAGAAAGGGCAGAAAAATTAGGGTCATTAATTTTATCTTTTATTTTTTGTCAGGGCTTTATTTGGATTTTCTGTCACAAGATCTAAAATATCTTGAGGAAATTCCCAAAAAAGTAATTCACTCAGGAGGAGTTATCTAACAAAATAAAATACATGAGATGCTTAAAGACTTATACAAAAATGAAGATTTAAAGATGCTTCATCTTGCGCTGAAAAGAGGAATGGATTTCTCCCAACTTTGTCAACTAATACTTCTTAAAATATAAAATATGAAATGCTTAAGAGAATACAGGCACTCTATTCTTAATATTCATTATATAGACACCTTCTTTTTAAAAAAACCCTCTCCACTGAGAAAAAAAAACAGGTTTTAAAGAATTAAAGTAGGAACATGGTTAAAGTAAGAGTTCTTCATTCAAGTATTTTTAAAATTATATTCCAATATTTGGCTTCTTCCATAGGACATATTCTATTAATCCATTAACACTTTTTCTCTCAATTGCCCATTCTTTATTCTGTTTCTTTGTCTGCCACAGATGACAAAACTTAAATTCAAGTGCTTTTTTTTACTTCAGCAGAAAGGATATATTTTCCTTCAATACTATGAAGAAAGAAATTAATTTTATTTTCCTATTTAGATATAAATACTTCCAGATCCAATTTTATTAAAGGCTAATCATGGGATAATGCCACTGAACAGAATGAACTGTTCAGTTATAGCCAACTATGATTTTCTTCAGCTTTGCTATATGCTTTAAAAGCTTAGCTTTTATTACTCTGACACCACGTGCTTTGTTTCCCAAAGAAAAGAAGAAAGGCCTTAGACATGACAAAATCCGCTGAGGATGTATTGATATGCAAGTCTTGGCAGGGATGAATTTCTCATAAGAACAGGGTGGACATCAAGCTTCACTGGCACTTGAGAAGAAAATATTATATCTAAAGTGTTGGGAGAGAGAGGCAAAAAAAAAAAAAAAAGACCAAATAACCCCACATTCAAAGTATTTCTAACAAATGCTGATCTCAACTGATATTAACAAATCTGCTTAAATTCTAGGTTAGAAATTATTCTGGTACACCCCTTCTTCCTTGTGAATATAGTTTTCTCTTTTGTCAAGCATTTCTCAATTCATAAAATTAGTAAACTGACATGTAGAGTGTCATGACTAGCATTCCTCTGAAAGCAAACCTTACGGATGGTTCTGACTTCTTAATATGAGGATGAAATGAATCCCTGTACTTTTCTCAGGTTGCTACACTACAAGGCAAACAAGATGCTGTTACAGGAGTTTAGTCCTTTCTTTTATGTTTGATGATGGACACCAGGGCTAATTTTATGGTAAGTAAAAACTACCAGTGCCAAATGACAGACATTGTTTAAGTTATCCATGATTTACTTTCCAAACTCTGGAAATCCCAATATATCACAGCCACATGATAAATGCAGCATAATTTTCTATAATGCAAAAGCTGAACAAAAAGCAGCTTCCTCTCTCCACCCTTGTTACCCAAAATACCGTATTTTCTTTGTTTTATTCTTCCTTTTCCTCCTCTTGACATTTTGTTAAATCACTTGTTTCTATATATAAAACAAGGCGTGCAATAATAAAACCTACACTCATCAGTTTTTAGATAACATGATTATTTTTGCACATCCACAAAATTTGTTACAGCAGTGTAATTTCCTTTCATTATTTCATCGATGGCTGTGCTTTTTCTGATGACTTTGCACCATTTTCTACCATTAATGAGTTCCTTACTTAAGGCCACGATGCATTTTGCTGAATTTTTTAAATACCATTGCACCCAAGCAAGCCAAAGCAATGCACTTTAAGACATGTTCTACTGATTTTGCCAATTGTATCCGGTTGTTTCAGTTCTACCTCCCTCTTCACATGCTTCTAAAACAAAACTCCAATTCTTAAATAATTAGTGTGTAGATGTGCATATATATTTGCGTGTATATATATGTATGCTTTACACAAAGAAACATATACACACACATACATGCATGTTTCATAAATTTAGTGCTTCATGGCATTTCGTGTAACTGGTTGCAATATTTTAGTTGCAATAAATCACTAGCTGTCTTCAACTTCAGTGCATAACTTTAAAATCCTGGATATTTCAATACCAACTTCTATATTTACATATGAGGGCTCATATTACAAGGCTATATAAAGCAGCTCCACCCAAAGGCACTGAGTCAGACCAAACTATGACAGCAGTCTAATTTACTTGGACTCAGAAAATCACATTGCTCTTCTGATGCATCAAATATAAGCACTGAAGTGGGCCAATTCAATTCATTTGGCTGCTTTGCCGTGCATGCATAGAAACCCCTTTTAGCGTGTTGATCAAAACTGTGAGACTGTTACCTTATTAGTTGAAGCAGTGCTACCAAGGGCATTTTGACCAAGATTTTATCAAGCTGAAGTACTCCTCTGAAGCTCTGAAAAGCTTTATTTATCATGATTTTCAAAACTATGTTTCAAAAAACTATGTCCAAGGTAGCCTAAGGTCTACTAAGTGTGCTGAACTTCAATTTCAGCTCTGGAAAAGTTAGTTAAAACGGATGGATAGTTCAGCAATTCATTTTTATTTATTTAACAAATCTTATATAGCTGTCCAACATACCCATGGTGACTGCAGGCAGCTTACAGAAATAAAAATTCCAAATACAAAATCCACATATTCCTGGTAAAAACAATCAAACAAGTATTTGATGGGCTCTGTATTACCCTGATGCCCAGAGACTCACTGGCAAACCCATGTCTTCAAAGCCTTTTGAAAGAGTGTCCAAGTGTGTGGGGGGGGCAATCTTATTTCTGTAGGCTAATGTTCCATTGGGAGGGAGCCATCACTTAGAATACTCTTCTAATTCACCCATTATTCAGTAGTTCATTACATCATACTGACACCATAGTTTAAATCTTAAGGCCTGCCTACATCAATAATACTTGATGGGTACAAGGTACAAGAATGCAAAACAAAAATAACTGATTAAGATTCGCCTTTGATTCGTGGTATAACCAAACTTATTGTAAGTGCAAATCCAGTTTTAGCCAATTTTAAATGACTGTGAGATATTAATTGATTGAAAAAAAGGGGAAATGCATA
Source organism: Notechis scutatus (assembly GCF_049901735.1). Classification (NCBI taxonomy): domain Eukaryota; kingdom Metazoa; phylum Chordata; class Lepidosauria; order Squamata; family Elapidae; genus Notechis; species Notechis scutatus. The sequence goes on along the minus strand of NC_142025.1, from coordinate 48,807,443 downwards.
TTCTAATATTCCAAGGTGCAATATCATCTACTTTACATATAGAAAATGACTGGGAAGACAGTATCTCTTTGATATTTATTAAATCACATATATCTTTTTTTCAGTTCCTGGTCAGCCTGAAAAAAGATGCTGTTGCTCCAGTGAACTGTATCATTAAACAGAGTGTCATTGATATAACTCTTAAATCAGCAGTATCTTTTTTGAGGTTCAAACAGAAACCTGAAAAATGACCCATGTGCTTGAAGAAAAATGGAGAGGAACACCATAAATGCAAGGTACAAATTATTCTTCCCAATCATTTTCTATGCCAATTGACAACTCTAACTCTAATATAGATAATCCTTAATTTATGATTATTTAACAATGGTTCAAAATTATGATGGTCTTGGAAAAAGTGTACAGTCTGCACTTACAATCTTACCATTAATGCACATTCCACAGCCATATGTTTGAAATTGGGCGCTTGGCAACCAGCTCATATTATAACCAGCTGCAATGTTCTACAGTCACAATTGTGATTTGTGACCTTTCTTTGTTAATATCTAGCAAAAAAACTCAATTGGGAAAGCTGGACTTTTGATAGTAAAATTGGGTCTGGTCATGTGATGACTAACTTTATATCCTTTGGCTTCCCAACGCTCCCTCCCTCAAACTTCTATGTTGCCCAACTTGCAACGATTTTTATTAAATTTTGAATACCCACTCTGAATTTAATAAAACCAGAGGAAAGAACGAGAAGCAACAATAATTGGTTTGAAATATAAAAGCTATCTAAAATTATATATTTTCCAGAACTCTGGCTATTTAGACTTCAACAAAGTACCAAACTTACCTAGTTCTGGAGGCAATACTGTAAGACGGTTTCCTTGGATATGAAGTTCTTTAAGTTGTGTGAGTTCCCCAATTTCTTTTGGGAGTGATATCAAGTCATTATCCCTAAAGCTAAGCTTTACAAAAAATAAAAGAGTTAAAGAGTTAATCAGAGACAAACAATCTGCCTGTACAAAATACACTCAAACAGGACATACTGCATATGTACAACATGCTAAGCTTAATTAAGACTTAATTGTGCTTGAACTGAATACATGGTTTATCATGTAGCATAAATCCGGACTGCTCAAATTATGATTCAATATATATATATATAACTAGAAAATAGGTCAATTTAGCAAGGAGATTAAGTGTATTACATGATGAAGTTGTCAGGTCAATTCTCAGCTGAAAAGAAGTAGATCAAGACTTGCCAGAAACACAACTACCTCTTTTCCTTTTTGCTACTTCACTCCACCCATTCTTCCGATATATGCATAAGTACTTTCTGATTAAAAATAGACAATACAGGAGCTGATAACTCCTACAAACTCCCATGACTTCTTGCAAATTGATTTGATTCTACTCAAACTAGGACTGCAAAAATAAATTGATTCCCCCCCCCCAAGAATTTAGATAAATTACTTACTATCTGCAACTTTGTGAGCTTCCCAATATCTGATGGCAGGGTTTCAAAATCGTTGTCACTTAGATAGAGTGCACGCAGGGTGGCTGCAAATTAAACAGCAATATATAAACAGGGTGGCATACAACCCGACCATTTGAGACCTGATCAATGAAAATGTGTCAGGTTTGATTAATAACCCTGACTTGGTGAAAAGCCTTTGACATACCCAAGGCTCACAATAATAACAAGCAGGTCAAACTTAGATTTACTGGCTTATGTACTATTGCTCTCCTCAGGAAAACATCTATATCCAAAAGGGCCGACATAATTAACAAATTCTACTACATTGCTCTCTGGCAGGTTGTAGCACACCACCGCAATATTAATTTGTCAAGCCAGAAATTATCCAAGTTTATTATTAACCATTATTCAAATTAGCATCCATAATCTCCCTAAAAGGATTACTTTGTATACATCTGTTAGGTTTGTGAAACAAGAAGCTATAACATCTTTTTTTTAAAATAGACTAGGATATTATTTCTCAAATATGCAGAAGAAATCAGTGAGACACAATTCCTCTCCCCACATGAGGAAGGAGCCCTCAAGAGAGAGAAAATAGCAAAGAATGAAGGCAATTTGAAGCCTCCAAGAGCATTCTGACAGAGAGCTTCTTGAGTCAAAATACAATAAAACAACGTTATGAGCTAGTTAGCTCCCAAAAATTATTTGGGTGAAATTTGAGGGTTCAGCTTAAGGGAAGATTGTGCATATACTGGTAAATACTGCTTCAGCTCATTAGCACACACTCATTAATTGGATGTATTTCCTAATTGAGGCTTGTGGAAATATAGTCCCCGTAGTGGCAAGCATTGCTTCCCCTCTAATTAGCCAACAATTATTATTTTACAATATTTAGCTAATCAACATGCATTTACAACCATTTTTATTATATCAGAATATTTGCAGTATTGTTAGCAATATTGTTGCAATGTTTTATGTACTTAATTATGTTTATTGATAATATTGTAACACAATCACTATATTGTATCTTCTTCTTGGGGAGGGGAAACAGTCTTTTTTCCTGATCAGATTCTTTGATAAAACATTTGGTGAATTTAAAATATGAAATATTGAGAAACTGGTGCACTAGAACATCACAGAAATAAAAAAACTGTTTATGTATCATAAAAATCTCTTTATTTCCACAATGAAACAGAAAGTAGAATCATTTTAAGAGAACAAAGATTTAAATAATTTAGATTAATTGTATTTTTTTTTTCATTCTGTCCATTAGTTCTTAAACAAACTGAATAGTTCAAGAAATATTTCAATCATTCTAGCGATAGAGCCCTAAGAAAACAGTTTATAGAACATTAATGAAACATTAGACATTTGAAATGTCTAAGCACATTTCCAAAACAGTAATTATATTCAAAACTGAGCAGATTATCCCACTCATACTTAGGGAAAAGCAAATTTATTTTAGTTTCTCATTTTCAAGCTTCAAATTGTTCCATTGCATTTCTGTCCCAACCTGTGTATTTTTTTAAATAATCAGATCTACACAAAATATTCCCATATATTGAATATAGGGTTTTGCAAGAATATTTATTTATTTTTAATTAAATTGAGTTTTTGAATATAAATAAAGTTTCATATTCTGTCACAATCCCCACATAATGATAATGGAAAAGGGGAAAAAAGATGGCTTCCTTACCTGTTCCTTTGTTACAACCAAGTTTTGTTTCAATTTTTATATGTTTCTTAATTTCTGATTAGGGGAGGCTAGCTTGAGATCGTGATTGGACATAGCAATGGGCTCTAATCTTCCATCCTAAACTCACTATAAATTGAAATTATAGTGTTTCATCATTGTTTTTCAAAGAAAAAACAATGTCTGTGTGGGAAGATTTCTTTGAGATCCTGTGATTTCACTGAGCACCATATCAGAAATGATATGCTTAGCGAATGGCACTTTCAAAAATAAAGCTTAATGTGCTTGCACTATATCTGTCTATGTCTATCTCTATATGCACCTATCTAGAAAACAGAAGAAAGCATCACTGAAGTAAATGCATTTGCCTGAAGATACCAAATCCTAATTGAGAGCATGATATTTATAATACATATAACTAAGAGTTATTAAAAGAAAGTAAATCACAACTTGGTTGCTAGCTAGCGTTCCATGACACAAACAGCAGCTCCTGTAATGGTCCCAACAGAGTACTGCATTTCCCAAATTTCATTTTACAAAGGAAATATGAGTGAAGCGCAGCTTATCACACACACCTGTTTGTCCATTTATTTCAAAAATATCAGGTGACTATAGATCAAAGAATACAAATCACCAAGCTATGTAGAAATATTCAAGAGGACTCGCAGGAGGGGACATATATCTCAAACATTCTTTTTAGAACAGTCTTTCTGAAATAAATCAGTTGGAGAAAGCAAACCAACTTTTCAAGATGATTTAAAGTTTTATTTAAAAAACAACAACAACCTATTTCTTACTTAGATAGAAGAAGTTTCCAGGCAGGGACTTTTCATTTAAATTATTGTAAGTCAAATCAAGAACTTCCAGAGCTGGTAAAGAGCCAAATCCTCGGGGCAAGGTGTTGAGCCTGTTCATCCTAAAAATGAATACAGGTTGTAAATTGGTATTATTTTTGATACATAAGAAATAGTGACATTTTACATGGTATATATATAGCCTGTATCAGTTTTACTATATTTTAAAATCCATATGGACTGTCTTTTCAATAACCATCCTCTTATGACACCATAACCCCTTGCAGGGAAGAGTCTGGGCAACTCAATGAAGCTGAGTGTTTACTGGCTGGATGTCCTTCCTCTTGCCAATGCTGAGGTTTTTTTTCAACAGATATATTGTCAGTGTGCCCAGAGATATCTGCTTCTAGCTAGGGTCAAATTCACAGCCTCCTGATTGTGAGGCCACCACACCACTTGAGTTGTCTTTTCAAGAATACCTTGCACAATCCCAAACAAGAAGCTAACAATACTATAATAAAAAAAAACCCTGATCAAATACAAAGATACCAAAAGGCAGGAAGGATTATATAGACAGATTAATAAATGGGCATTCTTTAAAAAATCAAAATTGTAAGTGGCTTTGATAAGACTTTCAAGATGGATGTCAGCTCTTCACAAGATCAGGAAATCGAAGTGGTTAAGGAAATGTGCTTTAATTTAGCAGGGTATAGTAATATGATAGTATCCTTACATCTGTTAAAGCCACTCTCTACTTCAATCTATATCTAACACAAAGTGAATCTCTTTCTCGTGCTTACTCAGAGTTGAATATGTGTAATTTCTATCTTATTTCCATTCTGAGAAACTATAAGGCACAAGTGTCAAACTCGTCGCGTCATGTGATGTTTTGTGATGTTTTTCCCATTTGTAGAGCTGTGGTGGGCGTGGCCTAACTGTGATGCAGCCAGCCTGTGAGCCACCAGTTTGACACTCCTGCTGTAAGGTATCTACAATATTAAGACACAATTTTGTTTTTCAGATTGATACAAAAGGTTGAACACTTTGCTATTTGAAAGAAACAATCTTTTTGTTTCTGTATTTATTTCAGGATAAAATTGCTAGAACATGAATAATATTTGGTAAATATTTTTTAAAATAACTAACTAATGAATAATTTTATTCGACTATATCTTATAAAGAAGCTTCTTTCAGTCTGGTACCTTTTAGATCAGGGATGTCAAACTGGCAGCCCACTGACAAGATGTGTCACATGCAAGCTACACCCACCCCAGCTCCGCAAATGGGAAAAATGTCACAAAATGTCATGTGACAGCAATGTAATGCCACAAGTTTGATATCTGTGTTCTAGATTGTTGAGATTATACTTCTCAGAATTCCCAGACAGCATTAGATTGGGAAAGGCAATTAAGAAAAGTTAAAACAAATGACCACAACTGCTATTTACCCAAGATTTAAGTGTTTCAGCTTTTGAAGGCTGCTGATCTGAGTTGGGAGGTCCTCAATCTGATTGTTGAAAAAATTGAGTACTTCTAAATTCCTCAAATCTGCAACATTTGCAGGCACAGCTGCAAAGAGAAAGAAAACACCATCAGAAGCAAGATAGGACACAAAAACCACACAGTTCAACTAATGGAAAATTTGTTTAAATAATACAGTACAAACACACTGGCAATAGCAAAATCAGTGAATGCTAGATATGTTGTCATTTTCAGGGGGAAAATATCTTGTCTTGGATTGTTAATAGCTTTTGATACTTGGCTTAATCTGTTGGTCCTCAAGTGATTTTTGCATCCAATAGATGGATGCAACTTGTGCATTTTGCATCCAATAGATGGATGCAACTTATACTAATCACAGCATAAATATGTTCTGGCAGCAATTTCTTTCAGCATAGTATAATATTTGGTTTGCTTCCAGTTATAAAGCAATTTTAAGCCATCATTAGTTGCATCCGTTCTATTTTCAGTATGTTTGTTGGGTCAAACATGACTTATGACAGTTCATGTCTATTTTACTACTAAAACTTTCCTGTTTTTGTAATCTTCAACTACCTGAACTTGTGAATCATAGTACAACAATTTAAAATCAAGATATCTTAAATACAATAACTTAAAGAATGTGTATAAAATCTGGGATTTATTCCTGGATTTGAAATTTAAAGCATTTTCAGAGCAATTGTATTAATAAAGTTGTGGTCATTACAATACTGTTGCAAATGCTACAGTCACATGATCATGATTTTCAACACTCCTTACCAGCTTCCCATAAGCAACAACAATAAGGCAGCCAGCAGGAGTTACTCCCAGTCTCATTGTATTTTTGCCCACCCTCAAGTCTTTCTGTTATCTATTTATGTAAGTAAATATCTCTGAAAGGAAGCCATGGCTTTCTAACAAAACATTAAAAAAATAGTTAGAGAATACAGCACAAAAACAGGGTTAAAAGAAAAAAAGATTTGCTCTCAGAATCAGCTATTCTACTAAATTCTGAATGGCTTTTTCTACAAAACCATTTTCACTGATTTGCAGAAGATTGAAAGGAGACAGGGCAGGGGACAAGATATTTTAACACATGAGGATTATATTTCAGGCCCAACCTCTGAATTCTTGTGTGGAGGGGACCCTCAACATCCCCTATCTACAGGCAAACAAGGATTGGAGAGATTCTACAGGAGGCACTCAAGAGCATGTAATAGTGATCTAGTCATGTTGTGATGAGGATGCGAATCTCAATCACTAAGACTTCTTGATTTATCTAGAGTTTAACTAATACAGATATCAAATATGAAGCTAATATTAGTTAGTAAAAATATTGATGGTTTTAGGTCTTATTTAGCTCATACTTTGTGACAGCTAAGAGAGTTGTGTATAATTCATTTTAGTAAAGGCTTTAACCTTTGATGAGTACACCAGAATTTACACTTCAAAAATGGCAGAGGCAGGAGCAACTTTACATCTAATCCCATTAATTTCCAACATAAGCTTAATCAACTTGAACATTTACTTCTGCAATACTTCAAACTACAAATTGGTAGCATCTATAAGAGGGAGTCTGAGGCCATGCATTCCTGCAGTCTCCAGCAACGCACCTCTGTTGTGACTAACATGCCTCCCAAATCTCTTAATGCCTTGGCAGACTATAGCTTCATGATGAATGAACAATGTTTATGAAGAAGCACCTTCTTTACTTGGTAGCTGTTATTTCATAAGGGTATGTGAATGTAAAGGAAACAATTCTATTCTATCATCTTTTGAAAGACCAATTGTCTTTGGTTTATCCTTAAGTGATCCAGCTCCATCAAACTACCAGAATTACTTCTATCTCAGCTGGTGTTCTAAGAACTGGAGCCTATGCTTTTTCCTTTAACATTTGGTTTTTCAGAATTTAATCTTGAGGAGTGACTATTTCTCCTGTAAGTAATACAATTATAATATTAATAATGGCTATTCAAAATGATATGCATTTGATCTAAATTTAAAATTCAATTAAACTTAATCTTCATTTAAACTTTGGATATTATCTTGAAATAAATAATAAACTGATCAAGCCAAGCCACTTTTGAGGCAATTCCGAGGAGGCTACTGTTATGATCAATACTCACAAAAAAGGTTACATCAGATTAGCAACAAATCAATGTCGAGCTATTATCTAGAAATATAAAAAAGCCCTGATGCATGATATGAATACTACAGTTCAGATAAAGATTTAAACTCTTTATTGGCTTAATTTTCTCTTTTATTTATGAAAGCAAAATCTAAGCAAGCAAATAATATTTATGGATTGGTAGGTGATCACATATGATAAAGCTTTCTCCTGTATTATCATATAGTGCATTATAAATTTTTAAAGTAGCAACAGATAATAAAATCTGAGTGATTTTGTCTTGAAGTAGAGGCCAGGCAGAGCTGGACCTGAGTAGTACCTTGATGGAAGATTTCCACATAATATCAAACTGTAGACTAAGGAAAGTTGAAAAACCATCCTGGAGAGAACAAGTTGTACTATGTAGTAATGAGAAGTTTAACTCAATTGGAAGGAAACCTTACTTTTGAGGGAAATATCTGAATATCTACCTTGAATTTATCTTTTAAAACCCATTATACAGTTACCATCATTATATCTGTGTCAGTAAATTTTATACTGACCCCTCCCCCATAAATCTTTTCACATTCATCTCAATCAATAGACATACATTTTAATTCTGTGGGGGGGAAAATCTCTGCTTGTGAAAACTGTTTATGTTTAATAGACAAGTCAGGAGGGCAAGCTAGTTACATTGGTCCTTAAAGTAACTCTGGAGAGGGACATGCTCCCCAGAAAGGATTTGATTCATGACTTGGAAGTTCTTTTCAACTTTTCCATGAAGAGCAGGTAAAGTATGGTCAAGGTAAATTTTGCCCATCATTGGCTGATCTCCTTACATGGATCAAAATCACCTAGCAACAATAGCTCATGTCTTCACTTGGCTGTACTACACAGAGTTGTTGTGGGTCCTTCCTTTTTGAGAAATACATGAGGCATGGATAAGTTGAAATGGTTTCTCAGTAGTCTTACCCTCATGGAATATCTCTCCCGGAGGTATAGAGGACCCAACCCTATTGGTGTTTCATAAATGAAATACTAAAAAGTGCTGTTTCAGTGATTGTTAGGGTAATTTGAGTATTAGGGCATCTTTGTGAACTTTCCCCCTCCTTTTTGTTTAATAGTTTTGTATATAAGTCTGCACTGTACTATTTTTTCTTTGTATAATTCTGTTGTATTCTATTCAGAGTCTTTATTGATTAGGAGAGAATATAGTAAGACAGACAGACAGAAGATAGATATGGACAGGAAGTTTATAAACCATTGAGATCCAATTTTTTAAAGAAATTGTCTAACATAAATATATTACACATTAATAGGCACAACACAAGCAATCTAGCCAAAATTACATCCAAGGGGAAATTAAATAAAATTCTAAACTTGAAATTCCTTGTACATTAATAATCAGTATGGGCACAACAAATTTAACTGAGGCAATGATGCATGGACATTTTAAAACCCTCTCCTACAGGGGTGTCAAACTCAAGGGCCATGGGATGAATTCGACCCACATAGTGCTTAGATCTGGCCCACAGGGCTGCCTTTACAACAATGGACTGACCTATGGTGCCTCTGCCAGCAAAAATGTGGGCGGCTCTCCAGCACTCCATTTTTGCTGGCAGTGGGTTGCAGGAAGTGGTCGCAGCTGAAAACGGAGCTTGGGAGGCCGCTGGCAAAGCATTCAGGTCACCACAAGTGCCCCTCAACACGAGTGACGTCGAGCTGGCCACACCCACCCTGGCCACGCCTACCCACCCCCAAGATCAAGCATAACCCTGATGCGGCCCTCGGTGAAATCGAGTTTGACACCCCTGCTCTACTCTGTTCCATTTCGTGCTACTAGCAGTTTTGCTTGCATAGCTAGTAGCATTTTCAAAGGGGATATTTTTGCTATTCTATGAATCATGACAAAGGAGAAAAGCATTAATCCAAGTCTCCTTATATATCATCCTGGGAAATAAAATATAATTTAGAAATCTTTTAAATAAATAAAATACAATGACCCATATATATTGTCTGAAATCTGTGCCAGGAATACAAAGAGAAAAAGGAAAAGACTCTGGAATTTTTTTGCTGCAGTCCAAGAACAAAATAAACAAAAAAAAATTGCACTTTTCTTGGTTTCTGCAGATACTGGTATTTTTGACAAGATAAAGGATTATTTTACTGTCCTCACTAAATCAGTTCACTTTGTTAATCTAACTTCAAACTTTCATTTTAAGCTACTTTAGTTTATGTCAAAATTTTAAGCCATTTTTCTCCAAATAAAAACTATGGTTCCAAAAAATTGTACTAAGTATAAAGTTTGAACTTAAGCTTCAGTATTAACTATAAAGTCAATATAAAATATTTCTGTATCTTCCAGGATTATGTGCCACCAACCAATAACAAGTAGTTGTTGACTCTAAATAACCATATAGATTTACTCCTTTATTTATGGAATACTTTAAACTACTACTTGCAGTTAATATTTTCTTAGAGGTTTACAATGTCACTGCACTATGTTTTTGGATCAAAGAATCCAGAAACTGACAGGATCAAATCAGTGAAAATTTTTAGAGGAATCTTGATGCTTGAACAATGCCTTGGGTTGTGTTTTTATAAAAGCAGCTATATTAATACATGATAGGATACAATACAATACAATATAATAGTGTGTGTTATAAGTCACAGAGCTTAAAAAGTAAATTATTATTATAGGACATCTTTGGGATTATACCTTTTATCTTTCAGATTTATGACAATATATTTTACACATTGCATTTTTCACCAGTACTTCCTCTAAAATTCTAATACTTGTTACACACCTTCTTTCATATCATCACTAAAGGGTGGTACATTGAGTATTTTAAAATTAACATCCTGATTCTCTTTGACTGAAAGTAAAAAGAGGGAGCTAATTTATTTCAAGTTTATCTATCTTAGTTAATAAGAGACAGATGTTACCCAAATTTCAATTTTTCGCCAGGTACTTTCCCATCAAGTGGTAAACTAGAAATGCCAAGAACTGAATGTGGAATATTCTACGTATAAGTGAGTTATAATATTTCCATTAAACTAAATGCCAAATATCAGATCCAACAAACCAGAAAATAATTATTTAGCCCATAGTTATCCACTTTTGTGGCTATTATACTGAAATATATAAAGGTGTACCGCATAAAAATGGCAAAAATTAGTATTTTTGAAAAAGGATTATTGCTTAAATTTTGGGTTGGTTCCAAACAGATATTTCACAATTAAGAGGCCACCTTTATTTGTTTAATGAAGAATGTTTACAAATCGCCTTTTTTTGGACAGAACATGATTCACAGAGCTAAGGGGGGGAAAAAACTGTGAACGAAGTATATGAAAAGCACATAATCAGAACACCACCTGGGGAAGAAAACACACACCAAAATAAATACTAAACATATCTATAAGCAGTAGAAAATATGTGATTTAAAAACAGAAAATAGACCCAAAGCTAGTTTTTCCGAATTTTTTCATTTTCATATTTCTTCAAAATGGTGTCCAAATAAGTATGTATGGGATAGCATGTATGTATGTGCCAGTTGTATTGCTTTCACCCACAGCTTATTCCTTGTTACATATATAAAAAGATAAATTATATTGATGCAAAATCAATCACTAGAAAATTGTGAAATTAATTATATAACTAATGCTATCTGAAGATGGTATAGAGACAACTCCCCCCCCCCATGTCAAATAGAGGCTGTGAAAATACAAAGGTTCACCTTATTCCTCACAAATATTGTGTAACAAACGCAGTTACCCACTCACAAGTTTTCTAAGTTACCAAATCAAACTGTAAAAATATATCTCAGCAGTGACCTCCTCTGGATAAATTATGCAATTATGCTTTGTTTTTTACATTGCAATCAGAACTTAGAAGAAATAAAGAATTGCCTTCTAAAAATGTATTTATTAACCACATTTCACTGTTAATCTTAATAAATTTATAGGTTAGTATATTGTTTTAATAATATCAAACTATCTCAAGTAGTCAACTAAAAGTTATTTCTAAATAAGTAAGAGATATATAATTCTATTTTTAAAGTTATACTGCATTTACCGGTGACAAATAATGCAAAGAAAGGAGTTATTTTGGCCCCTACAGATCTTTTTATTTAATCCTCTTTTTATTGATGCTTTTTTTGCAAATTGGTATTCTACGTGTCTAATTTATCAGTACATATATTTACCAGTAGATACAACTAGCAAATGTAAATTAGGGAGATCTGTGTTATTAAGTATAACATATAAATTCAAAATGCAAGAATTATCAATTTCTTATTAGAGTCAAAGCAAGAGTACATTGTTACTGAGATATAGGTAGCCACTGTTCTAAGTTGTGATGGCACTGAACAAGGGGGACTCAGAATTATGGCTGTTGCAGCATCCCAGAGTCATGTGATTGCCATTTGTGCCTTCATGGCCAGTTTCTAGTAAGAAATTCATTGAGAAAGCTGGCAGGAAGTTGCAAATGATGATCACCTGATTACAGCATGCTATCAACATGCAGGATTCGCCCAACAATAGCAACTGAAATGGCCATTAGAAGTTGGTACTGTTACACAACATCACACACTATGACTATGTCACTTAGCAGTTCTTGGTCTCAACATGTGTCAGTGAGCAAGAGCTACTAAATAGGAAATAGTCAGAAAAAGGAAGATATTTTTCAGTTAAAAGATTTTAAATAATAAATGCAAAAGGTTTCTGACATTAAATAATACAGAGAAAAATGCATATATACAAAAATAATTCTAGATCAACAGAACACTTTGTGCAGCTGAGAGAAGAAAAATTATTAACTTTGCTTGCAGTTTGACTTTCTGAGAATCTCAGAACCACATCTTAAGTTTATCAGTTTGGGGAAGATTATATTACTTCATTCTTATAACATGATGTAATTTTGGATTAATTTTATAGCATGGAGCAATGTTTAGAGTATTACTGTAAGTTACAGTCTTCCTAATAACTATCATCGACTAAACATCTCAAACTCTGTTTAGCTACATTGTTCATTTTGTGTGTGTGTTAACTTTGCAGTCTTTACTTTCTTGCATCACAGATGCATATTTCTCAGTTCCTCTGTCAACAAAGAGTTAGGAAGTCTAGTCTAGTCTAGCCCCCTACCTGACATAAAATCTTGGACAAATGGTTGCCCATTTTTTTCTTAAAAAACTCACAATCCTGGGAGGCATGCTATGTCACTGATTAATTATTCTTACTGTCAGGAAATTTCTCCTTAGTTCCAAGTAGGATCTCTTTGACGAGCTTCAACCCATTGTTTATTGTCTTATCATCAAGTACTTTAGAAAATAAGTCATCTCTTCTTTGTTACAGTCCCTCAAGTAATGGAAGACTGCTATCATTATCACCCCAGTCCTTCTCTTCACTAGGCTAGATATAGTTCTTTTAACCATCCTCTGTACAGTTTAGCAGACCCCTTATCACCTTTGTACTCTTTCTAGGATATCTTTATCATAGTAATCAGAATTGGAAGCAGTATTCCAACCATAGTCTAGTGATACTAACACTTCACATGATCTTGATATTATCCCTCTGTTGAGGCAGCCTAGGACTACATTGGCTTCTCTGATAATTGCAGCACCTCTCATATCTAAGTGGTTGTCCACTAGGAAACCTAGATCTCTCTCTGCTGTACTGCTGTTGATGTAATATACATCTATTATATACCTATGCATTTTCTTGCCTACATGTAAGTATTGATCCCAAGACAGAACCTTGAGGTACCCCACTGAAAGCTTCCCTCTATGTAAATGTAGTTCCATTGAAGACTACATGATGAGTGTGGTTGGTCAGCCAACTGCGAATCCATCTGCTGGTGGTATTCTCTATCCCACGAAAAGTAGGCTACAATCTACTTTGGACTTTACTGAAATCCAAGTATACTATATCCACAGCATTTTCCTTATTCATGAATTTAGTCTCTTTATCAAATAAGTGTTCTGACGCAACTGGGTTCCCAAAGAGCAAACACAGACAAAGGCAGCAGCCCCCACCTTTTAAGGTTTAATAACGAAGCTCTGACAAGAAAGAGCCTTGCCAAGTTGTTTGTCAAGGCTGCCAAAAACCCAGAGATAAGAACTAATTTACAAAATTCTCCAAATACGAACTAAGATGTCCACCAGTTGAGTTTAAGAGCTTCTTTGCTGTCTGCAAAGAACACTTTTCCAAATCTGGTTTTTATCCTCTTGAGGGAAGGGCCATTACTTTGCAGCCTTACTCCCGAGTCGCCTGTGCTGCTGTAATTGTTCTTTCCTCCGAGCAATCCTTCGTGCACGTGCACTTGGCACAGGCTCCTCAGGAACCTCCTCGTCACTGCTGCCAGCCCCCACAATCTCTGAAGGCAGCAGTCCACTCCCTGATGGTCCTGGCCTCAGAGTCCTCACTCTCCTCAGCCATCTACACCTGCTGCCAGCTAACCACAACAATAAGGCAATAATGTTTGTCTGGCATGATCTGTTCTTAACAAACTCGTGCTGGCTTTTATCAATCTTCTTCATTTCTAGGTGGTCATAAATCCGCTGCTTATTTATCTATTCCAGGATTTTTCTGGCCATTGGTGTCAAGTCTGTAGTTTCCTAGATCCACTTTCTTCCTCTTTTTGAAAATTGGAACTTCATCACCTCTTTTCCAATCCTCTTGCAGTTTCCCCATGCTCCAGAAGCTTTGAAAGACTTCATTCAATGGTTCTGAGATCACGTCTGCAAACTCCTTCATGCAATGTAGAGTGTAATCTTTCTAATCCTGGAGGTTTGAATTCATCTAGAATCTCTTACCAATGTCTTGCATATTTTCTGTGTTCCTGTACCCATATTTTCTGTGTTCCTGTTTTTTGTAAGCTGGACTATTTTTTTCCTTCTCTGTTATAGAAAGTTTGAAAAAAAAAATGAGGGATTGTAGGAAGTTAGCACCCACCCCTCTCCTAGAAAAATGAAATATTCTGGGAAATATTTAAAAGGCAGAATATTTCCTCTAAAAAGAGTAGAAACTCAGAAGCAGAAACTCACCCCAGAAGCAGAAGCTCACCCCCACCTTTGTTAATGGATGGGCCATTAAGGCCTGGGCCAGATTACTTTACATAACAAAGATCTCCAGGTAAAGCTATAGCAATTGCTCAAAAGCTCTTTCAATGCATCATCGTCCAGCAAGGCTCAACCAAGCCTGGAACTCAGAACAGCCTACAGAGTTGTGCCTGCTCTGCTACAGAGTTGTGCCTGGGAGTCTGACAACCAATCAAAATACAAGCTCCAATTCAAATCCCAACAAAGGTTATAAAACCCAGGCACTCTTAGCACCTCAGCCCTGTCTTGATCTCTTCATTCACCTTGAAGCATGTGATCATCCTTCCTTTTCACTCTGGAGCTCCAGACCATGTGGTGCTGTCCACCATTAAACCTTCCAAACAGCTTCCATGTTTCCAGTGTCTTTTTCCCCATTTGGAACTGAACCCAGAAGGATATTTCTTCCAATAATGTGAATACAGCTGCAAAGAGGGGATTGAAAAGTTCTGCTTTCTCTCTGCTCCCCATCACTTCTTGCCATTAGTGGATCCATCATTTCTGAGAAAACCAAAATCTGCTAGATTCATTTTTCAACCCTCCCCAAAGAATGATCCTAACAAAATTCATATGGCTGAGATGTTCTGCCTACTATCTGGCATGTAGTTTTTGACATGTGTGTGAAGCTGCTCCTCTATCTGCCCCAACTTTACCTACGTTCAAAGGTTTCCTTCTTCAGACTCTACTACAAGATTCTCTCTCACCATGTCTGCCTGTCATCTGTTGTTAGAAGATGAGGAAAGGGATTTGTGAGCCTCTGTTCTAATTTCCAGAAGGCTGCAGCAGCTTTCTTTGTGCTTGAAAAGTTTAAAACTTTACTCAGATTTACTTTGCAGTTTGTCTGAAGAAATTCAACCAAGAAATAGTGAACCGCGCACGTGTCTGGATATCATCAGCACACAGCCATAAATCATCAACACACTGAATCACCACTGCTTCTGAAGTCTGCAGCCTGGAATCTCCCCCAATAAACAAAATGGGGAATGCAAAACAAAACCTCCTCTATAACCTAGCAGAAAGTGGAGAAGAGATAAGAAAAGATATAATTATAGTAATCTAATTAGTGGCTGTTTCTCCAGCGGCCTGTAATCTTAACTTTTTTTTAACAATTGCAATTCTTTTTGCTTCTTGTCCATGAGGGTGCTGCTTAGAGAGGGCTGTTTTTGCCTCTCCTCCAGATGGGATGATTCAGTCTTTTAATTCAATTTTCTGGAACTGAATTGCAGCACCATAAAAAATCCTAACCTAGCACTCCATTCTCATGCTCATAGCCCCACTGCTCCAACACAGAGCATTTCCAATGCTAAAACTGCTAATAAAATGTTTCTCCCACATTTTCATTTTAACCAAGAGTTTTTGAGGGAAAACAGAAATTATTTTGTTGTCCCCCCCCCCCCTCATGTAGTCTGCCTGAGCACTGTTTTAGATTTCCTTCCTTGTCTGGGGTAGCTTAGGCAATTTCATTGCACGAAATAATAGGAAAAAGGCAGCTTGAATAGATAGTGGGAGTTCAGTTTTCTATTCGACACAAGAAGATTCTCACTCACTCCTTCAAAGTCAAATTCCCCTTTGCTTTCAGGATAACTCCGGTCTTTCCTCAGATAAGCTCTGGGGTGGCTAAGAATTGGAAGGAGAAGGACACATTCATTTGACAAGCTTCCCTAGCCAAAGACCTTTAGGAACAGACTGTTGCCTTATGCATACTTCTATAGACCACTGGTATACCTAATTTTAACAGGTTTATGGATAGAAATGTAAAAAAAATATGCTAGAAATAAATACAATAGTGAAGTGGTAGCATAACCTGAAGGCAAGAAGCTATGACTTATTGTAGTAATAAAGCTTGTTGGTTTTTGTCAGGCTGCAAACATTAACTGTAGAAAACACTGGACATCTGCTTACCTTTCATGAATAATTTAGCACCCTAGAAAATAGACATATTTACTATAAACAGTGGAACAACAAAGCAAGCATGCTCATTTATAAGCCAGAAAACTAGTATGAGATGCTAATATGACCTTAGTGAAGCATATCAAATGTCACTGACATTGTTTTCCCAAGTCATTTTGATAACAATCTGCTCAGACAATTAATTGTATCTTTTTAAGGGATTAGGTCAAGAATGCCAAATGTGACAAATAAGAAAACTGAAATCCAGTTTTTTAGTAATGGTTTTAAAACACACACTATTTATTTTTATTTATTTATCTGGATTGCAAACTATCTAGAAAAAGTTTCTAAGTTGACTTAGAATGAAATATATGTAAACATTGAAACATTACAACTAATTTCATCAGATGACAGAAAAACCATGACATAAGTCTTAATATGTTGGGAAATTTATTTTTACCTGGAATGTAGAACTAAGATTACTTTTGTCATCTACATGGATGACTTATATTTGATCCTTTTTGTGAGCTCACCAGCTTGAGGATCCTTATAGAATGGAAATAGGGAATATCTAATAAATTCACTGATACTATTGAATAAATTATAGCGTAGGAATGGGAAACTCACAGCAACATATGACCTTAGCATTTCATCTGTGGTCCTCCCACACCTAGGGTCTATGGTGAATCTGCTGAAAGGCAGTAGCAAAATGTTTCTTTTTAGCAATGAATAGAAAGTTTCTTTGAGGCAAGTCCTGCTTATTCTAGCCTCAACATCTCTTTATCATGTGAAAACCATTATTTCCAGAGATCTCCCCTTCAGAGCAGGGGAGATTGCACATGCTGCTATAATCTTTGCTACCCAATACACCTCTGATAATGTTTTCCACATCAACAATGTGAAAATGGAAAGAAGACATTCCTTTCATTCAAGTATCTCCTTGTTTTGGAAAGTAAAAAAATAAGTATCACACAATCAACCATGACATAATCCCACTAGACTCTCACTCTTTTGCTAAGTCAGATCAAAAAATACCTTTCTCTAAAACCCATGTGTTTATGTGTACTGCTTACTATGAAAGCAGTGATGAACAGATGCTCCCACGTATATAATATACACAAATACAATATGACTGCTTGCAGCAGAAAAGCCTTCCGACGTAGCATAAAATGGTACATCACTGTACACTCAAAGACTTCTGTATTATCCTGAACCATACTCTATTTAATTGTGTATATGTATAGAAAGGAAGATGACACTGATAGAGATATATGCAAGCTGTTACCAGAACAAGGTAAAACGTATTTTAAGTCTACAACAGACAGAAAACATTTGAAGAGCTCATTCAGAGAACGATAAATTGGAGGAGGTCTAAGATTATCCAACCAATCCAATATTGATTTATTATAGCCAATTTCAATAAAGGTAACTTTAAACTTCCTGAAGAATTGGTTTCTTTGTCTACTCTACCTAGTCAGGCTGACACACATCAACTTCAATAGTCTGAGTTTTTTAAAAATAACATTATTGTGTTAACGTAATATTGTGATTATTATACATTTCTAAATTCTGTATATTACGTTTAAATAACATACAAAAATAATCAATTAATCACAGAATACTTTCTACATAAAATTAGAAATTTAAGGTTCAAGTACTAATAAAACAATACTAATAGCCTCAAAAGTCATCATATATAACAATGTGATATAAATATGAAAATATATTCAACAAACCATACAATTCAGAAACTATCACAAGCTATTCAAATAAATAAATACATGAAACATATCAGACCACTCTGGATCTAATCTGCCAATCTACCAACTTAGACATGGAAAGGTAGTAAGATGTAGGAAAATATAATCTTCAGCTCCCTTCTCATTTAGTGGAGAGAAGAAAGGTTCCATCAGTGTAAAAATTAGATTCTACCCTAAGACTATAAAACATTGATTGTAAAGGAAAGATGATTTTTGCAATATGCTATTAAATATTAACTTGCTATTTCAGTGTTGATAGCATTATTTGAATGAAATGTGCTACTATTCTTGGCAATAAAATGTTGAACACTGAATGGAAAGAAAATTCTATAAAATGGCATGGAAACAATCAACAATACAGGAGATCACTTACAAAATCTGTAATATTTGACAGTGTTCAAATCAATTAATTGCCAGGAATTCATTTAATTGAGGAAGAAAAGAAATATATATACATGTACTTACAGGTGAGCTTGTTGTGACTGAGAACCAGCTGTGTGATATGAGACAGACTGACTGTAAATAAAAAGAAAAAAATGAAGAATGAATAAACAGCCCACATTATAATTACAAAGCAGAAACCTAAAGAGCAGGTTGGAAGTTATTCTTACATAGCTTCCTAGCAAGATTTACATACAAAACATTGTAGACTTTCCCTAAAGACCTTGTTAGTGAGGTATGTTTGACTAGAATAAGTCTATAACACTTTTCATAGAACAAGATTGCTTTGCAAAATATCATTTTAAAGTTTTGAATTATGATTCATTGCACAAGTAATATCCAAGTTTTATTTAATTGGGTATCTTTTAAAAAACATATTTAATTAAAATGTATAGATATATATTTGTATATGTTTTGTATTGGTTTTTATATGATTTATTTCATATCCTTACAATTTATATTGACTGTTTCCTAGTATGATTTGATTGCTTTTTGTACCCTATGACTATCATTAAGTGTTATACCTTATGATTCTTGATTCTTGACGAATATATCTTTTCTTTTATGTATACTGAGAGCATTTGCACCAAGACAATTCCTTGTGTGTCCAATCACACTTGGCCAATAAAGAATTCTATCTATCTATATTAAAGATCAACTAAGTACAAAAAATAGTTTGGCTACATTTCAAAGATTCAACTAGTTCACAAAGAATAAACTCAATCAACTTAAATGTAGCAATAATTATCTATCCTTCAGAGGAAACACATATTTGTGTTAGACTCTGGGGAACAGAGATGAAGAGGAAAACAATAATAATGGTAACAAATAACAAAACAGCTGACAGTGATTTACCTATGTGTTTATGAAGCAACTTAAAAACTAATTAAATATATGACATAACATTAAAGACAGGATGCTTTAATATGGTCATATACTTAAGCAGGCCTCACTTAATGTTAACTTGACATCTGTGCTTTTCAAGATTACAAAAGAATAAATTATCATTATCCATTGCATTATATACATTAGAGGAACTATTTTGCATTCTCGGCAACTTAAAACATTTTTGAAGATGGAATTTGCATCCTTGGGGAAAAATCTTTCCCACTAACTCTCAATTAAAGACTAAAAACAGAATAACAGGGAGACTGAATTATAAGGAAGAAAAATGTAATTGGAACTACTGCAGAACTTCTTTAATAGGTACACTATAATAAACTGTGCTTTCAGATCCACAAGATGGCATCCTAGCTTCATTTTTAATTCAGTGCGTAACATTTAGAAAGGAAACTGTAAATCCCATGTAAGTCAGGGGAAAAACAGAGGGGGAAATGGCATATTCCCATCTTTTAAAAAAAGGTATAGCTGAAGTCTGTGACAACTTGTTTTAATTTTAAAAAATGTATTTTCAATTTCCTAAATAAGAAAAGGAAAAAAAATCACTGAAAAATGTCCAGTTCAATGGCACATCATAATGCATATTTGTTTTCCTTCCTTATCATGAAATAAGTACATACAATAAGTACATCCAGCCTTACTGGACTGTCTCTATGTCTGCTTTTCCCAGTTTTTGCTTATGTATATAGCCCATTCACACATTTAAAAGTAAGTACTTGTGTGTTATCAAAGAATCAGAGGTGGTATTCAGCAGGTTCTGGCCAGTTCTGGAGAACCAGTAGTGGAAATTTTGAGTAGTTCAGAGAACCGGCAAATACCACCTCTGACTAGTCCCGCCCCCATCTATTCTCTGCCTTTCAAGTCCCAGTTGATCGGTTGGGTCTTCTTTTGTTTCCCTGCACAGGAGAACGGAGCTGGAAAGCAGGTTAGTGGGGTGGGGAGGTAATGGAGATTTTATAGTATCCTTCCTCTGGAATAGGGTGGGAATGAAGATTTTACAATATCATTTCCCTGCCATACCCACCAAGCCACACCCGCAGAACCAGTAGTAAATTTTTTTGAATCTCACCATTGCAAAGAATAATATTTCTTCCAATAATACTAATCTCCTGGATTCTGAGTTGAGCAAGGTTTCAGAATGCAATTCTCCTGACAATCCTTCAAAGTAGACCAGATCAGGCAACATACTCCACGGAAAACTATACCTCATTGTACAATAACATTCTTGAAAATGTCATTCCAAATCTCTGTCTCCTTCCTAGGAGTTAAAGAATGTTTCTATCCATTTTGTTTGCAAAGATTTTATTTCGCTTTAAATACTTGTCCCTGACACTATACACCACCTTTTCAGCTATCTCTTTTGAGAATGCAAATTATGCCAAAAATAACAAGCACATATATTACTGTAAGATGTTGGGTTATTTTACTTATTAGATAATCTGGAATATGTACTTATTTAGTATAGTATTTTTATCAAATAAGGATGGGAAAGCTTATAACTATTTGTAGACTCGTTATCTAAGGGAGAAGAATCTATAATTTGTTTATTTTTCAGCATCCCGCTGGGGTTGATTCTTTATCTTTAATGTTTGATATATTTTACATTTGGCTTTTTTCTTTTCCCTTTTTTGGCACACAAGATCTTTTTTTTTTTTCATTATTAGTGTTGAATGTTCATTTTTTTATTTTTCTATTTTGTATTTTATTCTAGTGCCTACCGTCCCTGTCCTATTGTTTCTTTTTTTTTCTTATTCATATCCATTTCATGTATTCATAACCATGTTTATACTTATACCTGTTATCTAACAATCGCTTGACAAAATAAAATAAATAAAATAAATAAACAAAAATAAATGTTAAAAATGAGAATTACCCATTTCAAAACTCAATCACAGAAATTAATAAAAAAAAGAGAAAAGATCAGTATATGCTAGACTTGGATTTATGAGTCTGTTGCCATAGTGGCTAAGGATAATCTCTATTAGACATTCTACTGAGGAATATTTTCTCTATTATCCTCAACCACTATGGCAAGACCTAGAGTTTACATTTGGGGTGCGCGACTGGGAAGGACTCATTAGACATTTTTTCCCCTTTAAAACAGTCTTCTCTGTTAATGCTAGAAAAAAAAACTTTTATAGATTACAAAGCCATGTGAAGGTTTGATAAAAATAAGCGGTTACTCAAACCACAACAAACAGGAATGAGATTAACACCCAGGATATGCATTTGCCACATGTTGTCTTTAAAAAAGGAACTGCGTTAAAATGGGACTTGCAGGGGGAGGGGAGCATAAAACTCTTACTTCCAAACTGAATCTGTTTTCCAATCAAATCAGATCTTTATTTCAAAATGGTAGTTACAGCATCCATGAACTATTCTGGAGTAATTTAGAGACAAGGATGATAAAAAACATAACCAGCAAATGTTTTTCTACAAATGCAATTATTTATTAATTTTTAAATAGCAAAAATAAATTATTTACTGCTGAAATTGTGTAAAAAGTTTGCCAGGAAAGCATGCCATAGAAGACTTACTTCTTATTTATGTGCTTTGTTTATTTAATTTACACCATTTATTATTCTATTTGATCATTAGTCATAGAATTCAATTGAATATACATACAAAATATTAAACACACATTTAAACACTGCATTTTTGCTTCTATTTCTCACACATCCCAATTCTCATAAGTAATATACTGCTTCAATTAATTAGTGTTTGTTTTATTATAAATTATAACTTTTTCCCCATTTAGTAAGCTTTACTAGCTTCACATGCTGTAGGAAACTGAATTATGTATTTTTACAATCCAGGATGTAATCCACAATCCACATGTGATATCTATGGCCTATTTAATTTTACTTTTAAACAAAGCTGCAGTCGATTATGTATCGGAAATAAGTTTGCATGATGTAGAAAATCATGCAATCTAACCTTCATTTTCAATGTGAAAATTTTATGTACTTTTGCCCCTAGAAATAATGTTTTAAATTATGCTGAAATAATCAGTATAACCTTGTATGTTCTCATTAAGATATAACATTTACTGAATTCAATGGCTGTGATTTTCCAATGAATGTGTATAAAATTGCACATTCTATGTTAGCATATTCAGATATTAACATCCTGATAAAAAAAATTTAAATGTGGGGACCATATGTATCCCTTGGAAAGTTTTAAGTTTTATTTTTTTCTTTTGTCTCTTTCCTGTCTTAAAACTGCAACAGTAATTAAACCATAGAATAAAAATCTAAGCATTGTAATTTCTGCTATTTCTTCAGCTAACGCTGAAGATACCTGTTCCTGAAAACCAATCAGTATTTCTGCTTTAGGATTTCTCTTTAAACATCTGAAAAATATTTGATGCTGTTTTAATTCTCTTTTGATCAAGAAGAGCGAACTCTTTTTCCATGTGGTCTAAATATTGGTTACAACAACTATCTAATTAACTAAATGCCACAAGGAGGGCTGAAGTGCAGCAGCTGCCTAATAAGCTGCTTTATACTAAACTAATAAATAACTTAAACATCTTTGGCATTATTAAACAATATTATAATTTCTGATTGGATAATTTAATGTTTCAAACAAAGGGAACTCCTGAGACAGGTGTTGCGCTTTACTAATGTCACACTGTGAAAAAGAAAGCTTCTTACAGCAGCACTGAATTAATTATAAGATAATTAGCATAGAGTTAAAATTTGTCTGGGATAGGTTAGTAATCCACAAAAGACTTTTTTCATCCTGATTTTTCTACGATCAGGAAAATTGTTACTAATTTATGTAATATTCACAGAATGTACAATGAAATAAACTGTTCTTTAGACAATAGTATTTTTCAGTCCTTTAATCCTTAGCACCAATAGAAGTAAAACATGAAATTATTCTGTCAAGCAACTGATGCATTCCTGTCCTTTAGAAGGTAGCAACTAATCAGATTGCAGGTAGTTCTTGACTTACAACCATTTTTTTAGTGATTGTTCGAAATTACGACACTTTAAAAAGCGACCTATCATTTTTCACAATTATGATTGCATGGTCAAGTGATCGGGAATTGGCAACTGGCACAATTGGCAACTGACACGTATCTATGACTATGATTTGCATATCTCAGGATCGTATGATCAACTTTTGTGACCTTCTGACAAGCAAAAACAATGCGGAAGGCAGATTCATTAACAACCAGGTGACTAACAACTGCAGTAATTAACAACCGTGGCCAAAGAAAAAGATCATAAAATGAGCAAAATTTAACAACTGTCTTGCTAAACAACAGAAATCCTGGGGCTTAATTGTGGTTGTAAATAGAGTATTACCTGTATTCATGAACATATATAAACATCAACAGAAAATCACATATTGATATTTTATTGTATGACATATGTCCTGCATTTCATTCTGAGACAGTATGTATACTCGAAGTGTTTTTCTCAGAAAGCTTTTGTTAATGTAATTTTGTAAAGAATACTATAGTACTTTAATCAATTGGAAGTTTTGTGATGTCATCTATTTTACAATATTTAGATCTCAAAATTCTTGAACTACTTTTGTAAGTCATATTAAGAAATTCTTGCCTCTCATACCATTCTGCACAAATGTACGAAACTGTCTTATTTAAAAGATACATTTTTGGGGGGGGGGAGGGAATCAACCTTCATATCAAGATATTCAAGTCAGTCACAAAGTCAGCAACAGAATGGCAGTGTAGAAGACACAAAAAGCATTGCTCAAATATATATAGAAATTGAGCTATAAAATATGGGAAAGAGCAAAGAATGTTCTTTTTAATTCTGTTGTGAGTCACAAACAGATTCCAATAGTGTATGCTGACTGACAAAAAAGCATCATACTGTGGAATAGTTCCTCTTCCATATCTGGTCATAGTTGTTTAGGGAGTAAGTTGTACAAACGCTGTACCGGAAAAGTCTGTTTACATAACACTGACTATCAGCCCATGAGTTTATAGTTAAGCCTGAAAAAATAGCTCTGATGAAGTTATTTCTATCCAGTAATATCAAATTAATATATCTTCTTTACAAATTCTCAATTTAGTACATAGCCAGTGTGTACTGAGCCAAACTCAGCTTAGAAAGTCTTGTTAGAAAAGAAAAAGTCATTTAACTCAACCTAATAATATGGATTTATACAGACTTTTTAGACCAAGGTTGAAATCTTTTATGAGGCTGTAAGTCACACTTAGTTTGTGCATCATATCTCACTATAAAACTAATACGGAAAAAGATGTTTGATGGTTTTCAGGGAAGTAATATGTGTGAACCTTGGCCTTCAGGTTGTGAATCTTTGAATTGTTTTTAAAAAAATAATTTCAAGCAGATATTTATGGAATGAAATCATAGACCTAATTAGTCTGATGCATTGTTTAATGGCCAACCAGATATCCTTGGAAACTCACAAGCAAGGCAATGCAAAAAGCCTTATTTTCCTATTTTGCTGGAAACCAGAATCTGGGCACATACTGCCTTGAATCTTAGATGTGGTATAAAACCATCACAACTCTTATTACTAAGAGTGGTATAAATGTGGTATAAAACCATCACAACTCTTATTACTATTATTAACAGCAATAAATATGTATCTACATACAAATTTGTATAAATATAACCTAATCCTTATGCCTTGTTCAGTAATTTATACTTACTGCCATATCACATTTGGCACCTAGAAGGAAAAAGATTTATTTATACCTCATGTTGAATTTCTGAACAAATTAAGTTTTGAAACTCAGACTTCCTAAGTCTTTGCTGTTGTGCAATAGCAGCTCTTGAGACTGATTCACTAAAAGTGTGATCAAGAGGCAAAACTACACAATAAGAGGAAAGTATTATTCAAATGTATTAGACAATCAAAATAGTTTTCAATATTATCCCTGGAAGATAATCTGCACCTTACCTACAAAAACCTTATGGAAATATATTTATGCCTGCAGAAATTATTAAACTTGCACTAAGACAAAAGAAGCCACAAAATACTTACATAATCCAGGTATATCCAACATGTTTGATATACCACGCTCACACATGTCCACTTCCAATATATTTTTTTCTCTACTTTCCTCCACAATCTTTTTCAAGGATTTCGACATGGTTTAAACTGAAACAAACAGGGTGCACTGTAGAATAAAAAATATAGTTATCACAACCAGCAAGAAGCAGATATTTTTACTGTTAATTCCAATTACTTACCCTAGAAATGCGCAAGATTTTTATGTTGAAAATTGCATTTGACAAAGCAAAAGAAATTTGATTTAATAAAACTTTAAATATAAGTATATTAATTACATATGCATGTTTATGTCTTATGCATTTAATAAGTTCCTTCTCTGATTAAACTGTAATTTTAAAAATAGCAGCAAAGTTGAGAAGTTGCATCCAAGGTTTTGACACATTATCTTGGAGCCTCATGATATGCATTTTTCAGGTACTAAAAAGTCAGATATACTAAAAAAAACATACATTTTTTTCTATAATCATATTTTTTCTAAGTAATCAATGCAGTTGATTACAAGTGCAATAATCAATTCATTTTAACTCTTAAAGTTGTCCAAGTACCTTAATTTGCTTGCCTGAATGTACAGATTATAAATGAGTGGCTGCAAATCACAATAAGAGACCATCTGCTTTCCATAAAAATGGGCTCCCTCCATTTCTAATTAAAGTATCAAATAACAAGAGATGGAATCTACAAAGGTACAATCAAATTCCACAGCTTTCAGTTTTTCTACAGAAAATTCCATTTTTCTGCTCTATGTGTTTTGACAGCAACTGTCCGGAATAGGAAATGGTTTCAGCCCCAAAACATATAGTTTAGTCAGTCAACTATTAGTCTATAAGGCACAATAATTAAAATATGGTTTAACATGATGTATGGCCCCAGTCATGTGGTATTTTCACCTAGTTCTCTTAGTGAGTGGACATAATTTTTGAGAGTTGGATGGCAAATAGGTTTTAATGTACAGGTATGCATGATTTTTAGGTGGGGGAAGAAACCTAAGGTAGGTTTAATGAAAGTACCTATTTTGAGGAAATATCATAAACCTACCTGGGAGCCACTCAAGCATCCATTATAAAAGGGGATATAACTTTTCTGTGTCTCACACCAGTTTTGATTTCATCTCTCCCAGGAGACAACGTCCAACTGCAGGGCAGGAATAGTTAGAGAAAGAAGGAAATAGAGGAGAAAAAAAGAAAGAAAGGAAAAACTGCTGGAAGAGGTGAAATCTCGGGACAGATCCAGAAGCATTTATAACAGAGTAAGGACATGTCAAGTCTTAGCAGTAAATGCGTGCCACATACATCAACACATAAAAGCAAAGAAGAGGATCACTCAGGCCATACCTCATACTATCAACTGGCCATGATCCGTCCTATCATTATCAGAAGAGACATGGGAACTAACTTTACCCTTAGCCCTCAGAATATCTAACTTTATTCTCAGCAAGGGATAAGAGGCAACTTGTAAGATGGCACCGCCAGGACTTTTTTGAAGAATGGGGCCAAACGACAGAAATCCATAGGTGAAAACTTTTCTTTCTCATCACAAGAGCCAGGCGTGGGGACTACCTGCTGGCTACTGCCCGCTTATGACTACTTGCTCTTCTCTGAAGGGAATTGTTCCTTGGGCGAGGCCACCGCTTCATGCTTCCAAGCGGCCAAAGCACCAAAAGACATTTCTCCAAGGGGGGTGGAGATGATGTCGGGCGTGGGGGGGCATTCCGGTTTAAAGGAGGTGGGGAGGGGGAGGGCACAGCAGCTCACCGTGAAGAGCGACCAGAAGATCGGAGGCACCAGGCGTACGGAAGCGGCGCAGCCCACGGACTTCAGCGCACACACCCTGCACAAGGTCCGCCTCCCGCCGTCGGGTCCCGTCATTGCCTCCCTCGAAGTGCGCAGGCGCTTCCATACCCCGGCGCCCGAAAAGGAGGGGGCTCGAGGGAGACGGGGACGCTCCGCTCCAAGTAAGGTGAATTGCCTGAGAAGAGCGAAAAGCCCGCCCATCTCTCGGAATATGAGGCCGGCGGCTAGCCAATCCTCAAAGTTCCTTGGCCTTTGGGCGATGGCTATTGGCGGGAAGATCTCAAAAGCGGGCAAATGAGTTGAGGAACCGAGTGCCCTCGGTTCTGCAGTTGGAAGTCCGTGCGAAGTGATTCAAGAGCGTGCGGCGAGTTGAGGAAAGCTTGGCTCGTGCAGGAAAGTAGGATCCGGGGGAGGGAGCGGGGGTGTTACATGGGGCAAGTGGCAATGCAATCAAAACTGAACGCGGTCTCTGTCTCTTTACGCGCACGCTTATTGTACTTGGCATAAGAAAATAGGCTAGTTTTCAAACTGTCAAGATTGAGGAACACTGGGTTAGTATATCCGTGTTGGTGGTGTAAAACAGATACCCTAAAATTAAGAATAAACTTCGTATTTGCAAATATTCATATTTAAGCCATGTGTTGAAAATATGTGCATTTCTGAGGTTTTCCTGCAGCTTTATAAAGAATTCTGCTTTGGTTTTTATCTAGCTTGGTATCATCTATATAAACATGAACCACACAATTATAACTTCAAGTCGATTAACAATATAACCCTATTTTTGTCTTCTCAGAAATGAGTCAACGTTTGTATTCAGTAGCTCTGCATGCGGGTTGGAAGAGGTAGCATGATGATTCAGGGAGAACCAGGAAAAACTCAAAACTCTCCTTGCTCTATTGTGAAATTCACTGATTTATGGCCAGTCAAAATTATCCCAACTATCTCACAGTGCTATTGTGGGGATAATGCTAGGAAGCTAAAGGTGGGATGCAAATGTTATTACTACTAGTTCTGGGATGCTTGCTATTCCAAAATTGCTGGTGACCTATCACTGCACTATAAGAGAGTATTTTAACTAACTGCACCAGTGTTTGGTTTGCCAATTGCACAGCAGCAGATAGGACAGCACTCCAGAGGGTTAACGTCATTGCCCAGAATATCATTGGTTGCTCTCTCCCCTCTTTGGAAGATATTGGTCCCATTACCTTAATAAAGTTCAAAATATTCTCAAAGATCCATCTCATCCTGGACACCCCTTTTTTGAACTATTACCATCTGGCAGACAATACAGGACAATAAAACCCAAGACAAATAGGCTGAAAAACAGTTCCTATCCCAGGGCAGTAACTATTGAATTCTATTGTCTAGTGCAATATTAATGCAATATCAGGGGTTTTCAATTCAGTGTATAGAATGTGAAGGATGTGTGTTTGTGTTTATTTTCATAGTCATAATGTACACTGAAGATGGCATTTAATTTCATTGTACGAGGTGCAATGACATTAAGTAAGCTAAAGTAAACTTAGTTCTGCACCCAACAGGACAGACACAGACTTCAGAGGATAATTAGGACTGCAGAAAAAATAATTACTACCAACCTGCATTCCATCGAGGACCTGTATACTGCATGAGTCAAAAAGAGGGCTGTGAAAATATCTACAGACCCCTCACATCCTGGACATAAACTGTTTCAACTCCTTCCCTCAATGCGAGGTTCTAGAGCACTGCACACCAGAACTACTAGACACAAGAACAGTTTTTTCTCAAAAAAACTGCTAAACAAATAATTCCCTCATCGCTGTTCAACTATTTACAAAGTCTGCACTACTATTACTGTTAATCTCATCATTTCTTATCACCCATCCCTCCCACTTGTGACTGTGACTATGTGACTTTATTGCTTGTATCCTTATGATCTATATTGACTGTTTCCTAGTATGATTTGATTGCTTATTGTACCCTATGACTATCATTAAGTGTTGTACCTCAGGGGTCCCCAACCACCGGTCCGCGGACCGAGACCGGTCCGTGGAACAAGTCTTACCGGGCCGCTGATTGCTGGGCGCCGCCATCTTTTTGATAAAAAGTGCTTCCGGTGAGCTTTCCGGGTAGAAAGCCATTTCTACCCGGAAAAGCTCACAGCAGCTACGCCGCCATCTTTTTGATGAAAAGTGCTTCCAGTGAGGTCACGGAAGCACTTTTTCATCAAAAGATGGTGGCGCCAGTTGATGCCGGTACCGGGCGCGGCGCCCAGCTGATGCCGGTGCACCGGGCCTTGACATAAAAAAGGTTGGGGATCACTGTTGTACCTGATGATTTTTGACAAATGTATCTTTTCTTTTATGTATACTGAAAGCATTTGCACCAAGGCAAATTCTTTGTGTGTCCAATCACACTTGGCCAATAAAGAATTCTATTCTATTCTATTCTAAACTAAACTTTCAACGGGCCAGATCAAGACAAAAGAGCTAAAGGGATTTCAGGAATTTCAGTGTTAAAGGTATAATAACAGAAAACCAGTCAGAGTATCTTGCTATTCCATTTTGCTTGAAATAAATCAATATGATGTTGAGTTTCTTTCTCATACTTTCTTCTCTCCCAAGATTGAGCAGTCTTTTCTGAAACTCCTCCCTTAATTATTCATTATTCTTTTCTTTATTCTCAGAGCCAGATTTACACTTTATCACATTTTGTGAGAAGGACCCTCTTCATCCTATGCTTTATTATTTTAAAATTCTCTTATTTTAAAAGAACAGAATTCCTTAAAAATGTAGTATGGATAGTTTTAAAATATCTTTTTGGCCTCCATATGATATTTGGATTTAGTTTTGATCTCTCCCCATCATCCCCTTTCCATATGCTTGCTGATACTCAAAACAGTCTAAAAGATTGCTAAGTCAGGACTTCCTTTTATAAGTCAACATCTACATAATTAGTTCTAGTATTGATTATCATTTCAGCTGATTTATACAAGGCAGAATGTAAACCACACACTCTACTACTTACATTCCATTCAATTTAAGCATATGTATTTCATTGAATAAACAAGCTTATATAAAGATCATTTCTTATTGGCATTCATTTTTGCCTGATAACTTGATTTGTAGGGCAGAAAACTTTTCTTCAAAGCACTGCTGCAAAAAATCACAATTCATTTACTTAGCGAACTTTAAATTTTCTTTTGCTAATGTATTGTTTAGAATCAGTCATAGTTTCTAGCTTTATGTTTTACATTTTGGTTGAATATTTATTCAACCAAATGTAAATAAAAAACCAACTGATTTATTATATCCTCAAGCACTGACAGACATAATTAAGAAAAGTATACTGTACTGCCATGGCATCTGGTGCAAAAAAAAGAGGCAAAATTCTCACTTCTAGTGTCCAAATGTATATTATAAGAGTAAAGGAATACTGTAAGCTGTGATTACTTATTGCCCAATTCTATAAATTCTTCTCTTTAAAATTAAGTCAATATGATACTGGGGCTTAATCTTTAAGCACAGTCTACTTATTCCAAGATAGTCAAACTTGTGAACTTTCGGCATATCTGGTGCAACTAAAATAAGAATAAAAACAAAATATAACTTTTTGATGGCTTGTGTCATGTGGGTAATTTCTAGCTCACAACTCCAGCTTTAAAATGACAAAAAATAGGACACTGAAAATTCTAGTGTTTCACATTTTTGTGTTTAAAACATAACACCCAAAATAATTTTAATCAGAAAGTAGTACTTCCTAGGCCAATGGAAAGGGTGTGCTACCCCAAAGTGCCCTGGGGTATGGCAGGAGAATATATCTGGGAAGGATAAGCAAAGGATGCCATGACTGTACTCTATGTATAAATTCCCAGCACGGTGACCAAAATGTGAAAATGATACCAGACGCCCAGATAAAGCAATAGGTTTCTGTATGGGACAATGGCAAAACAAGGATGTTAGAGTTGGATATTCAGTATAGTGACAATGGCAAAAGCATCCTGGACTCATGGCTCCTATTCAAGGAACAGGCAGCAGTTGGTATATGTCACTCTTTACTAAATATTAATTGTTCAATAGTACTAAATTGTTTTAAACCATGTTTCAGAGGACTAATTTATTGAGTCCAGAGAGCGTTTGATTAGAAATCTTCATATGGAAAATATTTTGAAAATGGAAAAAACTTAAGAAATGAGATTTTTTTATTGCATGGATATGGAATGTTTAAAAAAAACATAGAATTCTGATAGTGAATATCTATCTATACCTTTAGTTGAGCTGAAGTAATTAGGAGAAATGTTTGTATTACATCAAGGACCAAGAAAGATGCTATCATTGTTATACAATTTGTGATTTGTAGTACATAAACTAATTTTTTAAAAATAATTTTCTTCAGCTGCATCTATACTTCAAGCAATTTCATTGTTGTATAGTTCAGACCTATAATCATAACCTATCAACAAAATATTCA
This sequence comes from Notechis scutatus, assembly GCF_049901735.1. Taxonomy (NCBI): domain Eukaryota; kingdom Metazoa; phylum Chordata; class Lepidosauria; order Squamata; family Elapidae; genus Notechis; species Notechis scutatus. The sequence goes on along the minus strand of NC_142025.1, from coordinate 48,775,564 downwards.
TTATGCTATCTTACAATAATATACTTCCTTATTAGAAATATTAAAAAGTATTAGAAAAACAAAATAACCTGATGTTATCCAAATGTGTTGGGACTAGTACTTCCTTGATAGCAATAAGTTATTTTACTGTTTTCTGATTTTCTTTTAATTTTCTAGTTTAGCCAATAGTCCTTACGAGTTCCTAATGGTCTCCACATACAGCCTAGGTTTTTACCTTTCAGCTTTTTAAGGTCACCCAATGTTGCCATCTAGAAAGGCTCTTATGGTGATCCTGAACTACTTTTTTTTTAAAGAATAGAATAGAATTCTTTATTGGCCAAGTGTGATTGGACACACAAGGAATTTGTCTTTGGTGTATATGCTCTCAGTGTACATAAAAAAAAATAACATACATCCATTAAAAAATCATAAGATACAACACAGTGATAGTCATAGTTACTAAAAAGCAATCAAATCATACTAGAAAACAAAACAATATAAATTGTAAAGATACAAGCAACACGATTATAGTCATACGTAGAAAGAGATAGGTACTAGGAAGGATGAGAAGAATAATAGTAATACAGCCTTAGTAAATAATTTGACAGTGTTGTGGGAATTAGTTTAGCAGAGCGATGGCATTCGGGGGGAAGCTGTCCTTGTGTCTATTTGTTCTGATGTGCAGTGCCCTATAGCGTCATTTTGAGGGAAGGAGTTGAAACAATTTATGTCCAGGATGTGAGGGGTCTGTAGATATTTTCAGAGCCCTCTTTTTGACTCGTGCAGTATACAGGTTCTCAAGGGAAGGTAGCAATTGTTTTCTCTGCAGTTCTTATTATCCGTTGAAGTCTGTATCTATCTTGTATATAAAATTTAAATTCTAAAATTAAATTGCAAAGTTGTGTTTGTGGTCTGAAACATTCCAACTTTAAATCATGATTTTAATTACTTTAGAAATTGTAGGAAAGCTCAAACTAGTCTAGTTAATGTTAAAGTGACTGCTATAGATAGTTTGCTCCCTCCCGTGTTATTTAAGTATATATGGAAAAGCTTTACTAGAGAACAACTTGCTTCAAAGTCTTATCTTCTATTTTTTTAGAATACAATTGAATAGAATTGAATTCTTTATTGGTCAAGTATGATTAGACACACAAGGAATTTGCATAAGTCTCAATGTACGTACAACAATAGCGATAAGCAACAAAGTTATAGTCATAAGTTGAGATAAGTAATATGAAAGATGAGAATAATGATGATAATAATGATGAATAATATATAATAATGATGAATGATGAATAATATATAATAATGATGAATAATAATGACAATATTTGGTGCATTTTCTAAGAAAAAACAAGGTTTATGCATTTCTTTGAAATAATTCTTAACAACTATCAACTTCATTGTTTCCAAATAATTTTATTACTATTTTTATTACTAATACCAACCAGCTTGTATTCTGGGAATTCTCTTCAGAAAGTGGTGAGTGTTTTTAATGAGAAAATTATATCAGTTGGTCCAGGTCAGTCTAAATCTTGATGAGTGAGTTACATAATCTGCGTAGAATTTGATGAATACTTGATCTGACATTGCTGTAAATGGAGCGATATTTGTATCATAAAAATGAGAAAATGTTCCATAAACTATTTTTCATCATATTTTTTCTACAAGATTGTTTCAATTAAATTATTATGGTTTCTAATCCAAAGCTTTTCAATGATTAATTAAATGTGGATTCCCTAGCAGAAAGTTTTGCTGATTCTTCTAAATTTCAAGCATGGGTCAACATGTGCTACAGAAACTTCTTTCAGTTCCATTCAGTATTGAGATAGCATAGGACAGGTATCTGCAACCCATGGCTCCAGAGCCGCATGGGGCTCTTTGGGCCCTCTGCTGTGGTTTCTTGTTGGGTGATCCCACCATTGGCTGGCCCTGCCCCTCGGCCTCTCCTCCCAGTTACTCCTTGCCTGGCCTGAGAAGGTAAGGGGGACGGTGGGGGGATGAAGAAGTGGCCAGGGCTGATTTTCCAGTGCCTCACTTTTGCTGGAGCTCCTTCCTGCCCTTATTGGTGCTGGCATGCCTTAGTGTCTTAGGGAGACGCGCAACCTGCTCTCTGCCCTGAGACACTGACCCAACCCTGCCTCGCTAACACAAGGGCTGGCGGGGTGGGAATGGGATCCAGGAGGAGGGGACGACGGAAAGGAGGATGGGCTGGCAGCGCTCGGTTGTGGCTTTAAAACTTGCATGGGAGACTTTTGCCGCCAGGAAGACACTTTTCAATGAAAGCCGGTGGCAACATTGCTCCGCTGGAGGAGTAAAGAAGCTCAGGACAGGAAAAGGGGGCTGGCCCCACCAAACCCTGCATGCCCACCCTGGGGGTCAGGCTTTTCACCAATGATGCTCTTCCATCAGCTGGTCTCCCCCTCTCTCTGTATCTCTCTCTCTCTTTCTCTGTGTCTCTTTTCTCTCTCTTTCTCTGAAAGCCGAGGCTGGGTCAAGCCAGCAAGCTCTCGTTGGGGTTCTTCGCTACTCCTTTTCTTTCTTCTTGACAACTTTTTGGAAATCCGGGCTGGCTGAGGAACAAGCGCGAGCCATGGTGGAGACTTCTCTTTGGGTAACCCTCCTTCACCTCCAGCCGGCCAGGAGGTTGCGTGAAGAGAAGGAGAGGGAGGAGGAGGAGGGTCACCAGAAAGGAAGCCTCTGCCATGGCTCGCGCTCGTTCCTCAGCCAGCCTGGATTTTCAAAAAGTTGCCAAGAAGAAAGAAAAGTAGTGAAGAGCCCCAAGGAGAGCTCGCCAGTTTGGCCCAGCTTTGGCTTTCTGAGAGAGAAAGGATATGTGTGTGTGTGTGTGTGTGTGTGTGTGTGTGTGTGTGTGTGTATACATATATACATACATACATACACATACATACATACATACACAGATACACACACACACACACACACATACACATACACACAAAGAGACAGACACAGAGAGAGAGAAATATATATAGAGGGGGAGAGAGACAGAGAGATACAGAGGGGGAGAGAAGGGGGAGAGAGAGATAGAAGAGAGATAAAGAGAGGGGGGAGATAGAAGAGGAGAGAGACAGACTCAGAGAGGGGGAGAGAGAGAGATACAGAGAGAGGGGAAGGGAGGGAGATAGAAGGGGGGGAAAGAGTGGGAAAGGGAGAGAGATGTCAAAAGGGTTTTGTGGTTCTGGGTGTTTTTTAACAACTGGTTCTCTGCCCTAATGACCTGCTGGGTAGGTGTGGCTGGGAGTCATGTGACTGGGTGAGAGGGAGTGATGTCGAGTTCGTCACGCCCATTCAGGTTTTGTGGCTTCCTGTGTTTTCTTTTCTGTGGGAAACGGGTCCAAATGGCTCTTTGAGTGTTTAAGGTTGCAGACCCCTGGCATAGGAGATAGGAAAAAGAAAAAACTAGGCCCAGCCTAGTTTTCCCTTATCTTCTGCTATTTTTACTTAATTAATAAAGAGCTATGCTAGCAGAGTAATGAAACCACATAAAAATTCTAGCATTTGTATTATAGGGCTTGAAGAGAATCTTAGGATCTAGAAAGCTGCTATCAGTTAATAAATAGCAGAATTTCTATATTATATTAAGCTATGCTATGCTTTTATTACAATTTTTTGATAGTCTGGGGCATGGGTTTTCACTTACTTGGGCCGCACTTAGTGAAGAGGAATTGTTCTAGGCCACATAAAAATACAGATGCTTTATATAAATCACATAATAATATTGAAAGTTTACAATCTTATGAATTACTAGCTTTCTGCCTTGCAATTTTGTGCATTACTAGCTTCCTGTCTCTAAAAAACATGTTTCTCCATTTCTTGCTTTGGGGAAATATAATATTCTGCCTTTTTTAATATTCCTCAAAAATTTCATTCTTCTAAGAGGGAGATAGGTGCTGACTTTCTATAAGGTTTTTATATTCCTATAAGCTGCCTTGAGTCTTCATATGCGAATAGGGAACAATATAAATTTTCTAAAATAAATAAATAGTACTGTATTAAATAGCATTAAAGGTTAAGCCCTGTTAAGTCATCACTCATATTTAATATGCAGCAACATCCAGATATTGATGGGGACATAAAATTTTGGAAGCAAGGTCCTGGTGCAATAACACTCCTTTTGTATTGTTGGACAGAGATACTAAACAGTTTGCAGCATATCACAACACTTTGTGTCATTCTGATACAAGTTTATATAAATGCTGCTGTTAATAGGAAATAAAATATTAAAATAAAATCCTGCAATATTTAACAACAGTTTAACCTTCAAAACTGCAGGGGATTGTTGAATAAGCCACAATTAGGTGAATCACTGATCACACAAAGTTATAAACTATAGTTTTAAAACTGCAATGGCCATGAATAAGACCAAGCACAATAAAAACTCATTCTAAAATAATTTTAACAACGTTTCCACTAGATGTCACTACAAAACCTGTGATTTACAGAAGTATTTTTTGAATTTTACAATCCTGTGGACATGTTTGGTTTTACATGATAAGGGATGGAACCACTTTAGCTAAAGAAGCCAGTAAAAGATAAATGCATCCTCTGGTTTATTTATTTTTCTGCTCCAAACTAAGCATCAGTTTGAATCCAAATCTGCCATCAATCCGAAACGAAGCCAGTACATATGGAATCATTCAAGGAAATAGATATGCAATGAAAGGGACTGTAATACAGAAAAGTTTGTGCCATCTCTTGGTAACCTTTTTCCAATATGTTGAACCCAAAGTGTCCAAAAAAAAACCACCACGTTACAACCTATTTTAGTTTAAAAGATAAACTAAACTAAAATACAACTAAAAGCAAGTGTTCTGAGTTATTTAGATTCCTTTTTTATTTTGATAATGATATTTATCTGTTGTTATTTAAGCCATAATAATAAAAGACTTTCAAAGGAGCAGGCCAAGTAATATGCAAAAGGTCTTAGGTTTGAATAAACATGTATTGGATTGTACAGCTTGGTTCTTGGAGAGATGTTCAGAAATCTATTTTGGTTTAAAGCATGACTTCTAGCATAGAAGTTATGTCACTTTGAGACAGAATCATTGGTATTTCTGAAGATGAATTATGACACTTTACATATTTTGAAGACATTATTTTGTCTATCATTTATATAAAGAATAAAGGAAATTATTCTTTCACCATGTTTCTACTAGCACTTACATATTTAGCTTTTCCATTGTTCTTTCAATATTTGCAATGTAATACTAAATGTTCTAATAAAGATCTAACAAAGGTAACCAAGTTGGCTTTGTGCCTAAAGCAGGACTAGAACTCTTAGTCTTCCAGTTTCTATTCTGATACCTTAATTAGTATACCAAACTGGCTTTCACTAAAAATTCAGAAAAAGAAGAATCTACCAGTCCACAATATGGTCCAATGGATATGGATCCATCCATCCATACTACCATTATAGAGTTTCAAGTGATCACTAGTACAGTCCCCAGGATCATTAATGCTGATGTAACAGTAACAACCCTTCTTTGCAGTGCTTTAATTGTCCATTCACAGTCAGTTTGATTCTGGTAAGAAACTGGGTATTGTGGACTGGCAACTGAATCAGACTCTCCATATAACAAACCACCACAGGCTAGGAACAGAGAAAATAAGTTACTGCTAAACATTTACTTGTTCTTTTTCATGAGAGCCCCACTCTAGTCTAAATTTGAAGAATTATGCATCTTCCCTGTGGATGTTATTTTAATATTTTGTAGATTATATTTTAATTTAAGCCTTAAACAATCATTTCCATTTGTTTTTGATTTGTGTTTAGCTTGTTAGCTGCCCCTACAAGTCTAAGTGGCGGCCAGATGGATTAATTTATTGTTTGATTGACAGAACTTAAAACATTTTTAGTACCAGATGGAGATGAAGTCCAAGTAATTTCATATAGGAAAGTAGGTGATCGCTTTTGAAACATGGATATATAACATGGTTTTTAGGAAATATAGGATTGGGTAAAGTGTTTCCACAATATTTACCAAGCAGTGGTGAACTTATGTCACTACCATTTCTGACCTTTAAAATACATATATAAAGATTCTGTTAGCAACAATGGGATTGTCAAGGCTGAATTAATAAGAATTTCTCAATTGATTCAATTTTTTTGATTTACCAAGTTTTGCCTGACAGAACACACATCACTACCTTATCAAATTCCTTCATTCTATTTTAAAATTTATGCAGTAGTTTTATTAGACACAGTAGTTTTATTTATCACAGTCGCAACAAAGCCTCTTCAGGCATGAACTGATGAGCAAGTTCTGATTTATTTATTTTTAAGTATCAGGAGGGCCCCTAAGAACCACTCTGTCTTCATCTCTCTCCTAGAGCGTGACTTGGTGGGACATTGTCCAAAGAATTAAGAACTGCATGAATAACCTAATTCTAATTGGGATCAGGCGTGGAAGGTGTAACTTTCTGTTTCCAATAGCAATGCTAATTTGAATCTAGGACCAACATTTGCTGTGGACCCAAAAAGGATTCAATTGTATGTTGCAATGGAATCTTTTTAATACCAATGCAAATAGGTTTAATTCCCAGAATCAAGACAGAATTAGAGTGGGGGCAAATAATTAACATATGGAGGGCAGCCCCTTTAGGTATGGCCAATTAAAAAGAAATATTGGTAAAATTCATCAATCTGGGCATGATCCTTCTGCTTGCAATGTACTTTTTAGGCCATTAATTAAGGCCACAAATGCAATTTGGTCTACCACATCTACTTTGGCCAAAGTTGGGCTGGGCTTGGTGGTAGCACAAAAATAGAAGTCAAATCAAAGTTCCTACCCAACCACAAGATCAACTACAGACAGCAATCATCTGATTTATTGGGGAACAGAAAGCAACAGAAAATAGGATTTTTTCATAGCAGTCATAAAATATATCAATGTTAAAAGAAAACACAATCGGTATTTCCTTATATTTCCTTATAACATGAAGTGAGATAGCTGGTGTTCAGCATAAGATCCCTTAGCCAAATAAACCAGAATTCATGAATAATAAATGGAAAAATATATAGAATTTTGAGTACAGCTTCTATCTTCCAAGACAGTTTCTCTCTTTGAACAGTAGGAGGAGCTGTTTCTTTGTTTTTGGACTAGAATTCCTATAAATTCCTGGGATTTGTCTATAGAATTGTTGCAAATTAAGCTGTTACATTTCTATGCAGGAACTTAAATGAATAGACTTTAACATAAAATTATAGTCATATAGGTATACTTATGAGCTGATATTTTTTTTCATAATCCAAATCAGGGATATATTTCAAGCAATTGCTGGGTTCACTATTGCAGTAAGCCATACTTTAACCATAGCTGTTTAAATAAGGCACAAAATTGAAAACAGCCTGGGCAAAACTATTTCATATCCACATTTTTCATTTTATCGCAGAACTGAAATAGAGATTTTATTTAAGAAAAACAATGCTGTGATAGTTATCAAAATATTAAGCCAGAGGAAGAACACTTCCTTGGTTGCAGTATTATACCTGATTGACTGCAGGTAATTTTTATTCACCATAGGAGGTTAGATAAGATCCAATTAAATGACTGTGTAAAGTTAAAAACAAAGACATTCCTTTTGCTTTACAGGAATGTTGTGCTCTTTACAGAGGTTTTCCTATATTTTCTGGCTGGTAAATAGATTTAGAAACTTGATAGCATGTTAGATTATTTTCTGAAAATTCAATGGTTTGTGGGAATGATCTTGTGAGATTGGGGTAGAGGAAAACAGCCAAGGGACTGGTCAGATAAAAGGCAGCTGGGCCCGCACCAGAAATGCAGACACAGCAAGAGGCTCAGGAGGGACCTCCCCTTAATTTTGAGGTGGTAAAGGAACTTGGGGGGAAGCGGGGTGGTGGTGGCAGTAGAGAAGTATTTTTAGACTTGCATGATTATGTTAATGTACTTTTTTATTCAAATTTCATTTTAAATCATATTTTATTCCAATTCCATTTTAAATTGCTTTTATCAAAATTTAATAATAATTTGTTTGTGGAACTTTGCACTTGATATCGTCCAAGGGCTAATCAGATAACAGATAATAGATAATCAGAGTTGGAAGGGACCTTGAAGGTCATCTAATCCAACCCCTCGCCCAAGCGGAAGACCCTACACCATTTCTTACAGATGGCAGTCCAATCTCTTCTTGAAAGTCTCAAGTGATGGCATTCCCACAACTTCTGATGGCAAGCTGTTCCATTGGTTGACTGTTCTCATTGTCAGAAAATTTCTCCTTATTTCCAGGTTAAATCTCTCCTTGTTCAGTTTCCATCCCTTATTCCTTGTCTGGCCTACAGTGCTTTAATCAATAAATAAAGATCAATAAAGATTACTTAATGTTGCTTCACAGTAAAATAGAGGTAGCTCATCTGGTCATGTTCCTTGTCTGGTATATTTGGTAAGGCTGGTGGAAAATAGCTGCCAAGAGGGACAAAAACATTCAAATCATTTAATTGAAAGTAAACAGGTTAAGATTGCTGCCTATTACTCTATCCTCCCACAATACTATTCTGTCGATTTATCTTTGTTGTTTTCTGGGCACACTTCCAAACAAATTACCGGGCAGCATTCATCTTTCATTATTAATATTCCAAGAGTGTCCTAGGAATAAAAAAGGCCTGAAATCATTGTTAGAAGTAAAGATTTATGCTTGAAGTGTGTGTGTGTGTGTGTTTTCATAACACTCCTTTGAAATGTTATGATATTGATAGGATGAACTGCATAGCATTAGTCAAGTTTGTTCCTTCACATGTATACAAAAAACAGATAGAGATTCAATTTAGAAAGGATTTGCACAAGACCACGAAGAAACTTGAAAAAAAACAAGACTCTGAGCAGAATTTCTAAACCTTGGCAATTTGAAGATGTGTGGACTTCAGCTCCCAAAATTCCCCAAGCAGGATGGGAAATTGTAGAAGTTGAAGTCCACACATTTTTAGGCTGAATATACTACAGCAGGGGGCTCTCTTGAGATGCTGCAGTGAAGAGGGAAACGTTAGGGCGGAACCCACAGAGAATGAGCATCTGGAAATGTGACTTTCAAAAGTAATTTATTTATAATAGGAAAAGGGTGGAGCAGCAGTTCCAAATTAGCTCCATGGACACAAATACATCTGGATTCTTAACAGACTTCAAATGTCTTTAAAAAATTTTTTAAGGCTAGAGTTCAAATATTACAAAAGACCATTTTGAATGACTAGCACAAAAATCTGTATTATTTAAATGTTGGGAAATACCCCTCATAGATTCTCTTTGCTAAGTCATAAGCAATACACAATTCCAAGAATGCAGTCAGAGGTGTACATAGATTTGTAGAAACAGCATCATCTTTTTCATCGCCCATCTTCTATTGAAGCGCAAATAAAGTGATAAACATATATTGAATTATAACCCAATATAATTTAAGATTTAATTAAGTTTAATTAATTCGCTGTACTAGGACTCCTTAAGCAGCCTAAGCATTCCACTAAGTCAGGGGTCTCCAACCTTGGCAAAGCTGGCTGAGGAATCTGGGAGTTGAAGTCCACAAGTCTTAAAGTTGCCAAGATTGGAGAACCCCTGCACTAAAGCTACGTACTTGGCCAGCTCATAATATAACCCATAAGGCTATTGGCATAAAGCAGCCAGGTCACGGTTTGGGGGAATCACAATTCTACTACTTATTTTTTAAAATGAAATAGTGCAAGGATAGTCCCACACAGTTTGTTTAACTGGATTTACTCATGAAGTTAAAAAAAAAAAACCCCTACACAGAGCAGCCAATTAGATTAGTAAGAGTCCAAGTAAGTGTCTTGAAGAGCTGGAGTAGGAGGATGTTGAGGTTATGCATGCCGAATAAACTTTTGAGACTAGGACAGGCTATGTTACAGGCTATGTTGTGCTCCATAAACTGCCATTCACTTTCCAGAACTCCCAATTCTTTCTGTCATGGTACTTCTGTTATATATTTATTACACATACCTGTTATGTCTCACCTGTATCCACAGGTGAGCAATCAAAATACTAAAGTTCCAAAAATATAAGCAACCAAAAACAAACCCCAACAAAGATAACGGCTGAGGTTCTTCCAGTCCTCAGCAGTAGTTCTGAAATCTGTTTGGCAATCCTGAAGTGCCTATAAATCACAATGCCTCAGATAATCTTCACAGTACTTTCGCTCTAACAAGACACTTTGCTTCTGGCAAATTTCTCAAGCCAATCCGTTTCCTTTTATCCCCTAAGGGGGCGTGTTAGTCTCATTAATTAATCATTGGCTTGATGCCTCTTTCCCAATTGAGATTGCCGTCTCAATCTCCGTCTATTTCTCACATCAAGCCAGGATCCCTCAAAGTCCTCCTCCTCTCCTGAAACCTCTTGCACATTTTCCTGATTATCTGCCACCGGCTGCTGCGTAATCAGAGAGGGAGACTCGGGGGAGGTAGAAGATTCCGACACCTCCAATAAATTAGGTTCGTCTCTCAGCTAAGTCCACTTCCTCATCCTGGCTACCCTCAAAATCACTCAACAATGCAGAGAAGGCGGAGCTTAGTTTCGGCGATACAGCTGTAATCTCGGGGCTCCGAGATCACAGCTGATATTTTCGCCCCAGGTCGGTTCTAACGGACCTAAACCGTCCCGTAGAGACGGTGACTGTGTAGGGCACATTTCCTGGATCCCAGGGACATCGCAAAGTCCCTGGTTCGATCCGGAAGAAGTCCTATTGCTGGCGGCGGAGAGGCAGCCCCATAGCTGCTGAAGTCGGGACAGCTCCGGTGAAGGAAGAGCTGAGAGTGAAAGTGTGTCGGCTGGGTGAGAAACTTTTTTTTTTTTGCTAATTAGCTGAGTTTTGAAAGGACACTCTGGATATAAGAAGAAATCTGTGAGATTTTTTTTTGACAAAAACTGTATGAGCGGCGTTTTTAAAGAGATGTCAAATTGAGGCTTGGATTTTTTTTCTATTTCTTACTTTTTTTTTTTTGGAATTTCAGCGTGACGTTATAGTTAACTGGACTGAATTTTCTCTTATATATATTTGCTCCTTTTGATTTTTTTAAGATAGAGGCTCCCTTTGGCTATTGTCTTTTTTTTCTTTATATATATATATATGTTAATACTTTCTCTTTTTGCTTAATTTTAAAAAAAAATAAATGTTTTTTTGGCTGGTGTGGGGGGGAGTGGATTAAGAAACTTTGTAACACTGCCAACTAGAGGCTTGAAAATATTTCATTTGAACTGGAAAAGAACTATGAAAAGACTACTTCTCAAGGACATTACAATTTGATAAGATAGAGGGAGAGCGTGCTAAAATATTATTACAGGTGTTCTCCTGGACTCTTATCAATATTTCAACACTTGAGGCTTGGCCTTGAAGCTTGTTGAGAAGAGAGTCATAATAAGAGCCTTGGACAAATAAATAGAGTGCAGTGTTTTTTTTTTTTTTTTTCGTTATCTTTTTTCAGTCGTGTACCCTTACTCACCAGCCTCCTTGTAAACTTTAATTTTAGTAATATTCTTATTTTTGCTTTTTATTTTAAAGGGATAGCCTCAGAATTTTTTTTTCTTTATTTTTCTTTTCTTCTCCTTTTTTTTTTTTTTACTGGGATTCCTTCTTCTTTTTTCATTTATATTTTTGGACTACTCTGCCTTTTCTTTTTTATTATTGAGACTTCCCAATTGGATTGAAGATTATTATTATTTTTTGGGGGGGGTTGGTTTTCTTTTGCTTCCTTCTATTTTTCTATTTTTCATTTTTCACTTTGGACTACTTCATAATTGGATTAGGGTCTAGAAGAACCTGAAGATTTTCTTCTTCTTTTTCTCCTTTTTTTTTATTGGGCTTTTTATTATTGGATTTTTCCATTTTGGATTATAATTGGCTATTCTACCAGTTGGATTAAAAGCTAAAAAGAATTTGAAGGTCTTGAAGCATCAAAATGAGCAGAAAACCCATATCTTCTGGCGTTTCTACTTCTACCTCTGCCTCCCCACCAGCTGGACAACGCCTGATTCAGACAATGTTGAAGCAAGATAAAGAACAAGAAAAAGTGACTTTACAGATGATTATGCAAGGAATCCAAGATCTCAAGATAAAATCAGATGCCATTGAACAAAGAATAGAGAATATTGAAGAAAGAACAGGGAAGACTGATGAAAAAATTGAAAATATTCAACAAATGATGACGAAGTATGAGGAGAGATTCCAAAAATTGAGGAAGAAGGTGCACAAAGAGAGGAGAAGATTGGAAATATTGATAGCAGATTAACAGTGGTTGAACAAGATAAAAATGGGATGTTGAGGTGGGAGATGGAGAGGTCAGAATTCTATCTCAGATTTCAAAATATAGAAGAAGAAAAAGGAGAAAACTTGGCTGCGATAATGATAGAAATTTTGGCGGAGGCGTTGGAAATTACAGAGGAAAAGATGATGGATGGAATAGATGAGGTATATCGAGTCTTTACAAGATATGCGATGAGAAATAAACTACCAAGGGAAGTTCATATTAGATTTACCAAAAAATCCACCAAAACACAAATACTACAAGTTGTAAGAGAGAAGATATTGAAATACAAAGGCAAAGAGATTATGGTTTTAAAACAAATACCCAGAAGAGTGAGAGAGATGAGAAGAGAGTATCGATTCCTGACCAAAATGTTATTGGATAAAGAAGTGAATTATAGATGGCTGATTCCAGAAGGATTAATGTTTACGTGGCAAGAACAGAGACATAGAATTGATTCAATTGAGAAAGCAAAACTTTTCTATGCAGAATTTTTTGGAAGGAGAGAAGCAGAGGCAGAGAAAGAGGTCTCATTAATTGAGTTTCAAGAGGAACAATTGGAGATTGAAGAAGAGGAAGGTGCAGTAGGTGGACAGGTGGATAGGAAAGAACAGCGTGAAGTGAGATCCACGAGAGCTGTTAGACCTAAATATAAAGCATAATCATGGAGGGAAAAAAATTGATTACAATGAATATAAATGGACTTAATTCAGCTGTTAAAAGAAGGAAAACTTTTCATAAATTAGAGAAATTAAAATTTGATATAATTTGTTTACAAGAAGTACATATTAAAAAGCAACATGAACAACTGTTAGTACAACCAAAATTAGGGAAAATATTTACTTCTTTGACTCAATGTAAGAAAAGAGGAGTGGTTCTATACATTAAAGAGGTCATCCCAGCAAAATTGATCTATACGGATGAAGATGGAAGAGTATTAATGGTGGAAATAATGGACAATAACATAAAAATACTCTTGATTGCAATTTATGCTCCGAATGATAAACAAGAAGAATTTTATAAAAATTACACATGAAAATAACTGGACTGGACTATGTTAATATAATTATGATGGGAGACTTTAATGGAATTGTGGACAATAAACTGGATTATATAGCAACAACAACAAAGCAAAATAGAAAGACTCTCCCTAAAGCTTTTTTTAAAATGACAGATGAATTAACCTTAAAAGATATTTGGAGAGAAAGAAATGTTAAAGCTAAACAATTTACTTTTTATTCAAATAGACATTTATCATGGTCCAGAATGGATATGATTTGGATCTCATCAGAATTAATATCTAATATTCAAGAAACAAATATTGAAACAAGTACTTGGGCAGATCATAGCCCAATGACAATTAAATGGAAGGGACAAAAAAAAGATCGAGATGGACGTTAAACAATACTATTTTAAAGGAAAAAGATTTTACACAATGGATGGAGAAAGAATTTGTTTTTTTCTTTAGGGAAAATAAAAAAAGATACTTCATTGCAGAATGTTTGGGATACAATGAAGGCATATGTTAGAGGTTTGATAATAGATTATACAAGAAGAAAGAACATTAGGAAAAGGCAAGCCACTAAGACCTTGGAAGAGGAATATAAAAGACTTGAAAAAGAATTACAGAAAATGCCACAGAAAAAGGAAATTAAATTGAAGTTGGATATAACTAAACATAAAATGGAATTAATAGAGAAAGAAGAATTGGTGCAGAAAATTAGAAATGCTAAACAGAATTATTTTGAAGACGCAAACAAACCAGGTAGATGGCTAGCATATAAATTGAGAAAAGAGAAAGAATCAAGAAAAATATTGAAGTTAATAGATGATCAAGGCCAAGTTTGTTATGGTAACAAGGAGAAAAAGGAAATTGTTCGAGATTTTTATGGACAACTATATAAACAAGAGAATATTGATGAAGAAAAAGTTAAACAGTATTTACAGAATGCTAACCTACCGAAGATGCCTAAAGAGATTGAAGAAATGCTAGAAAGCAACATAACAATGATGGAATTAACTGAAGCACTTAAGAAACAAAATAATGGGAAAGCACCGGTCCAGACGGGCTTCCGGCAGAATTCTATAAAACATTTCAAGAATCATTGAGCATTCCATTGCTTGAAGTTATGAATGAAGCTATGTCAAAGAAGATGATACCTAAAACATGGTCAGAGGCTTATATTACACTTATTCCAAAAGAAGAGGCTGATCCACTGCAAATTAAGAACTATAGACCTATTTCTCTATTAAATGCAGACTATAAAATTTTTGCTTCAATTTTAGCAGAAAGACTTAAAAAAATACTTAAATAATTTTATTCACCCAGATCAAAATGGATTTCTGCCAAAGAGACAAATTAGAGATAATATGAGAGTAATCTTGGATACCTTGGAATATTATGAGGCACATCCTGAAAAGCAAATGGCTTTGATATTTCTAGATGCTCAAAAGGCATTTGACAACGTGAACTGGAGGTTTATGTTATTACTATTGGAACAGATGGGTTTTGCCAGAAAATTTGTCCAAGCAATAGAAGCCATATACAATAAACAGACAGCAAAGGTAATGATGGAGGGAGAACTTACAGATTTTATTAATATAAGAAAAGGCACAAGACAAGGATGTCCCCTATCCCCTTTGCTATTTGTATTGACTTTGGAAGTGTTGAATAGAAATATTAGAGATGATAAAAGCATAAAAGGAATGAAAATTAAAAAGGAAGAATTTAAACTGCAAGCTTTTGCTGATGACTTAGTCTTTATTTTGGAAGATCCGTTAGAAACAGCTCCAAAGTTATTGGAAAAGATAGAGATATATGGTGAGGTGGCTGGTTTGAAAATAAATAAAGACAAAACAAAGATTTTGACAAAGAACATGCTACTGAGACAAAGAGAAGAACTGGCAGACCTGCTGAAAATTCAAGTTACGAATAAGGTTAAGTATCTGGGGATACATTTGACAGCAAGATGTAGCACATTAAAAGAGAATAATTATATTAAACTTAAACAACAATGCAGGCTCAAATCTCACTGCCAGATCCTCTTCACTCGAGCTCACATCTGCCAACGGACCAGATTCAAATCCCAGAGTCACAACACATACCTATTATACATTAATACATATCTGCATACTACTTTATACATTTTATGCATTCCTTATATTTTATGCATTTTATGCATTCCTTATACATATCTATTACTTTGACCTTCAACCTACTGTTTTTTCCCCATAAAATAATAATACAAACAATTTATTGGTGAAAAATTAACACCTACAGGAAGTCGAAAACAGGGCATAGTCCAAAATCAGTGTATAGCTTTGGAAAATGCAAAACTTGCCTGTTTTAAGATGAGATGGGTACTACTAAAGTATTGTGTATCTTTGTGTTGGAATGTTTAAATAGGAGGGCCTAGTTCACTTTAAATTCCAAGTAGCAACAACTAAAGCAGGAATATTGCTTTCATCATGTAATGGAATAATTCCTAATTATTAACTTGTTGGAAACTGATGGAAAATAGTTAGAAACCCAAGAATAAGCATTGGGATATTGACTTAAATATAGCTTGTGTATGCTGCATTGCCAGTTTTAGAGCAAGAGTGACTAGTCTGGTTCCAAGTAAAAAATGGGAGGAGGGGTTTGTAATTTGCGGTATATTTTCCAGACATAGCATTGGTAGGAAAGGCACCACGATTTATAAAGAGATGAACAATAAAAAAAAAAATTACATTTAAAGAAACTTCCCCATTACAAAGTCTGAAGACTATTTCATCTCTTCATTATACCTAGAGATTATTGTAATTATAAACAGATATTTGGGAAGAAAATCAGCAAGTATGTCAAGTATAAGCAGATTATTTTGTCTAAATAGTTCTTGCTTCTCACATGTTATCTGCACCTCATCATTACAGAAGTTTCAAAAAACTCCAAAATATTAAAAGAAAATTCAAACAAATTAAAAAAAATCATTTTTATTCCCAACAGATAAGCAAGAAGAGGCAAACAACAATACCAAAAAAAAATAATAATAATGCAGGGACAACTTTTATCATTGAACTCCATCACTAACTGGAGTAGAAGCATAAGAAACAGAAAACCAATTATATCTAATGAGGGACTAAGTTTGGCCTAGGACAGGGAGACTGATACCCATCCTTAGCCATTAGAAGTTCACAGACTGAGCCACTCACATTCTCTCAACTCAACTGACTCCAAAGAGTAGTGGTGGTATGGAAAATGGGGGAAGTATGCCATGCATCCCACTCTGAATGCCTAGTGAAAAGGAGGGTGGCACCAGTGGTGGGATTCTACCTGGTGGGACTGGTTCTATAGAACCAGTTGTTATGATTCTGCGCAGTTCAAAGAACCGGCAAAGTATGCCACTGGCTAGCCCCATCCTGCCCCACCCAGTCACTCCTTAATTAGCATGCACACAACTCACCTGCATTGTGCCTTCGCCTAATTTTTGGTAAGTTGCTATTTTTCCTTCCCGACAATCGGCTGTTCCAACTATCAGCTGTGCTGGGAGATTTAAATTAGCTAGAAATCAGGAAATTGTCAGATTTCTTTTTTCTAGCTAATCTAAATAGCTGTTTACTGCTTTGCCTTCACCCAGGAGGCTTCCCTGAGGCCCAGTCAGGGGTGATATTCAGGGGGTTGGGAGGGGGAGAAGTGGCCTGAGAGCAGAGCTCAACCTTTCTTAGGATTGAAGCTTCTATTTTTCAGTACAGACTCAGGCAGCAGATTGTAGAAAGGTACATATCTGAGTGAATCTGTGATTCTGCAAGCAACTCAATCTGCCAGCCTGCTTTGCCTGGATTTTGGGTAAAAATTGGTCTTTTTTATATAAAAAAACTCAATATTTACATACATACTGTGTTGTGAGTTAATTTCATGAGTTTCTTTGCTAGCAAATTTTATGAGTTTGCTTGCAAGCAAATTTTATGTGACAGACTCAGGCAGCAGATTGCAGAAAGGTAGATCTCTGAGTGAATCTGATTTTGTGAGCAACTCATCTGCCTGCTTGCTTTGCTTGATTTTGGGTAAAAGTTGCTCTTTTTTATATAAAAAATTCAATATTTACATAAACATTTACAATATTTATATACAAGCCATGCCCAGCCAGTCATGTGACCACCAAGCCATGCCCAGCCAAGCCACACCCACAAATTAGGCCATGCCCACAGAACCAGTTGTTAAGAAATTTGAATCCCACCCCTGGGTGGCACATCTAACAAGTAAATGAACAACTAGAAAGAGTTACTACAAAAAATGATATTTTAGAATTTTAAACATAAGTAGTCTTAATTTTATGGTAGGTTTTATATATTGTATTTCAACATAATATGGTTTGCCTGGTTTTGGCTTGTATTGTTCTGTGAATCCAACTGTATAAAACCATGGCTTTTACCTTAGTACAGTATATAAATCCCACCAATTTTGATTTATTCCACAAACCATCTTAAAGAAATATCTTTAAGTGAATATTTCTTTAAGATAAGTACACCATTTCATTTTAAGATTGTAGATATAATGTGATGCAGAAATTTATTACAGACAAAATTTGTACCTTTTTATCCATTTACCATCTGAAAAGTATAAGCAGGGAGCCAGTACATGACCAGACATATTTCTTTGCAGAGCTTTTCAGATTGATTGATTGATTGTTTTTTATATATTAGACCACCAGACTTTCAGTCAATTCTGGGTGATTATGTCCAAGATAGGAAACAATAAAATAGTTATATACATATATGTTGATACACATCCAGAAAAAATATGTAAAAATTATACCACAAATGCAACAAACTGTAGACCAAATCTTATGAAGCAAAATTCTGAAATGACAGCTTAACTGTGATATATTATTTGCAACTTATGGTATCTCTTTTGACATAGATTGCACATTTTTATAATATAAAATCATGCTTAGGATAACTTGGTTCTTCGTTCTAGAAATAGAAGCCTGAAAGACACTTTTTTCTTCCTACATATGTTTCAATGGAAACGTCTGCAAATGTTTATTTACTAACAGAGATGTTTAAAATAAAAATGTTTTCATTATGTTATGAGAAACAAAGGGACAGACTCCTAGTGCACATTTACTTTCAAATTTAAAATGATTAATCTCCCAGTAAAATGTATCAGAGGGAAACATAGATAATTATTTCAAGTAAGATAGTTTGTGTTAAGATCTTAATGAAGATGAGAGTCTTCTTCATAACAGTGTTTAGATTACTACCAATAACTGCCATTTCTGTTTTTTCTCTTCCAAGAGTTCATCTGAATCACCAAAAACATTAAACAGAATACTTCAATCAGATTATTCAATTTTGTTTTGCTAATATATTCCAGTCACTAAATAACACATGGCTTATAATTTAGTAAATAATTTCATTTCAGACCTGTTAAACATATGTTGTACTACTAATAAAAGCTTTTAGGATTTCTTTTGCAGATTTGTTTCAAACTGACATGCCAGGTTTTGATTTAACCATTTTAGATTTAAGCAGACTTTTTAAATAAAAAAATGCAGTTAAGAAACAAATGGTTCAACAAAGAATCTCAAACTGTTGTTGATTAGGTGATGTTGCAACAATTTAATCATGATTATAGTTCATTTATTTTGTATGTCAAAATACACTTGGTCCTCACATGATGGCTAAAAAGTCTGGAAGTTGTATCCTTAACACACGTGGAGGGAATACAATTGAGTCACACGGCAAAAGAAGAACCTTATTCTATATTTTCAAGCCTCACCAAATTCAAAAATGCTTAATAACGCCCACAAAAAAGTTAATATCTGTGAGAAAATGGTCTGGCAAAAATTACAAGTTTAGAAAGCTATCTTCTGTTTCAGTTTGATAGAAATTAAAAACAGCTACTAACTGTGGGTGTGGGGAAGGGCTGAGTTACAATGACTCAGTGAAATACTATGTTCTACTACACCACAAAGGCTTTTTATGTCATCCGATCTGGTGTGTTTCCTTTACAGATTCTTAAGGATCAGTTAAGAACTACTGCTTTCTCTAAACTCTAAATTAATAGAAGATTAAGGCTGTTTTGATAGATGGTTACTTTCAGCTAATTATTTTTTATATTAATGTATTACAGAAAGGCTGGATTGAAAACAGTTCCATTAATGTTACTCAGAATTAATTTTTAAATTATGAATAAACATTATTTCATGGAAGCAAAATCTAAAAATTTGGCTTAGATCTAATAAATGTTCCTTGAATATGAAGCTTTTCAGCAACATCATTTCAGCAAGATCGTCAAATGAGTTTCCTCTGACCTGAATATGATGATTTAATATGTAATTCAACACTTAATTCCATGGCATATACCTGAGATAGAAGAACGTATTGAGCAACTTCAATCCTATCTTCAACCTTCTCCTTGTGATGATTTGGTAATGAGAAGGTAGTTTGGTTACACCTACAAAGATTCTGAAGAAACTTAGAAATTTAGAGCCTTTTGAGTTGACTTTCAGATTGAAGCTAGAACAGAGACAGTATTGATCAATTTTGTGAATGATCTGTGGCAGAACCAGAATGAAAGAGGTGCAACTAGGACCTCGACACCTTTTGACTAAACATGGTGTTGACTTTTGACTAAACATGGTGTAAACATGGTGGGATTCAGAAATTTTTTACTACCGGTTCTGTGGTGGGCTTGGTGGGCAGGGCAGGGGAAGGATACTGTAAAATCTCCAGTCAGAGGTGGTATTTGCTGGTTCTCCGAACTACTCAAAATTTCCACTACTGGTTCTCCAGAACTGGTCAGAACCTGCTGAATACCACTTCTGGGTGAACAATTCATATTGTGATGATACTCCATGAATGAAAACGTAGAGCTTTTAATTTTGCCCCTGAAAACTTTAAAAGTGCCATCACAAGCTTTGATGAAAAGAGAGAAGTGAAAAATTATGACTGTTATAATTTCCCAAGAAATATGAAGTTGTCAGAAGTGACTTGAAGGCATAAACAAAAAGACATTAACCATTAATAGTTTTAAATGAAGTTATCTGTGGACCTGATTATGGGATTGATTCATGATGTAATAAAATTGATTAATCTTAAAGGCACCACAGTTTGTTCTCTTTTTAAACTGTGCATCAGTTATATTAAAATGAATGTGAAAAATTTAGCCATGAATAATGTATTATTAAATCAACTTAACTTTTTTGTGATAGAACTTCATAGAGGTATTTATAATTCTGTTATATATATGTGTGTGTGTGTGTGTTTTCTTAAGTTTTCACGGGTACTTACATGTATGGTATTCAGCTTTGTTCGGGTATTTTCCCACGTCATTATAGTTGTGCTTTTAAAGTTGTAGCAATGTTTCAGCAGAATCTCATCAGGCTTCTCCAGACGAACACAATACAGAAGTCTGATGATGGCAGATGAGATTCTGCCGAAACATTGCTACAACTTTAAAAGCACAACTATAATGACATGGGAAAATACCCGAACAAAGCTGAATAACATACATGTAAGTACCCGCGAAAACTTCACACACACACACACACACACACACACAAATATATATATACACACACATATACAGTATATATATATACAGTATATATGTATGTATGTATGTATGTATGTATGTATGTATATGTATGTATGTGTATATATACATATATATATATACATATATATATGTGTGTGTTTTCTGAGGTTTGTATGTGGATCTTTGGTTATTCAGGTTTTCTCCCGCGTAAAATTGGAAGTATCTAGGCAACGTTTCGATGAAGTCTCATTCATCATCTTCAGGCTTGTGTCTTTGGCTTTTTGCTTCTCAGAGTAATGTGAGCTTGCAGCTGCTTCTTCCTTTTCAAGTGCTTCAGATAAGCTTTTAGAAATGAAGTACAATGAACAATAAAAGTATCTAAGTTACAAAAAGGTGATCCACATATAATATAACAAATCATACTAACAATTAAGAAGAAATTCCATCATTTATATACAAACATACAAGAAATAAATTGTAAACTGAAAATCTGTGAAAATTAAAAAGTTTTCAGTAGATGAGAAAATGCTATAAAGAAGGCTAATGCAAAAATTCTCCCTGGGACATATGTACTGTATTTGCAAGAGACTGTATTTGCATGATTTATGTTCTGATCCACCAAGATTTAACCCGCTTCAAACCCCTCCGACCCATACATGAAGCGAACTGACGCCCACAATGAAGATGCGGCATGACCATGAACGCGAAGCCAAACAGCAGGATGACAGCTCACCAGCTCAAATCCCCCAACAACTAAGACTAACCTGAGCACAACCAAGCCCCCACCTGAACAGAACACACCCCTAGCCAATCAGAACACAGCCAAACCCCCAACCAATGGGAACACACCCCCACCCAATCAGAAAACAGCCAAGCCCCCACCCAATCAAGTCACACCCCCACCAGCAGTTAAAAGGAAGAAGCAGCTGAAAGCTCACATTACTCTGAGAAGCACAAAGCCGAAGACACAAGCTTGAAGATGATGAATGAGACTTCGTCGAAACGTCACCTAGCCTTCGGCTTTGTTCGGGTATTTTCCCACGTCATTGTAGTTGTTCTTTTAAAGTTGTAGCAACGTTTCAGCAGAATCTCATCTGCCATCCTCAGGCTTCTGTATTGTGTCCGTCTGTGAGTCAGACTTTTACAGTGGTTTCAGATTTAAATTTGGGGCAGCCTATTGCTGTGCCAGAATGGTTTTTTCTTCATCCTGATTGGTTGGGAGTCTTGGTCTGTGTTTATTGGTCTCGGAGTTTGCTGTGTTCTGCTTGATTGCAGACTCAAATTTAAATCTGAAACCACTGTAAAAGTCTGACTCACAGACGGACACAATACAGAAGCCTGAGGATGGCAGATGAGATTCTGCTGAAACGTTGCTACAACTTTAAAAGAACAACTACAATGACGTGGGAAAATACCCGAACAAAGCCGAAGGCCATACATGTAAGTACCCGCGAAAACTTAAGAAAACAAATATATATGTGTGTGTGTGTGTGTGTGTGTGTGTGTGTGTGTGTTCGGGTACTTGGGTGAAGAGGGATATGACATCGAAGCTCACGAGTAGGTCGCTGGGTTGTAGGTTTTGTTTCTTTATTGTTTCTATGAAATGGAAGGAGTTTTGTACTTGTGAGGTGATGGATTCTGTGTAGGGCTGGAGTTGTTTGGCGAGAAATTTGGCAAGATTTTGTAGAGGTGAGCCTATGGAGCTGACTATGGGTCTGAGTGGTATTCCTTCTTTATGTATCTTGGGGAGGCCATAGAGCTTAGGGCATCTGGATGATTTTTCTCTGGGGATGATTCTCTGCTGGATCTCTTCACTGATCGGAGACGCTTTTATTTTGGATTTGGTGGTTTTTTCTAGGTAGGTGGTGGGGTCAGTATTTAGAGGTTTGTAAGTGGGGTCTTGGAGTAGGTTGGATAGTTTGGAGTGGTAGTCCGATGTGTTCATTACGACTGTGGTGTTGCCTTTGTCTGCTGGGAGAATGACTATGTTGCTGTCTTTCCTCAGGTTGGTGAGTGCTTTTTGTTCTTTGTGTAGGTTGCTTCTGGGTGGGTTGCTGGAGCAGAGGATGTTGGTGACTTCAAGTCTGATTTTGTTGGCTGCATCTGGGTTGATTTTGGTTAGGCTAGCTTCAACTCCGCATATAATGTTTTCAGTGTGGATGCGTTTGGGGGTGACTGCAAAGTTGAATCCTTTGGAAAGGACATTGGTTTCTGCTATGATATTTGTTTTTGTAGATTTTTACGGGTACAGGTATGTAGGTCTAGGTGTGTTCGAGTCTTTTCCCATGTAAGATTAAGAGTATCTTGGCAATGTTTCGGTGAGGTCCCACTCGCCATCCTCAGGCTGGTGCTTTCAGCTTTGTGCCAGTGCAAGCAGTGTGTGATTGGAGCTTCCATCTCTCTATAAATACTGGTGGGGGGGCTGGTGTGCTGGGCTGGTTGGCTGTGCTGCTGCCTCTTGATTGGTTGATGGAGTTGATGTTGGTATAATGGGCTGTGTGATGGCCTTGTGAGTTTTGTTGTGGAGATATCCTGGATCTTATGCTTTAATCTCCTGAGAAAAGATCAAAACACAAACAAGCCTACTGCTGTGACAGAATGGTTTTTTCTTCATCCTGATTGGTTGGGAGTCTTGGTCTGTGTTTGGTCTGTCTTGGAGTTTGCTGTGTTCTGCTTGATTGGTGTTTCTAATATCTTCTGTCTGTTTTTTGGCTCTTTTTGTATCTTGATTGGTTGGCAACATTGTGTTACTTTATTGGAGGCGTTTAGTGCAGCTTGGCTCTGGGTAAATGGACGGCTATCATTAGTTAGGAAGCTGGGTTTCATCTGGGTGCCTGGTTGGGGTGTGTTTGAGCTGGAGGTATCAGGGGGGATCTGTTTGTGCCCAGGTGTTTGCCTGGCTTGTGGTGTGGAGATTTTTTTGTTTGTGAGTGCAGGCTTCCAAATGATTGACAGTCTGGTGGAATCATCTCTTTTGTTCATGCTTTCTGGTCTTTTTTCAATCTCTATGGCTTCTCTGATGATTCTGTGGCTGGGGTTTTCTATAGTGGCTAGGGTTTTGGTGCCATTGAAGTTGATGCTATGACCTGTATACATACATACATACATACATACATACATACATACATACATACATATATATATATATATATATATATATATATATATATATATATGACATATATATATGACATATATATATATGACATATATATATATGACATATATATATATATATATATATGACATATATATATGACATATATATATATGACATATATATATATATATATATATATATATATATATATATATATATGACATATATATATGATATATATATATATATATATATATATATATATATATATATATATATATATATATATATATGACATATATATATATATGACATATATATATATATATATGACATATATATATGTTATATATATATATATATATATATATATATATATATATATATATATATATATGTCATATATATGTCATATATATATGTCATATATATGTCATATATATATGACCTATATACACACACATATATATATTCTGCCTTCCCTGCAGAAATACTGATAATCCTCAAAACAGCCATGAAACAAACTAGACTAGAATGAGCAACTGATAATACCAACCTATAAATATCATATCTACAGGGAGGTTGAATCTTTGTCTAACATCTTAATTACAGCATCCCTTTATTTTGCCTTTCCAGTTAAACCAACAAACAAGTGCTTCAGATAAGCTTTTAGAAATGAAGTACAATGAACAATAAAAGTATCTAAGTTACAAAAAGGTGATCCACATATAATATAACAAATCATACTAACAATTAAGAAGAAATCCCATCATTTACATACAAACATACAAGAAATAAATTGTAAACTGAAAATCTGTGAAAATTAAAAAGTTTTCAGTAGATAAGAAAATGCTATAAAGAAGCCTAATGCAAAAATTCTCCCTGGGACATATGTACTGTATTTGTAAGAGGCTGTATTTGCATGGTTTATGTTCCGATCCACCAAGATTTAGTTAGAGATGGAGCAAAAGAAGACTTTCCTTAAGAGTTGGAAAAATAACATAGCTTCATGTGGAATGAAATGACCATTTTTTAAAAGGGTTTGCTGGTGAATACTTCCTTCTTCCCTTCTTATTTATATGGTTTCTGGGAATGTCTTTATTTGCAATCAGTGGTTCAACTGAAGGCAGTAGCAGATTTTAACTTTTCAAAAGAGGCACAACTGAATAATTTTCTAGTTGCATGAATTTTTGGGGTGAAAGTTAATGTCCTTTGCTTCAAGATCCACTTAACAATTTACAACAGCAGAAGCCATAGTACATTCAAACAAGCTTCTTTTTCATTTCTCATAATGACTTGCCAAGTCCAAGACAAAGCTTTATTCCCTACTTTACAACTCAGCAATTGTATAATCTTGACTTGGCAACTGACACTTTGGCCCTCTTGACAAATGGCTGAAACCCACAACTACCCAAGTTCTAAAGAGGAGTCATCACATTAGTCACAAACATTTGCAAAAACTCTTTTAAGGACAATGGCTATCCCAGTTTTCTGTCTCCATTTTCAGTATAATAGGATGGAGTTGTCTACCGAAGACAGTTCACTTTGGACTGCTTGGAATTAAATGACTTAAACTCAGAAAATAGGAGAACAGAATTCTTAATAAGCAAGCAAATATGCACACATCAGCCCCTTTTTGTCTTGTGAAAAATAAAGCTGATTGGAAACAATGTTAATTGCTAGAATCTGCTTTGGAGGGGAAAACCAATTTAATAAAAAGCTTCTAGTCATACTTCACAAATGTCATAAAATCAAAGGTCAAATAGCAGCAACCAATTTGAGTGAGTTATGAAAGACTTTTTCAAGTGTAAATGAATATTGTCACCCTGTGTTGTGATTCAATCAAGCCAGTAGCTATCAAGGTGACTTACTTTGAACAAAGATTGTTTATGTTCATAGGCAGTGGCTTTTTATAAAAGAAAATGCATTTTCTAATATCCTGCTTACTTAATAAATGAAATAGAAGTTCCCCCATCTGTTACGAGACTCAAATGAAACCATTTGTTTGTTTGTTTGTTTGTTTATATCCCTCCTGTATTATTTTTAACTCAAATAACTCAAAAGAGCAAACATACCCAAGACATCCTCCTATTTTCTCCATAACTACAACTCTGTAAGGTGAATTGAGCTGAAAGACAGAAACTGACCCATGTCCACCCAGCTGGCTTTCGTGGCTTCCACTTTCTAGCCTGATACCTTAATCATTAGACCAAACTGGCTCTTATATATTTTTACCTGCATTAAGGGGAGAGCTAGTTTGGTGTAGTGGTTAAAGGCACTGGATTGGAAAACTCGAGATCATGAGCTCTGATTGTACTTTGGACCAATTGCTGTCAGTTGAAGTCAAGACTGACATTTAGGCACAGATAAAATAAATAATAAGAACGTTGCCTGAGAAATCACCATTAGCTGAAAAGTACAAACATTTTTTATCTTTGGCTAAATAGCAGTGTTTCTCAATCTTGACATCTTCAAGTGGTCAAGTTTGAGAAAGACTGCTACAGAATCTTCAAATTAGCTTCACAATCTCCACTAAGCTTATTTCCACTCTGAATTGTTTACTTCTCACCTAAAATTAAGCTAAAATCAAAACTAAAATTGAGGTGGGGGGGACAATCCTAAAGCCAATGTAAGCCATGGTGGCACAGTGGTTAGAATGCAGAACTGCAGGCTACTTCTGCTGACTGCTGATTGCCTGCAATTTGGCAGTTCAAATTTCACCAGGCTCAAGGTTGACTCAGCCTTCTATCCTTCCAAGGTGGGTAAAATGATAACCCAGATTGTTGGGGGCAAGATGCTGACTCTGTAAAATACTTAGAGAGGGCTGTAAAGCATTGTAAAGCAGTATATAAGTCTAAATAATAAGTACTAAAGACCTATATAACTGGATTCCATGCAAAAACCACTAGATAACCAATTATATAAGGAGGTAGAGAATAAAGAGAAAGAAGAAGAAAAAAAGAAAAAACCAGAGGGTTGGACTAGAACAGTGATGGCGGACCTTTTTGTTGTGGTGTGCCAAAAGTGCACACAGGCGCTTTTTTGAAGCCCAGATCTGGTGACCCTAGTCTATTTCTGGGATGAAAGAGAAAGCAAAATGTTTCACCTATCCTACTTTGCTATTGCCTTTAAAATACCACCCCACAAACCACATGTACTCCAAAACAGAAATTAAGAAAACAGACTCGTGTCATCACTGTTTTAAAGACTCATATGGGGATTATTCAGGAAATTTACCTATGGAACTTGTGTTCAAGTACAGTTAACCATTGTTATTATAATCTTGTTTTGTGAATGCAAGTTAAGGTGAATGTTTTGGCTTGCGCCTACATATGCAAAGCATTTGTGGCAGGTTAATAACATTTACTAAAGTCTCAGAATTGATATTCTTTTTTAAAAAATTATAGAATGAATTGTTCATCATATAATTTTAAACAGTTAGAAGTTAATGGGATGAAGTCAGCCTGGAAAAATGCATTCTCGAATTTACAAGGAGCTCCACTCTATTTTTGTAATGCCCCATTAAGTACAAATGCTGGGCTAGCAGAGTGTTGGAATTTTGTGTTACTTATCCATTGTCGGATCAGTAAGAAAGAGTCTTTTGTTGATTCTCTTTCTATATTCAGAATAATCAATATAAGTCAATGATTACTTCAGTAACATTAACTGTAATACCACTATGTTAGATTAAAATTGTTAAAACCTCTGCTTTAGGTTTACCATTTAATGAAGTTGCAACTTAAAAATAGACTACATCAGACTTTAACAATGAAGTTCATTATTACTTAACAAGGAAGATTTTAAAGAGAAAAGTGTATCAATATTTTCTGTAATGTGTAACAGATTTCAAGAACATTTTTGGAGATGTTATTTTTTAAAATTTGTGTGTGTTCATACAATCTACTAGATCTATATGTTTGTCTTCAATGTCCATTTTTAATACATGGACATAAAATGTGTAAGATAGAAAGAGATCAAAGAACTCAGAAACATCATTTAAGAAAACAGAAGAATATTACTAAATAAGTAACATTCACTCAATAATTTTTTCAGAAACTCAGTCTTTTATTTGAATGCCAAGATTTCTAATAGTTGCTTGCCACAGAAATTAGTCATACAACTAACTTGTGATCCAGTGTTTTCAGTAGAACAGTCACAAGTAGCGTTGTTGAAAATGGATCTTAAGCATTTTAAAACCATGATGCAACAGAGAATAAAACACATTGGTGAATCTTTCTTGCCTCAAATCATGGTTTACTGCCTCAAATATTCATTAATTAAAGAGAAAGTGGTTTAGCCTTCAAGGCTCAAAATGGTTTTCATTTTAACCAAACCCAGCTTGAAATGACCTTTTCAGAATAAAGTCAGGAAGTGTGGATATTTTTTGTGCTTTTAATCATACTGGGAATTGTAGGAGCTATTTCTCACATCCATAGAGCATTAGCTTGGGGAAAGCTAAAATAACGTGATATAAATGAGATTTTTAAAGAAGTCATTTAGCTTGGAGAACTAACAAAGAAAGAACAATGTATTGGAAAACAAATAAAACTCCTGGTATGGAAGACTTCCTAAGAAGGGGGTGATTTTTTATTTCTTCTGTAACACTTGAAAGGGGGGAGATCTTTCTTTGTGCATAGAGATAAATTAATGAACAGTTATTTTGGAATTCCAAAATAAAAAGACATGTGCTAAAAAATGCTTACTTTTTAGCAAGCTCTCTTCCTCTTTGTACTTATTTTCAGAGAAGAATTATGTTCCCTGAAAATATCCTTCATAGTAGAGGGAGCTCAAATATTTTGGACTAGGATACTACTAAGTAACCAAATCTTGCAACACAGATAATAATTAAAGCTGATGGTCTAGTCACAACTGCAGAAAGGACACAATAAATAACAATATTAAGGATATAAAGCAATATCTTCATTTTTAGAGAATTAATCAATTTATAATTCATTTGAAAATGCTAGACTTTTGATGAACTGATCTACGAGTAAGTTCCATTAAACTTATTACTTAGAATTTGTTTTCTAAGAGTATTTTAAATACACACTCGCTCACCGATATATACCAATGCTTGCATAGTTATATACCTTTTTTTTACAAATCACACACACATGTACACATATTTGTGACCTCCCCACCCCCTGTAATCAGTATTATTCCCAAACAAAAATAATATAAAATAAATAGGTTCCCCAGCTAGGCTGTGAGAAAATCCTTTTAAATTACTTAACGTAAAAATATTTAATAGATTGAACTACCATTATTTAATGAAAATTATGGCGTGGGTTGACACCTGGGTGATTGCATATGGATAAAATACTATGAAGAATAATTTGGTATGATCTTGCATATCTTTTCATCACAATTCTTTTTGTTCACTTGCATACAGTTAAAATATTACATCACAAAGAATCATGATGCAACTTGATTCTTAAAAATGAAATTATTCAGTATATCGTATCATTCATCTTCACATATTAAATAGTGAAATGTAAAATTAAAATCTTGGCCACTTACACTGCAGGTCAAAATTTTCAAAGTTTGGGATTAAAACATCCTTAGATGATCCTGCCTTTAAAAAAAATTGCAGTTCAAGTTGTTTCATATTGACCAGGGAAATTAGGAGAAACTATGACCAGATGATGCTGTTAGATTTGCCCCAGAACCTGCAAGAAAAGAGGATTCTGAAAAAGCAATTAATTGTACTGAAAAAATATTTAAAAGAAGAAAACTAATAAACTACACAAAGCCAAAATTTCTGGTTTTGATGGTGGAATTTCAAATCTAAAAAGATTTTTTTTTTAAATTAGGGGGGAAAGTGCATGGACGTGCTAATCATTGTATTCAACAACCATTCTTTCAGATGCTTTAAAGCTGGAACCAAAACATACATGTTTCCCACATTTGGGTTGGTGCAGAGACCAAAATAAGGCTGCTTTGGTCTATGTACAGAATGAACAGTGTTCTGTCTTTAACTTCCTGGCTGAATATAAAGACAGTTAGATAAACTCTACGAAGGCTTCCATACAAAGTTTCTTTATTGGATTGTAATAGATATCCTCAAAGTATAACTCACAGTTATGTTGAGATTCATCTAACGTCCAATCTTTGCATAGTTGTCTTCATAGTGTGAAAATATCGTTATCTTCATCCCATAATGATGGAGCAAAGGGAAAGACACCAGCACGATGCTGGAGTCCAAGCAAGAATAAAGGAAACTCCCCCAAACCCAACCAAGGGTCAATTCTGTGACCAATCAGGATTACAGATGTGACCACATGACATGAACTACATTTCCCATGAGGCATTAACTACATTCCCCATGAGGCATTCCCTTCAGGGGACAGCTCCCAATTCCCAATCAACTATATACTGTCTGAACACTCCCTGCCTGGAATTATAAATTCCACTACCAACTAACTATTAACTAAAGTAAACAACTAAGATAGTAAATAGTAGTATAGCATCAAACAATGCAATGAGGTAGATGCAAAGCATGCAAAGCTTGAAGTTCAATCTTTGAGGTCAGCCTTTCTCCGCAGCAACACTAGGTCGGTGATCGGTCTGGTATAGAGCTTCTTGGTGAAAGTCTGCTGGTTACTTATGGTGGCCTTGTAGGGTGGACAGGTATCCTTGCTTCCAATGGTTCCAAAGGGTGCCAGAGAACCATTGGAATGGATGTTGCAAAGACATTTGCCTGGAATAGGGCCTGCAGCCAATTGACGCAGACTATCCCTGTGATTCCCCATCCTAGTGCTGTCTTGAAGGCAAATGGGGAGACTTTCGGGCCTTTGACTACTTCATTGTGAATGAAAGCATCAGGTGCATCTACTCCCAACAAAAGCAGAGTCTCGGCTACCAGATCTAGAGTCAGTAAAGTGATGAGCCATGTGCGTCAGGTGAGGTATGTTGCTTGCTACCTCTGGTGTTGCAATCTGACTGTGGTCACCTGGTATCCCCCAAACCCAATCAAGGGTCAATTCAGTGACCAATCAGGATTACAGATGTGACCACATGACGAACTACATTTCCCATGAGGCATTAACTACATATTCCATGAAGCTCCCAATTTCCAATCAACTCTGAACAGCACAAACAGGCTGTTCTAAACTGAAAGGCTTCAGCAGGGAAAATGAGAAAAATGATAAAAAATAATGGGAAGAGTAAGACTAGTGTGTTTCATTCTGCTCTTCTGCTCAACATCCTCTGTACTCCATTATCTTACTGGCTCCTAGGAAGATAACAGAGAAACAAACCAATGAGATATATCACATTGGTAGATGCTGTTGGGAAAGAATGATTATATATACCAGCTTTTCTTACTTTCCCCATCCAATTTTGTTTCAGCTGAAATTTTGGACCACTAAGTACTGTGGGTTTTGGTTCTGCCAAACCATGGCTGATTTAAAATGGTTCCAGACAATGTCTGGAATGTGATGGTTTGTTCCAAGTTTGAT
Organism: Notechis scutatus; assembly: GCF_049901735.1. Lineage (NCBI taxonomy): Eukaryota > Metazoa > Chordata > Lepidosauria > Squamata > Elapidae > Notechis > Notechis scutatus. The sequence continues at coordinate 48,744,221 of NC_142025.1, read as the reverse complement.
TGTTTATTATTTACACAAATGTTGTCCAATGAAACAATGCTTAAGTTTGCTCTTCGTTGCCAAGAATTTTAAATATTATTGTAATTAAGTCTACCTAATGGAATAAGAAGAGCCATTTTGATGTATGGCTAAGGCATCAGATTAGAAACCAGGAGACAACGAGTTCTAGTCCTGCCTTTGACCCAAAGCTAACTGGGTAACCCTTGAAGCAGTTACTCTTTTTCAGAGTTAGGTAGGAGGCAATGGAAACCATTTCCAAAATCTTGTCAAGAAAACTGCAAGGAGTTGCCTGGAATTTCCCAGGCAGTTGCCAAGAGTGACTCAAAGGATAAAAACAAAACAACAAAAAAAGGATCTCCTTTTCTGTTTCTACTTCTTACTGAGATACATGGACTAGACAATTGAAGAGGAGTCTCACATGAATCTGTATCAGCAACTTCATTCTGTCATGAGGCAATAGGAATCATTTGACTCAAGAGCAGATGACTGGTGTGTTTGCTATGCTCAGGTCTCCCTATTTACTCATTCATTCACCAAGCCTGCTAGAGTAGAAAGCTGGGATTTTACTTAATTTGCCAGGAAAAAAAATCTTGCATGGAGACAACTAATAGTTTCAGAAGAATACTAAGTTGAAATAAACTTATTGGAATATTTACTGTATTCTTTAATGCAAGGAAAGTTTTCTTTACTTTTTTTTTTTTAAGGACAAGGACATTCAAATTTGGGAGTCCCTTTTATAATGTTATGCATTTATGTATTCTAGATGAATTAACAGTGGCTTTCTAGCTATAACTTTCAGAGATAATGAACAAAGTTGATGTTGGTATCAGTTATTTATGTCTTTTGGAATAACAAATTTGAACATCCTGTTTTAGTAAAAAAATGGGGACTGCTTTGAATATAAAATTAGTTTCCAATGACATTAAAATGAGGCTAAGGGGGAAAAAAGTTGCTTATTGTATTAGATAACTCAGATTGCCTTCAGTTGTGTTATATAAATCATCCACCAGGGATGCAATTGAGAACAGTATATGACTGGGCAATGTCCCATTACTGTTACATTTTGGCTTAATTAGCAATATTGTACAGTTCTTATAATCTATGGCTATTATAACTTTGGTAATTTGCTACGTGATGAAGAAATAAATACTCTTAGCTGTACTGAAACTGATCTTGGGTTTTCAAGTTGCCCATCCCTGATACAGAGAGCGACAGGCAAATTCAGTTATGCTTTTAAGAAGGCTCAAGAAAAGCATTTCTTTATAAGATAATTTGCCTCACCACATCTAATGGGCAAAGCAAAGTTGCTTTGTTGCTGCCTGCTGCTTTATGTATTTCAGAAGGCCATCAAAGACACAGGAATTGCCTTTTCTTTGAAAAACAGGATGCCTCAGTAAGAAAAATAGTTTTGTTTGTGCAGCATTGAAGCAGCCTGTTTCTTGTCCCAGGCAATCTTGTCCCAGAGTTCCTGAGATAAGCAGTTCAACATTACAAAGGCTTCCATACAAAGTTACTTTATTGGATTATATCAGGCATCCTCAAGGTATAACTCACAGTTATGCTGAGATTCATCTAATGCCCATTCTTTGCATTGTCGTCTTCATAGTGTGAAAAGATGGTTATCTTCAGAGGTCAATTCAGTGACTACTCAGGATTACAGATGTGACCACGTGACATGAACTACATCTCCCAAGAGGCATTAACTACATTTCCCATGAAGCATTCCCTTAAGAGGACAGTTCTCATTCCCAAACTAACTATATACTGTCTAATCAGCACACTATATACTGTCTAACCAGCACAGCCTGGCACAGCACAAGTTATGGAAGAATCTGAGCAGATTTCATAAAGGTCCTGCAGAAATTTTCAGCAGACTCTTTGTATGAAACTTCCAATATACCTATAACCAGAGATGGTATTCAGCAGGTTCTGACCAGTTCTGGAGATCCGGTAGCGGAAATTTTGAGTAGAGAGAACCAGCAAATGCCACCTCTGACTGGCCTTGCCTCCATCTATTCTCTGCCTCCCGAGTCCCAGCTGATTGGCTGGGTCTTCTTTTGTTGCCCTGCACAGGAGAACGGAGCAGGAAAGCAGGTTAGTGGGGTGGGGAGGGAATGGGGATTTTGCAGTAACCTTCCCCCAGGAATGGGGAGGGAATGGAGATTTTGCAGTATCCTTCCCCTGGACTGGTGTGGGAATGGAGATTTTACAGTATCCTTTCCCTGCCACGCCCACCAAGCCACATCCACCAAGCCATGCCCACAGAACCAGTAGTAATTTTTTTTTAATCCCATCACTGCCTATAACCTAGGATCCAACATCATGTGTCAGTCAGTTTTGGGAACAGAAACTTAAGCCGGTCTTTATCATGTCTTTGTGCTAGATTTAATGAGTAGCCACATTCATATATAGCTGGAAGTATCAGATTAAATGCATATAATTATGCATTACTGAAACACAGAGAACTTACTGATTTCTTTATGACATATCTACTAAATTATTATCAGGTGCTCTGGACATCCAAACCCTCCTGGACTTGATTTCACATGATATAATTTGACCCAGAATTACCATATTAACATAGACCAATTATGCAATAAGCCTGCATCTATACATCAGGTCAATATCTCAATTCATAGCTATGATCCTAAGAGGAAAATAATTGAAAGGCCCTGACACGTGCATTTTATTTTCCCTAGGGTTTCACAGTGGAACCACTCAATAGCCAACAGCAAAAATAGCAGGATCTCAACCTAGTTTTGTTTCTTATTTAACCATGCAGCTTTCTAGAACATTTAAACAATATTTATATGAATAATCTTTAGGGGAGAAACAGGCAGAGCTATCAATAACACATGTTTCTTGCAGCTCCTTCCAATTTAACTATATTAGTTTTTAGCAATTTTTAATGGGACTTTATTTTAAATTCAGCTTATATGGTGGTACAGTGGTGAGAATGCAGTACTGCAGGCTACTTCTGAGTCTCATTGGTTCAAGGTTGATTCAACCTTCCATCCTTCCAAGGTCGGTAAAATGAGGAGCCAGATTGTTGGGGCAATATGCTGACTCTGTAAACCATTCAGAGAGGGCTGTAAAGCACCGTGAATTGGTATATAAGTGCTATTGCTGCTAGTGCTATTTTGTATGAGATGAATGTGAAGGTAAAAGTACAGATAAGGTACTTTTTATGGGTTTGAATGATATGGGAAAAAGAAAAGGAATGAATGTCATCAGCCCAGGCTCTCTTGCTTTACAGAAATCAACCAAACAAGCAAAGATAGAACACTTTGTAAGAAAAGAATTTGTAAGTAAAACAAATTCTCCATTTATTTCAAACAAGTATGATGCTTTGGAATTGGACCTTCAAACAGAAATAGAAAAATGACAGGTGTCAGAATTCTTCTTATCTGTTAGGGAAGAACTAAATAGGAGCCCAAGACAACCCAACTAATTAACTACCACCCTACCAAACAAAAGCTATCATACTTTGACCGTGTAATGAGAGCTGAATCATCAAAAAATCAGTCATGCTAGGAGTGATCAGCGGAAAAAGAGAGAAGGGACCACTCTAGTACCTGTTAGCTGAATACAATAAAGGATGACACTAAGATGTCCATGACGGATCTGAATAAAGTGATGTCAGACATAGAGGCATAGAGATTGCGGATCCATAGAGTGGCCAAGAATTGGACACAACTGGATGGCTAACAACAATGACCAGCAGCCCTGGGGAGAATTAAAACAAAGATAAAAACTGAAATCAGAACAGAAAGAGAAAGCTCAAAGATCAATCTTTCAATATTACTGGACTCATGGATGTCATGGAATAAGAAATCAAATAATGATGTGTATTATGATGAAATTATGTAAATGTTATGACATCTACTTATGTCAGATATCCTGATATAAGGGCAGAGGGATTTAGAAAATATCACTGCACAAATTACTTACTGCTTATAAATGACACAGAAAACCCACTGAAATGTCCTGTGATTGAAACACTATAGTCACCACATTTCCTGGAATAACTGCAGGCCCTGGAGCTGAGTTTCCACACCCAACAGCTAATATGGTATCTTCCTGTTCTGTATTTGTTCTTCTCAGTACCTGGAGGACAAAGTGTTAACATATATGTAAAGCAGTAGACTCATTTTCATTGGCACTGACTTATATTCTGATCCCTAGATATAAATGAGATTACAATAAATAAAGACTTTACCTACTCACCTAAGTGGTATTCAACAGAATGATATTGAATATATCAAAATATATCGGTTGTCACAAAATCTAAATCTTTTTCATAGCTGTGGTTCACCAATGCCCACAGTAGGGAAACTTTATACCTGGTTCCTTTAGGTTCATGTGGCATTTTATATATCAGTGCAGGGCATGTACATCTTGAACCATTGGCCAGTTAAAAATCTCTGTCCTTTGTATTTATTTTTAAAGTCAGGAAGCAAATATATGTTGGAATCCTCCATCTTGGTACCATCTATTTACTATCTGCTTTTCTAAACTTCAACTTCAAATCTTTATTTGGTCACGGTCATCACATAAAATACAGAAATCATAGTAATTTAAAATAGAATACAAGAGAAAAAAAATACCATGCACACTCAAATACACACAAATAAATGCTAAAATGGTTGACAACAAATTGACAAAACTTAATAACGGATTTTAAAATACTAATCCTATATGTTGTGAGATTTATAGCCTGTCTTCCTTCCAGGAACTCAAGGCAACATACTATTACCTCCTCCATTTTTTTCTCATAATAAACCTGAGGTAAGTTAGATGTCTGAGGATGGATTTGGACATAAGTCTCCCTGTTTCTAAGCCAACCTTAATTACTACGGTATATCATAACCAAATATAGAATACCCAATTCTTTTTTTAAAGAGTTACTGATTTTTAATTTGGTTTATAATAGTGTTATATTTTAGCACCAGTAATTCTGTGTAATTGATAGCAACGGGGTGTAAATAATTTCTTGCTTGAAGCTTCACTTCCTAACTCTATAACAGCTTCTTGGGAAGACAAATTCTGTGAGAAATTCTATACCATAGAAGAAGTGGACAAGAAATGAGAAGCTGCTTCTTAGGCTTAAAAATCCCAAATACTTCCCAAATACTTACAGTACGATCTACACCCACCTTGTAAAGTTATGTGCTCCAGCTATTTCTTAAATGATATACTTATGAATTCTTTGGTTTATTCTGTTTGACCTTATTATTGTAAACCACCCACTGTCTTGAGAGCTGAACAGTATATAAATATACATTAACACATCATTATTTTAAAATTCAGATACATCACATTTTGAATATACTCTTGTGGCACAGGAAAAATTGTTGACAACATATTTATGTTTAAAATAGAAATTTAAATTAAAATCTTCATCACCATTTATAAAAACATTTAAAATGACTTGGCTATGTGAGTATAGTTTCAAAGAATGAAATAGCAAATGCCATTTCAGCCTTCATTTTTTAAGCAAAACATAGTTACTCAGTTCCTCATGACTTCCTACAGTTTGATAAATTATGTTTGCCCTTTAGCAACAAGTGGGAGCTATGTAGTTTTGTACAATCTGACCATTGTACAGTTTTGTACAATGATGAGCAAAGTTTGGCAAATTCTTTAAAAAAACTAACAGCTTTTAGGAATCGTGAACATCCCGATGCTTCAAATGAAATGCTTTATATACAAATATATATATAATAGTTAATAAAATAAATATTTTTATTTTGAAAATGTTCAGATATTAAATGAAAGAAAGAAACAACAGTTGACTTTCAGATGAATATATAAAAATGGCAACATGTTTTGAGTTCTTTCAACCCATGAAATTTTCTATATGAATTTTCTTTAGAACAATACAAAATCTGATATGAAATCATTGTTCCCAAATAAAGTTATGCTAGCAGTTACTCAATTGCAAGGGAAGAAAAAGTCAAGGTCCCCAAAAGAACATTTTACTGCTGCTCTAGATATTCCTGGATTAATTTTGGCATTGAAAGTATGATCCAAGACAAAATGTACAATCCCAGTTGTAAAGTGGAGAGTAAATTGCAAAATTGCAGATTCTCCATCATATTCTAAATGTAACCATATTCTAAACTGCACCAAATAAATTGAGAGATGTTTGTTCTTATGGGTAATTACTGTCCATGTATACCTGGTGTTATTGGGAAAGATTTCTTGCCAATAGGGAAAAGTTATGGTACCATTTTCTTTATGAAGTATGCCACCACATCCTGTAAGAATAAGGAATGATTGAATCACAGAGCGGTTTTTAGTTATGCAGACAAATAAAAGACTGTAATGCATAATAATGCCAATAAGTTTTATAATTAAATAATAAATGTACAATTCTTTATAAACTCTAGTAATATTAACAGAAAAGTCAACTGTCTTCATCTATTTAGTAATTATTGATCATGTATATTTTTTCTTGAAAACAATTCTTATTTTGAAAATTTTAAATTTAAATTTTGAATACGATATTTTTTAAAAAATTAATAAATATTCAGAGAGTTTTTGTAGATTGTGTGGATGTTACAGGAATCCATAAAACAAGGAACATACACAAAAAGAAATAAAATGTCTATTGTAAACCATTAGGTGCTACAATTTCATATTCAGGTTCCTGAATATGAAATTCTGCTGTCTATTTCTGCTTTTCAGTAAGTGCTTGACAGTGTTATCAGCATTATTCTGAAAGACCAAAGAATCCCTGGTAGCAACACAATTTTAAAATAATACTAATTGCCTGTAAATAAAGGTACAATTAAAGGGTAAAAGAATTAAAATAGTAGTTCTTCATATGCAAGATGGATTTACAATAAGTAAAACTTCTATAAAGGAATTATTGATACTTTTGATGAAATAAAAAATGTTCCTTAACTTAGCCATTTAGAAATAGGATTCTTGCCTCCAATTTATTGAGATCTATTACAATGGAATAATTGTAATTGTTCTAAGGAAGTGGTTCATTAAAATTGCTATGTCTTTAACACAATTCTTTAAAGAAGTCATGCCTTATTTTCAGGCTCATATGGAGTTTTAAAAAAAGACATAATTGCTATATAGAGATCTATATTTTGTGTACATGTCTATTCCAATCACATTGAACACAATACATACTCTTGTCTTTATCTATTCATAAAATATAATAAATTAGTTCCTATGTCATGCTGCCTGAGCATAATGTTCCACAAATAGGAACAAAATATTATAGCAGATGATTTTCTCACCTATCTTACTTCAGGTAGAATAGCATCTGAAGCAAATTGCTGAAGACAGCTAAAATGCATTATCAAATTTATGAAGAAGTAAGTATTCATATAGGGATCCAAATTCTTAAAGGCCTTATATATTTTAATTTCTTCCCCTCAAATTTATCCACATTGCTACTTATAGGCTGAGTTGCCAAAATCCAGATGACTGCTAGATGGCAGCAATAAGAGTATATTCACATTGTGGTTACTTAGATTTTTGCAATCCAGATTGAATAATCTGCACTAGAATATATAGATAACAAAATGTCTCATGAATGCCCCATTTATCTTACTGGAAGATAATGAATCCTTTGTTTGTATTTTCAGCATTACTCAAAAATTGGACACAAATTTGAGAAGCTGCTAGAACAACAGCTCTAGAGATGGCCTGAGTCCACACAGTCTGTACAAAAGCTCTCCATCACTGTCTTCTATATAAAAACATGATGCAAAGAGAAATTTGAAGCCATTCGAGTTATTCCTGCAAATAAACATTTAAGAGGTTATATGGATTGTCTTTTCCCTGAGAAGCACTTTGCCATATCAAGATAGATCAACACATCTTTGAAAGGCAAAGTTTCTTATTGAAGTGGTTGTAAGCCAATCCGCAAAGGGTTAATATTTAATTTATGAGTAACTACTGTTCCATATTCAGATTATGATCAATTGCAATTATTCCTCCTCTTTTTTTCATTCTTCCATCAAAGGAGACTGGATATAATAAAAAAGTGAAAATACTTTCAAATTCCAACAACTGTGGTTTGTTTGAACTTTACTTGATTCCAACAATAGCTTTAACTAATAGTCTGTTGATCACACAGAATAGGAAATTGATTTGTTTTTAAGTAGAGGTAGATATCTTTTTTTTAAGGCTGAAACATTAAAAGAGTAAGAAAACACAAAACACATTGCAATGTGTTTTGCATTGCAACTGGTTCCTAAACCTTAGAGTAAACATATGAAATCCATCATGAACCTTGATTTTGTATCTATCTATGCAAAGTTATAACCTTTCATTTCTATTTCTAAACAGATACATTTATGTACAATCATGAACAACCAGTTATACAAAAGGTTCTAAACAGCCATAATATACCTTGTTGAATGTCTATGTAAGCATTCTGGCAATTTATATGTTGTTCGAAATGGAAGTCTTCTATAGAAAAGTATATAGTTGTGGTGGATGGCTGTGGATTTTGGATGATCCATTCACAGTTCAAGTTATCAGTATAATTGTTTGTGCCATCATAACCAGGAGAAGTAAGATTGCCATTGTCTGAAAACAAAAGCCCACCATACACAGAAGAAGAAAAAATGGGGAAGAAGGGAATTGTTATCAGACAAATGCAATTATAGTATGAACTCAAGGAAACCCCCCAAAACTACCATGCATTCAGCACTTTTCCTTATTGGGGTAGACACCAGTCTACTACTGCAGCTCTAGTCAGTATTTTTGATACCAATGGCCCCATAAATCACCATAATTACCCAATTAAATGGTTGGAAAATATTTTCCATTTATTTCTAAGATGGCCAGATAATTTCGTAATCTAAGAAAAGACTGTCTTAATTCAGGTAGCCCTTTTCCTTTTTTTTTTTAAAATAAAGTTTTATTTAGTTTTAACAAAGCAAATAAAGCATCTTATTTGGGTACAGCATGGTTCCGGGTTATCACATTTCCATACAGACACAATTTCATATGCATATTCATCTTATGTATTCAACTTCATATCTTATTACTCTTTTTCCAACTTCTCACTATTTCTCCCTTTAATTCTCTTAATTTTCTTTTATGGTTATATCATTTTCTTCTTATTCAATTGTATGTCGTTTACCTAAATTTCTATATCTTTTTATTCATTATACTTATTCTTTCGTCTGTCTTCTTTACAATTTCATAAGCATACCATTGGATAGTCATACAGTTTTATCTTATAAGTTATTTACTATTAATAAGCAAAATAATTATTCAAATTCATTCTAGTAACTGGTATAAATTTCCTTATAAATCTTTCACATTTCTTTTCAATATTTTATCAATCTTTAGAAACAATTACAATGTTTCCCTCTCTTATTATTGCATTAATTATAAATAAACATACCATTACAAAAGAAGACAGTTTTATCTCATCAATTATTTATTTATTTCATTTCTAACTCATTACAGTATTCTACTGTCACAACACTATCTTTTGTACCTTTGCAGAATCCTCACTTTTAACTTAATTTAACCATTGTCTCTGTGTTTTCTAGCTGAGCAAATACCTTTAATCCTAGTACATTTCCCCTTTTTCTTTATTTCCTGCTTTTGTCCCTCATAAGTTCTCTCCCTTTCTATCTCCCCCCACCTTTTCTCATCCCCTTTTTTATACCCTTCTCTCTCTAATTTTCCCTTCTGTAGTTTTCTTTTCTGCTTCTCCTTGCTGTTATACTTCTTTTTCAGACTATTTTTCTTTTTGGCTATTCCCTTTGATCTCAAACTTTTAACTCCTTTCCCCCCTTTTCCCCTTATTACCACACTTTGCATTATTTGATCATTGAAAATGGCTTCTTCTTTGTCCCACCCTTCTTCTTGCTCTTGAAGCTTTTCCTTCTGCTTTTCATAGTTCAGGATCTCCATTTCAAAAAATTCAAATATGAAGTCAAAGGATCTTCCTCCCCTTTCTGCATCTTCTTTCTGTTTTTAAAGACTCATCTTCAATTCCTCCAGGAGTGATGCCATTTTAAACACTTTTGAACAACCACCGGATTGACTTTAAGTAAAAACAGAAAACAAAAGAAAAAAACAATGCCAAAAACTTTTTTTTATATCACCAAATGATCCCAGATTGTTCCTTCTTGTTTCTTTCCTTTACTTTTCCTTTCTGTGGGTTACTGTATCTTTTAATAAGATTTCAGTTACAATGTATCCTCGGGAGTCTTTTCAAAGTTTCGCTGTTAATCCTCTTTATTTTTCCAGGTGGCACTCCATTTTTTCATTATTCCAAGTTCCACCCTTTTGCCTCCACTCTTCTCCTTTTTAGGGCTTTAAAATGACCAAAGAAAAATCTTTATTCTCATTTTGACACTTAGATTTCAGCGTAAAGTTAGTGTCAAAATAGATTAATATAAATTTCTTTCCATACCATTTGTAATTGTCAATATAAAGGTTTAAAAAAGGGTTTTTAACCTCCTTTACTCTCTCCTTTGCCGCTTAAAGATCTTCTTTCAGAAGTATCCCTCTAAGTACTTTTAGATTCAGGGTACCTTGCTTAGATGTTCTCTGTTGTTTAGCCCAGTCTGTCCTGCTTTCCTCTTTGTCTTCCTCCTGCACAATCTTATCCAGTCGGGTTCTTCTTTGAGGTGCCATTTCTGACCACCGCTGCAACTGCCTTCGGGAAAGGGAGTTTAGACCAGCCAAGGAGGAGAGATGTGGCTCCCCTTCCCTCGGCTAGCAATCTCCCCCCTCTTCACCACCTCTACGGGGTAGCTTCAGCCCCAAATCCAAAAGATTGGGGCGCTCCAGCGGTGAGCACAGATCGAAACCGTGCACGATCGCAGATTTCGGTCTGTTGCTGAAAAAACCCAAACCGGAACTCCTCCCTTTTCCTTATTTTTAATGTTGAAGAAAATAACTTGAAACATTTATTTATGTAGTTAATGAATGATGAAAGAAAAGCGATTCTTCTTTAGATTATTCAATTGTTTTGGAAATGTTATATTAAGAGTTTCTATAATTTTATCAGCCTTACACATACTTGTAGAAGATCATATGGTGTAAGTAGGATGTAAAAAAAAAATCAAAATTCTAGCTACAATCACACAAAGCTCCATACCTTTTTATGTGTGTTGAAGATGGAGCACACAAAAAGAGGCCAGATGTTTATTTGCATGGCCCTAATCCTCACTTATTTTTACAAGAGATACCTGCTTTCACTTTTTCTGTCTTTTCCAAGTTGGTTCTTTCCCTCATCAAATTAACTTCTACTGAAACCAATCAGAAGAAATTGGCCTTTTGCCTATATCCACCATGCCTGATTATAAATTATGTAACTAAGTATTGTTGAAGTAGTATAAGTGCAGCTTTTCTTGCCTTCAACAGCATGACTTCCTTTGGGGCTTTTCTGACAGCTTATCTGATTTTGAGGATAAGATGGAGAAAGGGTATTTCCAACATCGGTCCTGATTTAGAATTCTCCTAAGGATGGGAGTCACAATATATAGAACATCTTCTCAGATATTAATCTCATTTATATATGTATTTGCTTTAATAATGTCAAATTGTGTCTTCTTCCACGCTAACCTTTCAAGGAAATATTTATAACTTTCTAACAACTTAATAATACAAAAAATGATCAGTATTAATAAATAGAATATAATTATATTACAAAGCCAGTTTGATATAGTGATTAAGGGCATCCTGGTAGAACCTGGGAGACTATGAATTCTGGTTCCATCTTAGACCCAAAGCCTGCTGGATGACCGTAGGCTGCTCACTTTTTCCATTTGTATTGAAGATCAGCATTTTTCATAGATTACTAAATTCTAAAAATCATTGATAAATCATAAACTCCTTTCCATACTACACCTATGTCCCATTTTTCCTCAAACTCTGCAAAAGGATTAGGTTTCTAGAGAGAACTGGAAAAATTGTCAGAGGTGTTACCATTTAAATTCATTCTGAATTTACTATTTAAATTCATGTGTCAATCCTATTTGAAATGGAAAAAAATGGCAAAACTGTCTGAGCGCATGCATGGCATATCTATTTCTAAAATAAAACCAAAATAATATAATACATGATCATTTATAACATTTATATGTTTTACTGTTACTTGCATTTTCATTAGAAGTATATGTAATTTTGAGGCAGGCCTCTGAGTCATCTTGATTTGTTACCATAACTACCATTATCTTGTTGCCAGAAGGCTCAACTTGAGTGCCAGGTGTCACTGTACCACAGAGTTTGGATGACTCTGTACTTTTTTTCACCAATACCATTTGAACCTACAATCAATCAATGAATCAAGCAAGCGCAGAAAGTATTCCTCTAGAAAAGATTGTTCACATTGTAGAACCTTATTTTAATGTTTACACAAGTATTTTTAAAAGGCGTGTTTTGAAATGTACACAAATATGCTTTTCCATTCAAAATAGTAAATCATCTTGGCTTACAAAGAAATGGTTTTTGTGTTATTTCCAATGTTTTAATTTTTCATGTTCTCTTTTGTCACAGCTGGTTTTCATAGTATACACTTTTTTTCAAATTCTAAATAATATACTTACTGCAAAATAGTTCAAAACACAGATTTGGGTAGATGGGAGGGTACCACTAAGTTCACCTCCACACTCTGGAATGATGTTAAAAAAGAGATGTCCTCACTTGTCAGGTTTTTTGGCTTTGGGTTTGTTTGTTTTTTAAATAAAACGAAGAATGATGCTCAGGACAGAAAACAAGGAATAGTGAAATTGTTCTCTTCACTTCATTTAAAAGCTACATTGGAAAACTCAGTTCACCTTATATTGCTGTATCTACTACAATATACAACTTACTCTTTATTTGATTTTTGGCAGTAGCTCGTAATTACATTTCAGGAGTGTATAGTCATTATTATGAAACAAAAAATAATAATCAAATGGCACACAAATTCAGAATTTCCCAAACTGTACTTTATCCCTTTCCTGCAGCAAATGAAGCTTTGCATATAAAAATGTTCTGATATGTGTAGAAATGTGAAAAGAGATTATATTTTACTGTCAGCACTGACATCAAAATGCAGCCTGAAGCCTGGGGATTGATGAATTTATCAGTGACAAATTTGATATAGGCCAAGTTACTAGCAGTGTCCACAACAGCAAGAATAGTAGTATCACAGTATCTACCTACTAAGTCCCCTAAAATGTACAAGAGAAAGTAAAAGAAAGCAATTGGACATTTGCTACAAATATAGAGAGGCCTAAATAAAGTGACAATGATTGAGTTCATGATTAAATTAATCCTGGCTTATAGGAGAAGAAAAAAACTCTCAATATTGAATTTCTCTCTCTGGTATACAGATAGTCCTTAACTTATGACCACAACTGAGCCCAACATTTATGTTATTAAATGAGTTTGGCCCCATTTTACAACTTTTCTTACCACACTTGTTAAGTGAATTGTTGCAATTGTTAAGCTAGTAATACAGTTGTTAAATGAATCTAGCTTTCCCATTGACTTTGCTTTCTCAAGGTTACAAAACTGATCACATGACCCTGGGATGCTGCAACGGTCATACATATGAATCATCTGAATTTTGATCACAAGACCATGGGGATGCTGCAATGGTTGCTGCAAGTTGTAAGTGTGAAAAACTCTGTAAGTAACTTTTTTCAGTGCCACTGTAACTTCGAATGGTCACTAAATGAACTATTGTAAGTTCTATCTATATTTGTGTGTTTTTTCCATAATGAAACAGCAACTTAGGAACAAATGATTATCAAGTTTCCTTCTGAACTGTTCTATATCAGCATACTCCAAATACTGAATACTGATTGGTCCACACAGACCGTGACCCAATTGGTCAACTGAACGGCTGTGATTGGCGTGCTAAGAATCAACCGTGATTGGCCGAGCTGATCGCGGGAGATTCAAAGCCCTGTCATTGGCCGCCGAGCCGCGAGCAATCCCTATATGAAGGGCTGCCGTGGCTCCAAGATCTTGTACAGGTCTTAACTTTTAATAAAGAGCTTAAAGTTCACTGGTCTCGCGTCTCGTCTGTACCCGATCTAACATGAACCTAGAAGCATTTCTATTTCAATCAGGGTTTGGTTGTGTGAACCTGAGATCTCTTTTACTGGTGACCTCACAGCAAATCACAGAATATCGGAAGGAAACAAAGTTAATAAAGTAGGTTGAGGATAGGCTTAGAGAGCCTAAAGTAGCAGAAAGAGAAGGCATTGGAGTAGTAGTTGTCATTTCATGGATAAGCTTAATGCCAACAATACTTTCTGCAACTTTTATGGCAAAGTATAGTCTATGCAATAGTTTTCTATGGAAAAGTTAACTTCTTCATTGTTATCACTTAAGAGGAGATTTAAAACATTTATCTCCCCAGAACTTTAAAAGTTTCCAAAGAGTATCTTAGACAAAATGACATGCAGCCATGTGTAACGTTTGATGGCATCATTCAAGTAGCAGTTGGGAATAGTTTTCAGGGGATGGAGGATGGGTAGATGTAGGCTAAGAAAATAAGCATCAGCAAAGTCATTTAAAAAAAAGTAAGCATTTGAATTCTAGATATGGTGAGAGACAATGGGCTGTATCTAATTGTATCTGCCATTAAAAAGCTATCTCACAGTGGAAGAGATTCCATTATCCTGCTCTACCTCCCTGTGCGACGCTATATCTACTCAAGTAGGTTTGAGTACTCTTCTTAACAGATATAAAGTGTGCCCAGGGAAAAAGAGATTGAACAGTATTTCTATTGCACAACCAGAAATCCATGTAATGTTGGCCATAGCTCAAATATGCCTTTTCATTATCCAGTAGGGCATGAGAGAAACAGAGATCATATTGACTCACATACTTGTCAGTCCATTTTCTCGAATTACCAAGTAGTCTTTTGTGCATTCTACCAAGTGCCGAATATCTAGTGCTTCAAAATTAATGGTAACATAATGATTCTCAGGCCCATGGAGAAACCATTCACATTATCTGGAAACCCAATACTTTCAATGAGTCCATTTTGTCCTGTCAGTGTGCCACCCCATGCTGCTGAAAGAAACAAAGATGTCTGCTAATCAATCATAGAACCTGTCCTACATTTCCTTCCAATGTAAAAGGACAAAATGTGTTTCAGCATGACTGTACTATACTATAGAGCAGTGGTTCCCAACCTTTTTTTCGCCCGCACCCCTAAAGAAATTTCACTTGAACCTCGCACCCCCTGAAATTTAGACTTTAGGAACTACTGAACTCGTTAAATATATGGTAGGATTGAATCTTTTCAGCTATGTATGTGACGGCCACTAAATAACGATACTTAACTCTAAAATGAAAACAAAGTTAATCCATTGCATAATAAATAAAAATGCCAACATATAGCCAATATCCTATTATTTACCTGGACTTTTCTCGCACCCCCTGGAATATCGTCTCACACCCCCAGGGGGTGTGAGCACCCCAGGTTGGGAACCCCTGCTATAGAGAGAAAGATTAAGATCTAGATTGACAATGTGGTGGTTAAGGCACCAAGCTAGAATCAGGAAGATCTAATTCTAATCCTGTTTTAGGCATTAAATTAGAGAGCTGATCTAGGGCCAGTCACTCACTCTCGGCTCTAAGTAGGAAGTGATAAACCATTTCCAAAAATCTTGCCAAGAAAACTGTAGGGACTTGCTCATGCAGTGACCAAATGTCTGGACTGACTTGAAGGATTATCATCATCATCATCATCATCATCATCATCATCATCATCATCATCATCTACCACTGACTTTTCAGATATAAATATGTTGGATTCTATATCTTTTGATCTATAGTAATGCTTTTCAGAGCACTTCAGTGCATTCCCTAGTCTTTTATTCTTTGCGGTGCTTTTGTGCCACACAAGCACCTTCACTATTTCTTGGGATTGCAAAGTTAACTGGCCGGGACATGGAAGAATGATTAGATGGAGTGATGGAAATCCCCCTTTCAATCATCTCCAAAGAAGAAAGACATGATAGATGGAGGAAACCAGGAACAGGAAGGAATACATCTGGATATAATTATATGTTAAGAGCATGAAAGAATTTCACATATGCATTTCACAATGACCAGGAAAATGAAGAATGTTCTCACCAATTCAGAAAAGTCATTAAAGAAAAATTGAAAAAAAAAATTATCCATCCTAACACACTGAGAAATAAATTGAGTTTTAAAGTAGAAGTAATCTGGTTACTGAGATTTATCTCCTGTATTTATTCTTATTAAAGAAAAGCCTCTTTAATCTTGCTTTTGATTGAAATCAGTTGGTGACTGCTTGACAGTGATTATTCCAAGGAATGAGGAAGCCTCCTGGTGTTCACTTCAGCGGAAATGATGCAAAACTGTATTTGCAGCATTTCCTCTAAAGTAGCAGCTAAGAAGAACATTCATCACCTTAGGTGCTGAAGAATTTCTAAAAATCATTGGTATCATTTTGTCTTCCTCCATTCAGCCCAAATTTTTAGTGATTTTATAATTGCATTATTCTAGTATTTTCTATTTTTAGAAGCATAAATGTTAATATTTATGCAACTATTTTTGAAATATGCCTCAAAAGAGTAGTCTCATTTTAAACACTTCTTTAAAAATCTCATACCTAATAACATTCTGAAATACTAAGCTTCAATACAGTGGAATGATGATGCAGAAATCACTTTCATTAGTTGGTGTATTTCAAAGGATTTGAGAACGTTAGTAAGATGATTTATTGCAATCTTAAAAACCAGTTCATGGATTTGTCCTTATACCCTTAGACTTTGGGATCAGTAAAATCTTATGCAAGGATTACATGTACATAGTACCTCTTGAATATTTTGAATCCAGACCGTCTCTCCAGACTATTTGATTGGAATCTTGTATATAGGGAAGAACCAGAAGATTTCTGAATGCCCAGCATAGAGGTCCCACATAGTTTAATGATGAGCTTAGCTGTGCAATCAGCCCCATCTCATAATTCAAGATAATATAATGTTCAACTAAAAGAAGACCACATTATACACTTTTGCACACAATATATCAGAGAAATAGTTCATTTAATTTTGGAAGACACAAAATTGAGGCACATCAATGTCCGCAATTAATAATATTTGGGTCACCTGAGGACTAAATCAGTTACAGAATAAAAAATCTTTAACCATATCCCAGTACCATATTGAGCAAGTTTCACTAATATTTCTAACTGATGGATTGCGGTCCAGAGGCACCTAAAAGAGCAAGATTGTCGGTATATGTATTTAATAAAAATAAAACAATAACAGCAATAACAACAACAACAATAATAATGAATTTCAAATCACCTTCATGTGTTGTCAAGAAAACCATAGGGAACACTCTATGAAATCAACAGAAATTGATATATAGATGGACATATATTCAACTACTGTGCTACTAGATATGTAGATGGACATAAATTCAAAATGTAAGTTGTCACACTGCATATTTTGTAACCTTTTTAAGGGACATAAAATAGTAAGGAATGTTTTCATAAAACTTGATTACAACAAGCCTTATAAAATGTAATTAAAGCTAATCTAATAATTGTGTAAATACTTGGTGAAGGCAGAATATTAAATATATCTTCAAACTGCAGCTCTACAGCCACCCCATAAAGCGCAGGTATGGTCCAGGTGCAATCAGCAAAAAATGGATGATTTCCAGGATAGTTGGGTAAAGAGATAAATCCAAATTGATTGTCTTGAGTGATGTAAACATTTCCTCCACATGATAGCATTTTTAAAAAACTATTACCATCGGGCAGATGGTACAGAATAATAAAAACAAGGACAAATAGGCTGAAAAACAGCTTCGATCCCAGGGCAGTAGCTCTTTTGAATTCTACTGTATAGTGCAGTGTTGGTGCGGTGTCGGGGGTTTCAGTTCAAAGTGTGGAGTGTGAAGGATGTGTGTTTGTGTTTATTTTCATGGTCATGATGTGCATTGAAGATGAGGTTTGATTTCGTTGTACGAGGTGCAATGACAATAAAGTAAAGTAAAGTAAAGTAAACTAGCAAGTAAAGAAACACAAATAATCTACTGAATAGGATTCAATGTTCTCTGTGACCCGGGATTTTCCAAACATAGACTCCCAGTACAGTTCACTTTGGTCATACTATCTGAGGCTGCTTTGTACTATAGTACAATAAAGGCACTACAATAAAGGTTGCAATCTGTACACAATTAGAATGGCAAACTCTACCTACAATTTCTAACTGTTTCATGGACTTCCTATAACCTGGCCTGCCAACTGGAAGAGAACGATCAAGCAGGAGCCTACAGAATGTGAACAGTCTCCCTGCGTTAGAATGAAGTTGTGGCAGAGACCATGGATAATGCATCCTTTTCTGAATTCCTCAAGCCAAAATTAGACCATACTGTATAAAACTCAGTAAACTGAATTTACATTCTTCTCCTAATATAAGCGAGACAGTTTATCATTTTTCCACCTTTCATTTATTTATTTATTTTGCATTTCTTTCATCATGTGTGGCTTCCCTGAAGCAATCTGGAACATTATATGATGTCTTAGGAAGACTAATTTTGATATGTGAAACAGGATCGGTGTACTCTATCCATCAAAAGGAGCCTTTTTTTACAAATGGGTGAAGGATTTTTTTATTTATTTACTGTTAGGTATGTTCTGGATATTACCTAACTGACATAATTAAATTATAAAACACCAAAATTATTAAAATACCAAGAGAAAAATTGTCATAAATGGCACATGTATCAGTATTTGAAAAGTATGGCAGAAGGATGCATTTGGAAGGCCTTGGAGACCTGTTATGTATGTGGGCCTGGGCCCTAAATGTTCCCCCCCCCAATTTTTTTTATTTTATTTTATATATACAATAATTCCATTCCATTTCAACGATGTGTTGACTAGGTACATATTTCTTGTGCTTACAATTTAATGCTTTGCTTACCAATATAACAATAATCACATTTTCTTGTAAATATTATCTAATATATCTATTTTTAACAATCTTATCTTATTGCTTTATATAACTATCTTGTTCACTTTAATTTGTTCTATTTTCTAACCATTGATAAAATAAATTCCACACCATATAATATTCCATTTCTTCTTTTTCTTTGTCAATGTTAACCTATTCATTTCTGCACATTCAAATATTTTCTCAATTACTTTTCCCTCTATCGGTATCTTATTGCTTTTCCAATTCTGAGCAAATACAATTCTAGCTGTTGTTAATACCTGAATGATTAAATATATTTTTTCTTTACTGGGAATTTTTTTACTGGGAGTTTATTTTTATAAAAATATCTCAGGTTCAAAATATTCTTGAAATAAAAATATTTCAGGTTTCTATGTGTTCTTTGATGATTTTTTTCCAACCATGTGTATATTTTTGTCCAATATATTTTAGCTTCTGGGCCCCAAATGTTTGAAGAGCACTTTTCTGGGCTATATTGATTCTGATTCTGATTCTGCCTAAGTAAAGTCATACACTTAGGCAAGAAAAACCAAAAGTACACATATAAACTGGGTGAAACCAGGCTCAATAGCAGTAGCTGTGAGAGGGATCTTGGAGTCTTAGTGGACAACCAGCTAAATATGAGCCAGCAGTGTGCAGCCGCCGCCAAAAAAGCTAATGCAATCCTAAGTTGTATTAACAGAGGGATACAGTCAAGATCAAGGGAAGTACTAATACCACTCTAAAAAGCCTTAGTAAGACCACACCTAGAGAACTGCATCCAGTTTTGGTCACCACTTATAAAAAAGATGTTGAGACTCTAGAAAAAGTACAGAGAAGAGCAACCAGGATGATTAGGGGACTGGAGGCTAAAACATACAATGAACGGTTGCAGGAACTGGGCTTGGCTAGTCTAGTAAAGAGAAGGACCAGGGGAGACATGATAGCCGTCTTCCAATATTTGAGGGGCTACCACAGGGAGGAAGGGGTCAAGCTATTTTCTAAAGCTCCTGTAGGCCAGACAAGGAATAATGGATGGAAACTGAACAAGGAGAGATTTAACCTGGAAATAAGGAGAAACTTTCTGACAGTGAGAACAATCAACCAATGGAACAGCTTGCCCTTGGAAGTTGTGGGAGCGCCATCAGTTGAGACTTTCAAGAAGAGATTGGACTGCCATTTGTCAGAAATGGTGTAGGGTCTCCCGCTGGGGTGGGGGGTTGGACTAGATGACCTACAAGGTCCCTTCCAACTCTGATTATCTGTATCTGATGGCCTCTAACTCTCTTGGCTGCTATTTCTATTTCTTTTAATTTTTTTTGCATTGTGTTTTAACTGTGCCAATCAGAGATTGAGATGATATACAAATTGAATGGATAAATAAAATAATTTTTGACCCACTAAATAATGTTTCTTAAGATAAATCTTTAAAATGTCTAGATGGAAGTTGAATCCCAATATTTCAGCTATAATGTGCTGTTTGTTGGTCTTATGATAACTTATTGGGGCTTAAAAGAAAGTATAACCACAAGATTCAGTTTGACTGCTAGTTCAGAGCCCTTTAGAAATATTAACGCAGCATAAATCTATAAATATCTGTTAGCCTTTAAACCAAAATGGAAACTTCATGCCCAGTGGTAATAAGGTAGATAATAACAATTGCTAGGGAATGACAGTAAGGGAATATGTTCGTACCCTGACTTCTCAGAAGCATTTAATTAGTTATGACATAAGGAAGCATCACAATCTGGCTCACTTTTATTAGTTGACTTTCCAACGTCATCCAAATCCATTCAAATTAAAGAAAAGTAATAACACATTATTCTAGTTATGTTGAAATGTCACCTGCCCGAGTTTCTAATTCACATGCTGACTGGTAATTCTAGGAGCTGTGGTCCCGAAACATCTAGAACAGGGGTTCCCAACCTGGGGTGCTCACACCCCCCGGGGGTGCGAGATGATATTCCAGGGGGTGCGAGAAAAGTCCAGGTAAATAATAGGATATTGGCTATATGTTGGCATTTTTATTTATTATGCAATGGATTAACTTTGTTTTCATTTCAGAGTTAAGTATCGTTATTTAGTGGCCGTCACATACATAGCTGAAAAGATTCAATCCTACCATATATTTAACGCGTTCAGTAGTTCCTAAAGTCTAAATTTCAGGGGGTGCGAGGTTCGAGTGAAATTTCTTTAGGGGTACGGGGCAAAAAAAAAGGTTGGGAACCACTGATCTAGAAGATACCAGGCTGAGAAAGGTTGATCCAGTAGGCTGATTGTTTTTGTCAAGTTATGGTCCTGAGTCATTGTATGAGAATGTCTGATTTAAAATTTCACTGATTTGTTGACATCAATCCACAGCCTTTATTTATATTACGTTCTAATACTCACCAAGGCTTTTGCCTCATATGTCAGTTTGAAACCCTGGCTTCCATTAGTGCTCCCAGAATTGAAGTGGATAAATAACTGGTTATTAGTGGTGAATATTAGAGGGAAGGTATTGTTATCACAAAAGTGCCCATTTCTGTTCTCTGGTACTCTAGTGTGGTGGAGCAGAGAAATCTGATCCATTTCTAAGCTGAAAAATAAATGGTGAATAGAGTCAAGGAGAGAAATTTGTTAAGGCATGATCCATGAGCAATAATTTAAAAAACATACAGTGAAATCTTATTTTAATAAACTAATGTGGAGGTAAAGTGTCTGTTATTCCAAAGATCTGTGGAATTCAACTAGCACCTCATTGCAAGGATGCAAATATGTCAGCACATAAGTTGATCCAAGGGATAAACAAAAATTTTATAAAGTATTGATATATATATTATGTTTGTAAGTAAAGAGTTTTCATTCACAACAAACCTGCTAACACAAACCATCTCTCATGTGATAAATTAGAAATATATTACTAAAATTTAGAGAACTTTAACAAAACTTAATTCAATAAACTTGGGACACATTCTCAAAGTAGATCACTGCTCATTTGCAGATTTTCATGCTAAATGGGTAACATTTTGGGAGAAGGTGATTTTTTTTACCATGATTATAATGGAAAGAATGAAGGTAAAGTGCCAGGAAGCAGATGATCTAAGGCTACAGAGAATTATTATAGCACAGATCAATGTCTTTAGGGTCATAAAGAACAATCAGGTATTCACTGATTCAGAAAGAGTGAAGGAAAAAGCTAGATTGAAAAACTGCAATAAAAATTTACATATATGTCTTCATGTCTATTGACTGCATTTCTAATCGTCATTTAGCTCCATTTTGATCTACATTAAAGAGATAAGTTTGCCCAGTAAGGTGTCCCTCTACTAGAGATTTGAATGAGGGTTTGTTTGGAAAGCTGAAATGTTTGGAAAGCTGGAATTCACAAACTTGTCAGAAGATAACAGATAATCAGAGTTGGAAGGGACCTTATAAGTCATCTAGTCCAATCCCCCATCCAAGTGGGACACCCTACACCATTTCTGACAAATGGCAGTCCAATCTCTTCTTGAAAGTCTCAACTGATGGCTCTCCTACAACTTCCAAGGGCAAGCTGTTTCATTGGTTGATTGTTCTCACTGTCAGAAAGTTTCTCCTTATTTCCAGGTTAAATCTCTCCTTGTTCAGTTTCCATCCATTATTCCTCGTCTGGCCTACAGGTGCTTTAGAAAGTAGCTTGACCCCTTCCTCCCTGTGGCAGCCCCTCAAATATTGGAAGACTGCTATCATGTCTCCCCTGGTCCTTTTCATTAGACTAGCCATGCCCAGTTCCTATAACCATTCTTCATATGTTTTAGTCTCTAGTCCCCTAATCATCCTGGTTGCTCTTCTCTGTACTTTTTCTAGAGTCTCAACATCTCTTTATAATGTGGTGAACAAAACTGGATGCAGTATTCTAGGTATGGTCTTACTAAGATGTGGTATTAGTACCTCACTTGATCTTGATTGTATTCTTCTGTTAATGCAATTTAGGATCGCATTAGCTTTTTTTGGCTGCTGCTGAACATTGCTGGCTCATATTTTGCTGGTTGTCCACTAAGACTCCAAGATCCCACTCTCAGTTACTGCTATTGAGCCTGGTTTCACCCAATCTCTATGTGTACTTTTGGTTTTTCTTGCCTAAGTGTAGGACTTTACTTTTTTCTACACTGAATTTCATTTTGTTAGATATGGCCCAATGTTCTAGTCTGTCAAGATCCATCTGGATCTTGAGCCTATCTTCTTGGGTGTTAGCTATTCCTGCCAGCTTAGTATCATCTGCAAATTTGGTAAGTTCCCCTTCTATTCCTTCATCTAATTCATTCATGAAAATATTGAAGAGTACTGGGCCTAAGACAGAGCCTTGTGGCATCCCACTGCTTACTTCCCTCCATGTAGACTTAGACCCATTAAGATCTACTCATTGAGTACGGTTTGTCAGCCAGTTGCAAGTCCATCTAGTGGTCTATTCCACTTTTTTCTAGCTTACTAAGAAGTAGGTTGTGGTCTACTTTGTCAAATGCCTTGCTGAAATCTAAATATATCATGTCCACAGTATTTCGCTGGTCTACTAATTTAGTCACTATGTTGAAGAATGAAATAAGATTGGTTTGGCATGATCTGTTTTTAACAAACCTGTGCTGACTGCTAGTTATTATTTTATGTGTTTCTAGATATTGGCAAATCTGTTTTTTTATTATCTTTTCCAGTATCTTTCTGGGTATTGATGTTAGGCTGATTAGTCTGTAGTTTCTTCTGTTTTTTTCCTTTTTTGAAGATGGGAACCACATCAGTTCTTTTCCAATCCTCTGGTAGTTCCCCGGTGCTCCAGGATTTTTGAAAGATATGGTGCAGTGGTTCTGAGATGACCTCTGCCAGCTCCTTTAAAACTCTGGGATGTAATCCATCAGGCCTCGGTGTTTTGTGTTCATCAAGATCAGACAGGTGTTCTCTTACTATTTTTTTTGACAGATGTGAAGTCAGATGCCCAGCAGCAAAATATTAATTGCAACTGTTATTGTTGTGCATAAACAAATCTTCTTTGAGACACCATTTTAACAGTGGAAGTCATTTATACATTCCACAAGGAGCAATATATCCAAGAACTGATAGTTGATTGATCTTTATTTTAATGATATTCTATAACTGGACAGGAATTTATGCATCAGTAGGCAGGGATACATTTTTATTTGAGCATTGTTGAGATTACATAACATTGCACTTTATCTCACTTTATAAACATGCAAGTATGCCTCACCATATCTGAAGACAAATTTATCATCACTTCATGAACCATGAGATTCCATGTCCGAAGTCAGGAGGTTGAGCTCCCCTATTGAGTCTTGTGCTCTGATAAGCCAAGTGCAATCTACAAAATTTCTGTACTTTGAAGGCCAATCTGGTGAGAACAGGGGGAAAAAGGTGCTTCACCAGCTGTTAGGAGACTCCACAGGCACCTGCCACCAAATCAGGAGAAAGAAAAAGAGTTCCAGTTTAATAGTTACCCAATTTGTTTCTCTTCTTCCTATGTACACTAATGTTCATGGGATCTACAACAAAGCACAACAAGGAATGTTCTTTCTGCGCCAACTCAGAAAGCTCAAACTGCCCAAGGAGCTGCTGATTCAGTTCTACAGAGGAATTATTGAGTCTATCATCTGCACCTCTATAACTGTCTGGATATATTCTGCAATCCAACAAGAGAGACTTCAGAGAGTAATTAGGACTGCACAAAAAACAATTACTACCAACCTGCCTTCCATTGAGGACCTGTACACTGCACGAGTCAAAAAGAGGGCTGTGAAAATATTTACAGACCCCTCACATCCTAGACACGAATTGTTTCAACTCCTACCCTCAAAATGACTCTATAGAGCACTGCACATCAGAACAACTAGACACAAGAACAGTTTTTTCCTGAATGCTATCACTCTGCTAAACAAATAATTCCCTCAACACTGTCCAACTATTTAGTCAGTCTGCATTACTATTACTATTAATCTTCTCATCACTCCTTACCACCCATCCCCTCCCACCTGTGATTGTATGATTGTAAATTTGTTGCTTGGATCCTTACAATTTATATTGACTGTTTCCTAGTATGATTTGGTGGCTTGTTTTTACCCTATGATTATCATTAAGAGTTGTACCTTATGAAACTGTCTTTCTAAAGATTTCTCTGTGCATGTTCAGAATACAGGTAGTCCATGACTTACAACAGTTCATTTAGTGATAGTTCAAAGTTACAACGGCACTGAAAAAAGTGACTCATTACCATTTTTCATACTTATGACTTTTGTAGCATCCCTATCATCATGTGATCAAAATTCAGATGCTTAGCAACTGGTTCAGACAAGGTCATGTGATCACCTCTTGCAACCCTTTGACAAGCAAAATCAATGGGGAAGCAGATTCACTTAACAACTACAGTAACAACATATCAACTGCAATGATTCACGTAACAATTGTGGCAAGAAATGTTGTAAAATGTGGGAAAACTCACTTAACAAATGTCTCATTTAACAACAGAAATTTTGGGCTTAGTTGTACAAGGACTACCTGTATTCTTTATTGAAAATTGTTGAATAGATCCTGGTGTGAGGGAAGGATTGCTCTTTAATATACTAGCTTAGCATAGCTAATTAAAAACGAGAGCCAGTTTGTCTAATGGTTATAGCCCTGGACTAGGAGGAGAGTTCCTTAGTCACGGAAATTGTACAGGTGTCAAAGGCAAACCACTTCTGAAAAGTAGGGTTGAAAATAGATCTTGAAATAAACCTTTGTCCTTGAAATCACCAGGAATCAAGGCTGAGTTGTTGACAAAGAAATAAAACTCCCAATATATACATATCACAGTTTAATAATTATATCTTATAAGCGATACTAAGCAAACTCTAGAATTTCTGTATCGAAATAATATTGTATTTTTAAGGGTGGCAACCAGTGTTGTTGTTTTTTTAAACAAATTTTATTAATTTTACAGACAAACAAAGCATCATTAGACATTAAAGACATTAAACCTCTTTCCATTATAAATTTTTACAAGGCAGATAAAACATTGTTTTATACCATACAATTCTAATATATCCCATTTCCACTTAAATATTTTTTTAGCAGATTTCTCATTATTTCTCTTTGCTCTTATTCAATTACATTTCTTCTATATTTATCCATTTTATACTCATCATATTCATATTTCCCTCTGCCTTGTTTACAAATATTCCTCTCGCTCTCTCCCAAGGTTTTATTAAATCTCAATCAAACATACACACACAAAACACAAAAACATAAAACTTCTTTTTAAAAAGTAGCTTGGCACCGGATTATCTCTCTTTGTATGGACTTCAATTAAATTCATGTTCAGTTTATATGCCATTACCTATCTTATTACCCTTCTATATCTTCATTATAACTTCTCCCCGCTTTCCACTCTTCTTAGTTCTATTTTATTTATTTCATCTTAATTTAAATCATTATATTTGTATCTTTTGTCCATTCTTTTCCAATTATCCATTTATCTCATTCATATTAGAAAAAAAATATTTCCCCTGAAATCACTAATCGAAGTATGATGCCTTTCCATCGCTCCCCTAAATTAACATTTAAGGTAACACCTAATTCCCTATCTAATTCTGCTTAGTACATTCTACTTACTAAAATAGTAAATCCATAAAGTAATTAAATATATAATTAAACATTAAATCTCATAGCATTCCAATTATCTATTTCAAAAACAAATACCATAATAATAAATTCATACAAACATCCACACAATAGTCAATTAAACTCTATACTTAAACTAAATATTTTAAACATTCCTTTTAATACCGTGTTTCTCATATAATAAGGCCGGGTCTTACTTTTTTTTGAGCCCCGAAAAAATGGCTAGGCTGTCTTTTCGGGGGTGACTTAATTCCCCCCCTTGCATCTTTGGGCGGGCGGGCGGGCGGGCAGCGACGGCTTGGATGTTGACCTCGGCGTTGGTGGGGCACTTCATATCGGGGTCAATGCAGGCAGCACCATATCTGGGTGTGCAACAAAAGTACTTCCTAATGGCAAGCCCCCCCCATCATTCCCCCCCATTTTGCATATTTTAATATAGGGCTTAATTTGGGGGGGAGGGGCTTAATTTCATTTCATGCCTATAAAACATGCTGGGACTTCCTATTGGGGGAGGCCGTATTGTTGGAGAAACAGGGTATTTTATTAAATCTTAAAATCTATCATTATTAAACCTTTAATGTTTTAATCTTTACTTAAGCCTTATAAAATTCTAATTTTCTATTTCTAATACAAATACTACAATACTATCATGTACCTTGCAGAAACATTTTGGAACAAAATTATACATTACCCATTATCCCTAAAAAAGATTTCTTTTCCACATCTTGTTTCATACCTTTGTGGCTTTTTTCCCCTTCTTCCTTCCTATTTTGTCCCATCTAGTTTTTTTAGCCCCCTTCGCTCCCCCCCTCTGTTGCATTTCTCTTTTCTTTTGCTTTCTAACATTGTATTGATTTTGCATCTTATTTTTCTCTTTCTTGGATGTTTTTTTTAAGTCTTATGTCCTTTTTCCTTCCTCTCTTTTTCCTTCCTTTCTTGATCAGCTTTGTAGACTCATTATAGATGGCTTCTTCTTCTTCTTCTTCTTCTTCTTCTTCTTCTTCTTCTTCTTCTTCTTCTTCTTCTTCTTCTTCTTCCTCTTCCTCTTCTTCTTCTTCTTCTTCTTCTTCTTCTTCTTCTTCTTCTTCTTCTTCTTCTTCTTCTTCTTCTTCTTCTTCTTCTTCATCCTCCATTAATTGTTGTGTTTGTTGATAAGTGGCAAGCGCCATTTCTAAAAAGCAAAAAATTTCTCTCACACCGTCTTTACCTTCTTTTTTTTTTACCATATTCCTCTCTCAGTTCATCAACAGATAAAGCCATTATAAACCTTTTCTTCTTCTTTTTTCTCTTCTTCTTCTTTTTAAAACAACCAAGATAATTCAAAGCTTGAAACAATTCCCCAAAATCCCAAAGTCATCAAACAATCCAAACAGAACACAAAGTTCTTCACACTTTTTCTTCCTGGGGTAATATCAATTGGCAAGGGAAAAAAAACCCAATCTGTATTTTAAAGTCTTATTACAATTAACTTCCAATCTCAAAATCTTCCAGGCATCTCCTCCAACAAAATCTTAATAAAAATTTTCCTTTTGTCCTCTCCCTTCCCACTTATAACAGAAAGCTTTAAATTTTTACCTTCTATAAAATAGCAGGATTTTCAATATCCATTTGTTAAATCCATGTGGAAGGAGAGTAAACTTTCTCTTTAAACACTTTCACTCGCCACTTGTAAATTTCTTATAGAAACAAAGTATCTTTCAAAAAATCAGAATTTTCAGGATATTACTTGTATCTTATAGTCCCAGTTCAGCCAAAAAACTTTCGCTTCAAAACTTTCTCCTTCTTCCTCCAGCACAATCTTGTCCAGCTGTCAGCTTCTTTGTGGTGGCCATTGCTGACCGCCGCTCCACCGCCTTGAGAAAAGAGGGTTAAGCCGGGTGGGGAAGGGGTCTGCGAAAACCCCAACTCCCTGTCCGGATCCCTCCTATCTTCGGCTGCCTCTTCGTGGCAGCCTTAGCCTCCAGATCCATGGATCGGAGGCACCAAAGCGGCCAGCGCGACAGGGATTGCGCAAGGATCGCAAATCCCTGCCGCTAGCGAAGCCGACAAACCGGAAGTCTCAGGGTGGCAACCAGTTTTGAATAAAGTAAAACTGGAAAACTTTTTCTAGAATTAATGTGCACCATATTTGGATTCTCATATTTTCTTCCATCTTCAACAAAATATATACATGGCCATATGACATTTCATATAGCTAGTCCTGACAACATTCATTTAACAATCATTCAGAGTTACAATAGCAGCAGGGGAAAAAGAGACCAGTATTAACAAATGAGGCAGTTGTAACTTTGTAATATATATATATGGGTACTGTTCTACATGCCAGTAATTACATTCTTCTAAACCCAGCATTTCCTTCCTGCTGCTCCATTAAAAGATTAAACAATATCTTGTGGAGTGGTGGAATAACCTGAGGCAAACACAGAGTGAACTTCAGCTTTTACTTTATTATAGCAATAAAGGGTTGCCACGGCTGCCGCGCTAACAAGGTAGCCAGCTGGCAGACAACAGCTGATGCCGTTGACAGCTCCCTTTTATAGCCGGCTGTCAAACGGCATCAGCCAATAGGAACAGTCTGTGTTCCCGCTGGAAACACGGACCGGAGTGAAGACTTCAGCTCAGTCTTTTCCGAACGCCACACTCCTTTACCCCAGAACAGAGCATGCGTAGTCCTTCAGATAACCCGGGCGCCTGCGCAGGGGGCCAGATCTTCTAAGTCCTGAAGAAGCTGCTGCTGGAAGGAACTTTTCTACTTGCTGGGCAACTTCTGGTGCCGACGAAGCTGGCGTCTCGGCTTGAGGCGTTTCTGGGCGAGGGACAGATGGCTGTTCCGGTAGGCTTGCGTTCCTGTCAGATCCGAGGGGAGTTTCTTTGGGCGCCGGCGGTTTCTCTGTTGCAGGAATGTCTTGAGGGCCATCTGCAGACGCACTCCAACGCCTTCTAAGCTGATCGATATGGTGGCTCCAGATGCACCCATCTTGCAGTTGGACCCTGTAAGACTTAGGACCAGTTACCGCCACAATTTGCCCAGGCATCCACAAAGGGTGTCCCACGTAGTTCCGGACATAGACCTGGTCATTCTCAGTGAACTCCCTTGCCTAGCTTTTTGACCCTAGGGGTGTGACAGGGGCATAATGCGGATGGAGTCTGTCTAGGGTGGTCCTCAGACGTCTACCCATGAGAGGTTCAGCCGGAGACCTATTAGTGGTGGCACAGGGAGTTGTGTGCTGGGTCAGGAGATACTTAGCGAGCCTAGAG
Source organism: Notechis scutatus (assembly GCF_049901735.1). Classification (NCBI taxonomy): domain Eukaryota; kingdom Metazoa; phylum Chordata; class Lepidosauria; order Squamata; family Elapidae; genus Notechis; species Notechis scutatus. Next base: position 48,714,420 of record NC_142025.1, on the reverse strand, counting down.
TGCCAATCTATAGGCCCAAACCTTGCCAGGGCCTCCTTAACTGATCTGACTGCCCTTTCAGCCAGGCCATTACTGGCAGGATGAAAAGGAGCTGTAAGTGCGTGCCTTATTCCTAGGTTGGCTAGGAAGACCTCAAACTCACAGGAAGTAAACTGGGGGCCGTTATCAGACACGATGGTGTCAGGGAGGCCATGGGTAGCGAATATCCTTGATAGAGCCTTAGTGACAGCTTCTGAAGTTGTGGTGGTCATCAAGGTCAGTTCTACCAATTTAGAAAAAGAATCAACCATCACCAGGAATGTACGCCCATGAATGGGGCCAGCCAGATCAATATGCACCCAGGACCAAGGGGCCACAGAATCTTCCCACCTGCCTGGAGTGGATGTGGGTGGAGCAGGTCTGGTAGCTTGGCATGGCTGACAAGCATTCACCCAACTTGTAATCTGAGCATCCATGCCTGGCCACCATACATAACTGCGAGCCAGGGCCTTCATCCTGACAATGCCGGTATGGCCCTCATGCAGGACCTTTAAAACTGAGTCTTGCAACTTGGAAGGGATAACTACCCTTGTTCCCCAAAGTAAACAGCCTTGCAAAGAAGATAGTTCTTGCTGGTGAATTTTGAAAGGCGCGAATTCGGGGGCATAAGGAATTGCTGGCCACCCCCTTCCCACCCAGTCAAGAACTTGGCCGATTACCTTGTCCCTGGAAGAGTGGGCAGTGATGTCGAGGGCAGTGATGGGGAGTTTGAGATTGTTGATCTGGAAAACAGCATTAGTTGGTGCAGGATCCTCCACAGGAACAGGCAGGGGGCAGCGACTAAGAGCATCAGCGTGGCATAGACTCTTGCCAGGTCGATGAACCAGTGTATAGGAATAGGCAGCCAGAAATAAGGTCCACCTGGTCATTCTTGGAGACAAAATCTGAGGAGTTTGTCTTTCACCAGACAGAAGGCCTAACAGAGGCTTGTGATCCGTGATCAACTCGAAATAGTGTCCATATAGAAACTCATGGAATTTTTTGACAGAAGCAACTGCAGCCAAAGCCTCCTTGTCAATTTGGCTGTAGTTGCGCTCAGCTGGGGAAAAAGTTCTGGAGAAAAAGGCAATGGGTGCCTCAGAACCGTTAGGCAGTCTATGACTTAAAACAGCACCTATGCCAAAAAGCATCTGCTGCTAAAACTAAAGGTAAATGTTCATTAATTGTATCAGGACAGCATTGGATGTAAGTGATGATTTGACAGCATGGAAGGCATGGGCTTCCCTAGGTCCCCAGTGCCAGGGGGATTGCTTGTCCAAGAGTCTGTGCAGAGGCTCTGCAACGGAAGCTTGATGAGGCAAAAATGAAGCGTAAAAGTTAAGAAGTCCTAAAAAGGCCTGGAGCTCAGTTTTGTTAGTTGGCATGGGTGCCTCGTGAATAGCCCTTACTTTGGATTTGATTGGGTGAATACCAGAGGCGTCAATTCTGTATCCCCAAAATTTTACCTGTGGGGTGGCAATAGTGCACTTGTCTTTCTTTAACTTAAGACCATGCTGTCTGAAACAATCGAGGACTCCTGTGACTCTTTGCAGTAACTGAGGCTTGTCAGGGGCAGATATTAAAATGTCATCAAAATACGGAATTACGCCCGGTAATCCTTGAAGAAGTCTTTCTATTAAGGATTGGAAAATTCCTGGGGCTACACTTATGCCAAATTGGAGGTGGCTACATTTGAAAGTGCCCCTGTGCGTTACAATAGTTTGTAGTTCAGTGGCTGTGTCATCAACAGGGAACTGTTGATAGGCCTGTGACATGTCTAATTTAGCGAAAATGGTTCCTGGCTCAAAAGAATGTAGTAGGTGCTGGATAACAGGGACTGGATAGGCGCTGATTTGTAAATATTTGTTCAATGACGTCTTGTAATCCGTGCAGATTCTTACGCTCCCGTCTTTCTTCAGGGGTGTCACTATTGGGGTTTCCCATTTTGCGAAGTCCACAGGCTCTAATACACCTTGTTTAATTAATTTGTCAAGCTCCATGTCTAATTTGGGGCGGATTGCAAAAGGTACTCTTCGAGGCTTTAAACGGATTGGTACTGCCTGAGTGTCCAAGTTGAAAGATATTGGGGTTCCTGAATAACAGCCCAGCCCCTCGCTGAACACATCAGCATAGTCATTAAACAAGGTGTCCACTTCAGCATTTGTAATAGAGTGGATTCCGCTTATATGGAGGCCAAGGGCAGGGAACCAGTCTAACCCCAACAGGCTAGGGAGGGCACCATCCACTACCACTAAAGGCAAGTGACCTTTAAAATTTTGAAATTGTACAAAAAACTTGCCTTTTCCAATGACTGGGATGGTTCTGCCTTGGTAGTCGCGTAGGGTTAACTGGCAGCCGTGAAGCTTCTTCTTAGCCATTCCGGGAAGTAGTTGTTTCAAGGTGCTCCATGAGATGATGGACAGTGCTGAGCCTGTGTCAACCTCCATCTTGCAAGGTTTCCCTTCTATAGAAACAAAAACACTAATTTTGTTAGAGCTTTTGTTAGTCAGTTTGGCTTGATAGCAGGTAAAACAGTCTTCAACTTGTTTTTGGAAATGTTGGGTTGTCTGAGGCTTTTGGGCAAAAGTCTTTCCTGCTTGACAGATCCTGGCTAAATGACCCTTCCTTTGGCATTTTAGACAAATGGCATTCCTGAACTTACAGGATACCCTGAGGTGGTTTCCCCCACAGCTTAGACAAATGGGCTGATGCCATGGAGGTAGATTGGGGTTTGGCCTGTTTTTCCCTTGACTGGTTTTTTGCTGCCTGGGGCGATTTACATCATTAGCCTCTTCATAGCCTTCTTCTGAGGAGGCTTCATCGTAATGGATGGCTGAGCTGCCCTGGCTAATTGGATTTCCCTGAATTTCTGCTGTTGAAAGTGCAGATAGTTCAGCAGCTTGAGACTCTTCAATAGCTATTGTCAGGGTTAAGTCTCGTTTAGCCAATAGACACCTTTGTAGCCTTAAATCCCTGACTCCACAAACTAGTTGGTCTAATAACATGTCTTCCAGATAGTCTCTAAACCCACAATGCAAGGCAGCTGTTCATAGGGCAGCCATGTACCCACTAATAGTCTCTCCCTCAGCCTGAATCCGTCTCCTAAAAGCATGACGCCTGGCAATTTGGGATGGCTTAGGGGAATAGTGGTTGGAAAGAATTTTCTGCAATTCTTCCCATGGAACAGTCTTAATTGAACGTGGAGCCAATAATGCCATAGCAGTATCAAACACTGTGGCTCCGCAAAAACTTAAAAAGTAGGACTTTTTCCTATGGTCGGAAATGTCAGCAAGGTCTATGGCATCTAGGAAACAGTCAAATCGGTTTCTGTAGGACTCCCATGTTCCCGCTGTTGGTCTAAAAGGCGGGAATGCAGGGTTCAAAGTCATCTCGACTCAGCGGTGCCGGATCTTTCGAAGTTGAAATTCGCGCTCGCAAATAGTGACAGTAGCTCTTAAAGTGACATTCAGCTCGGTAGTGACTTCGGCTCTTTTTGTAGTGACTTTGCTCAGCGATTCTTTGCCTGGTTGCCTCTTATAGGTATCCCGTCCTCGTCGCCAGTGTTGTGGAGCGGCGGAATAACCTGAGGCAAACACAGAGCAAACTTCAGCTTTTACTTTATTGTAGCAATAAAGGGTTGCCGCAGCTGCCACGCTAACAAGGTAGCCAGCCAGCAGACAACAGCTGATGCCGTTTGACAGCTCCCTTTTATAGCCGGCTGTCTAACGGCATCAGCCAATAGGAACGGTCTGTTTTCCCGCTGGAAACACGGACTGGAGTGAAGACTTCAGCTCAGTCTTTTCCGAATGCCACACAATAACTCTTTGAACAATTGATTTATGTGTAAGACAGCTGGAGCCGGTTGCCAGGGGAGCTCAGAAGATTCCAGATACATTCAATAGTCAATGGATAAGGTTCAGGAAAACTTGGGCTATTGAAGGCTCCTCTCTCCATATGGAAGGTACCCCCACAAGCTTTCAGGGGAAGCAGAAGATGAGACAAAGTAAGATATGGAAATGGAGAAAATAACCCCAGTAGGATAAATGGGATGACTCTTAGTCAAGCATGGAATTCATCTTAGCAAAAGCAAATATTGTTTGAACATTATGGCTTATAATAGAAAATCCTAGTTGTAGGAAATAAGTGGCTTCGTTCCTCCCATCTTAGAAGTATAATCTCCAGAGTTTGTTATTTATTTTTATGTATCAGATTTATAGACTGCCTGCATCGCTCACAAATCTCACCTGTCCAGATCACACCTTTTACCAATTTAGTACTGCTGCATCAAACTGTGCAGAAAACCTTGAAATATGTCCATAATTTTTCCACTAAGTATTCAAAATGAACTATGATTAATATATACAGCATGGCTGGCTCAGGAATTCTAGGAGTTGAAGTCCACAAGTCATAAAGAGTCCATCATTTTCCATCCCATTTTAAAGTATCATGATCTCTTAACGAATTCTGTTCTAAACAAATAAAATCTCTGTTTAAAAGTTATAGGCAACCAGTACTGTACATTTCTCATACCTTGCAAAGGAGCACTGGAATTATCCCCTTCCCAAATTTCTACATAATCAATGCTGAAGCTATGCATATCATTTTCAATGTCAAAATCAGTGAATGATATCATGTAACGTGGTTAACTGTTGAAAAAGAATGGTACTAACATTGCATTTTAGAGATGACTGAATGAAACTTTCATTCTTGTTATTATCTATCCGTATAATTTGGATAGAACAGATTAATCATGAACAAGGATCTGCTGTGGATCAGACCAAAGTCATATCTAGTTCAAGCATTCTATTCCATGCAGCTAATCGGGTGTTAGGCAAATCTTTAAGAAACTGGTCTACAGCTTCCATTTATGTAAATCACATATTACCATAATCAATAGTAATTTTGAAAGCCTTATTTAACATGAAATGATCTACTTTAAAAGCATGTAATCATCCATCAATATATCAGAAGTTACCAAATTCCACATTAAGTGATACTCCTGTATTACAATAAAAAAAATCTTCCAAGAATATCTATAAGTTGATTAAATGTTGAGAAGCCTGAATATACCATAGATGATATTTTTTCTTTTAAATATAAATTTGATATGAAGTCTAAGCTGTCCTAAACAATTTTATATACAACTAAAATAATTTTTAATCCCTTTATCATTGAACATAGAATTGGTGTGAAAGTGAATTCATGCACTAAATACGTTTCTGATTTGTTGCCTATAGCTCTAGAATTTAAAAAGTAATTTACTTAATTAAAGTTTGATGAAATTTATCTAAAATTCCTCTAACAATGATAATTTTTTACCTTTAGAGGGAAAAACAGTAAAAGACAATATCTAAGCATGGCGCTCTTTTAGATGGTTGCGTTTTGAAAACGAAGATGTCAGTCAAGCAGTATGTGATATGTGATTTGCAATTTGTTCTTGATTTTTTAAAATATAATTTTTATTAAGGATTTTAATTACAATAGTAAAAACTAATACAAACTAAACTTAGAGAAAAAGTACAGAAAAATAATAAACAGTGTAGGAAAGTGAGAAAAAAATAAAGTATAAAAACAAAAGAAGAATAAAATAAAATAAAATAATAAAAAGAAAATAAATATATAAGAAAATAACATTAAACCTTGGCCATGAGAAGTGTAAACCAATTTAATAACTTTTCACCCCTCTTCTACTTAAAAGAGCTGTGGTGGTGCAGTGATTAGAATGCAGTGTTGCAGGCCGACTCTATCAACTGCCAGGAGTCCTGACTGGCTCAAGGTTGACTCAGCCTTCCATCCTTTCAAGGACAGTAAAATGAGGACTCAGATTGTTGGGGACAATAGGCTGACACGTAGACAGGGCTGTGAAGCACTATGGAGTGGTATATAAGTTCTAAGTGCTGTTGCTATCCATCTATATCTCATCTCTTATTTATAAAACATCAGTATCAGCAAAAAAAGGATTACTAGAACACAGCAAAAAACAATCTTATTTTAACTTTGATCAAATAAACTAACTTTTTTTCAGTTTATTTCTAACAGTCTTAATTTTTAATTCAATAAAATATTGTTCTTGGGGCCACGGTGGCTCACATGGTGACTCTGGGCCAGTGCACCACTGAGCTCAGTAGCTCGGTGGTTCAATTCCCGTAAGCGAATAAACCATGTAGGGACAAGAAAGAAGCCTCCCCTGAAAGCCTACCGGCATTCAGGTTTCCCACGGGTAAAGATAACACTGCCCCAAAAAATTCCTTTCAGAGAGGCAGCCAGCCACCTCAGTGATCCCTGGCTAACACATGCCATATGCTAAATAAATAAATAAAATGTTCTAGGATTTGATTTCTCTTCCATTCCTCTTTATCCCATCCCAAAGATTTCATCAAAGCTTTATCAAGCCTCTTTTTATAGTTCCAATGTGAAAATATTTTCCAGGTCATTTTTAAAAAAATTAAAAAATCCAATTTCTGTTGCATATCCATAAATCATTCTTCTCCAAATCATTTTCTGGGCCTATATTTGTACTTCTATTTTCAATACTTTCTCTGTTTTGCCAGATAAAATTTGTTCCACATCTCTCAGATACAGTCTTAGATATAATCCGATTCTAGTAAATCTATAGAAGGAGACAGAATTACTGACAGTGTTGATATTATAGTTACTAATTTCTGGCTCTGTTCTTCTTCTCTTTTAACATTTCCAATGTTATAACATTTTATGTCAGTTTGTAAGTTTCAGTATTAACCGGCATCAAAAATAGGCTTGAATTTTTTTTTCTGCTTAAAATATTTATTTCCTCTAGCGTCCAGTTTCTAAAGTGTTCACTCATTTTTGTTATGACCTGCAATAACCTGATAGCCAAAATATAGCTGTTTCTCACAAAAAGCTGTCTATCTTTTATAGTTCATGCCAAAAACTTATAATAAAATTCAATTTTCCAAATTTATCTTTATAACTTTCTTGGATTAAAATCTTCACCATATCTTCCCAGGAAGCTAAAATGTAATGTCTTGATTTTTATTTGGAATTCTCTATGTACAATTTAGTTTTCTTTCCTTTCTGTATCTAAGTTTTCCTTTTCCTCAATAAAATATATTTTATATTTGAGCCCTAGGCTATTTTCTTTAATAAAGGAATGTCTATCCTTCACAGGACTGCATATTTGCCTGGCCCTTTTCTGTATTCTTGACAATCTTATAACATTTTTGTAAATTTTGAGTTTCCTGGAGTTGGAAAAGCAATGCATATTTCTCATTATTATTTCCCAAAGCCAAACAGACAATAAGAATCTGAACAAAATTATTTAACTCAACACACTAGATATATCAGAAAGTGCTACAAAGCTGATAGAAGAATGTTGCACCTATTTCCTTTTAGAACAAGATATTAAGCATTTCAGAAAAAAATAAGCTACCTCCAGGAATTGCAATAATCTCCCTTTGCACCGGGGTGGGATTCAAATTTCTTAACAACCGGTTCTGTGGGCATGGCCTAATTTGTGGGTGTGGCTTGGTGGTCATGTGACTGGCTGGGTATGGCTTGTATGAAAATATTGTAAATATATATATGTAAAGATTGAATTTTTTTATTTTAAAAAAAGAGCAACTTTTACCCAAAATCAGGCAAAGCAGGCAGGCAGATTGAGCTGCTTGCAGAATCACAGCTTCACTCCCAGATCTACCTTTCTGCAATTTGCTGCCTGAGTCTGCACTGAAAAATAGAAGCTTCAATCCTAAGGAAGGTTCAGCTCTGCTCTCAGGCCACTTCTCCTTCCCCCAACCCCCTGAATACCACCTGGGCCTCAGGAAAGCCTCCTGGGTGGGGCAGGTGGGAAGGGGAGGAGCCAGCCAGTGGTGCGATTTGCCGGTTCTCCAAACTGTGCAGAATCGTAACAACCGGTTCTATAGAACTGGTCCGAACTGGCAGAATTCCACCTCTGCTTTGCCCCTAATCTTAACCATAAATGGTCTTACTTCTTTCTCAGTTATATATTCCTTACGAAGATGCATATTACAAACTGGTGTTTCATTAAATATCACCAACCAGGTTTGAAAAAGAGAAATTTCCTCTAGTTTTGTGCAAACTGGAATTATAATTTGCTTTCAACAACATCAACAACTATAACAACACGGAGAATAATAATCATTAGGTAAAAGGGAAACAAGGGATATGCAAACCTTCTTGTCATATTGTATTAATGTTCTAATGCTATGCCTAATTATGATTTGGATACCCAAACCAGCTGTATTACAGTTAAAAAATAGGGTCAGCTAGGAACTATTCCAATAAATAGTTGAATTTAAGCAGTAATGTTGTGCTCTATAATAAAGTGAATCCTTCTCCATTAAATTTATGCAAAGTTAATAGGTCTTGTAATTATGATCTACCGATTTTCAAATTACAAATTCCAGTGTGGGCTAAGAAATTGTTCATCCAATGTTCACTAAGAGGAGCAGTACTTTTACCATAATGTCTAAGCTACCAAAAAGTTTTTAGTGTCACCATATAGTTTGTTAACCTATATTACAGCACTGCACAGGCATCCACAATATACTTGTGACATATGTTGGGGACCTCTGACTTAGCACACTTCATGATCCTGGCCAGTCTCTTAGACTAGATATGACTAGAGTAAACTCCAGATATGAGAAACTAAAATTAAAAGACTAAATATATATAGGTGGTCCTCAACTTATGACCACAAGGGTTGTACATCGCAATGGCCATTATCCTATTCTCACTAAATGCAATTATTAAACAAATGTATTGATTGTTAAGTGGGCTACAGGGTGCCTCCCAAGTCCTTCCCCACGTTTGAGGCACTTGGTGCTCTGTTTCCCGATCCTTGGTGTTGCCTGTAACTCATCCTAATCCCTAGCTGTTTATTCAGCCAGGCAAGAGGACCTAAGATGGCCAGCTGAGCAATCACTATACAGAGGGCAGTTACAGCCTGTAGGACAAGTCCTACTTTCCATCAACTATCCAATAGCCTCCCAAGGGTTCCACCTGCCCACATTTATCCTCTCCCAAGATGGCTATTCAGCCAGGCAAGGGGGCCTAAAGCTGTCAACAGAAGCAAATGGTTGGCTTTGGAGAACCTGGCGGGATGGATAGGGATAACCCTTTGATTGGTTGTAAGGATGGGCAGTGGCACTGCAATGTTCATACTTTTGAAACCATGTCCTAAGTACCATTTGAGAGGTCTGTCATAACTCTGAACAGTTGCTAAATGAGAGGACTACCTCAACTGTAAATTTAATTTCCAGTTTGCATGTCCATTTTTCTTATGCCAGCAGGACTAGTTTGTACAATGGTTTCCTTTAGGTTACAGCTTTCTTTATGGTCTATTGTGTTTAATGCTGAAAAATCAAGACTAAACACTTTATCTCATTTTGCACCAGATTGTTAAATCTTTTCACATTAAATCCCCATAAGAAGAGATTAAGATATAAGCATCACTGATATTTCCCATCTAACAGGATGCAGAATTTCCTGCAGATAAGAAAAGGAGGAATTCTGCATTGTTTTTACAGAAGAGGAGAGGATATTAGTCATTTTGCTTTCTCAGCAGGGAAATATGAATTTATTAACTTACATGGTTCTTGAGCTCAAATAATCCAGCCACAGTTCTGATTATTTGGGTGTATTACTGGATACGGAGGAGAAAAAATGGCTCCACCAACTGAATCAGCCTCTAAGACACTTCCACAAACTTTGGAGTAATAAGAAATATGCAATTGTTAGAGTGAATGAAATTAAAGAGTTATAGTATAGAACTCAAAAGGGGTGAGTTGACACAGTATAGCCAAAAGATTACAACATAGATAAAAATCTACTAGAATCCATCATTCTCAACTTAAAACTTTACAGAGAAAAGTGTGTATCTAGAAAGTGAGTCACAAAATCAATATATAATTGGAAAAGTACCTGGTTGGTACCAATCTGGTTTGAATAAGCCCTGCAGTGGTGTTTTTTTTTTTTTTTTAAGAAAAACATTAAACAGAATCAGCTTCTATTTGATTCCTGCACTTTTTTACAATGAAAATTTAAGGGTATATAGGCTTCATATTAATTTTCTGAACATATATTTTTAATCGTAAATATTTCCCAGTGGAGGCTTTTAAATATATTTTACAGATATGCAGAATTTATGCAGAATTTTCCTGATGCCTACTTTAATGTAATTCCCTTAACATATGTTTTAAAAACTGAAAACAATATAAATAAATGTTTAGAACATGAAATGTAACATAGAAATTGAAGTACTACAAGGTGTGGGGTGCTTTGTATAGAACGTTTCTGAATAGCACTCTTTCTAGGATCTATCTTTTTTTAAATTGACACATTTTGTTTCCTGGGAAATTATGGATGTTAATAAAGTATTTTCAAGAAAATGTTTTGAACTGCACCAATTATTTATCCCATTGTTTTTCTTTTTTAACAATCCTAGTTCTTTTCAGATAGTCCCTAGAGCAATTCCCCAGCCAACTGCTATGAATACATGGGAGACTCAAGGAGCTGCTGTTAGTTGGCATGGACAGGCCAACATTTGTGATAGTTCAGAAGAGGGGGAATGGATAATGAGATTCAATTTTACTATCTGTTCTGTTGGCGTGGCTTGGTGGGCATGGCAGGGGAAGGATACTGCAAAATCCCGATTCCCTCCTCCACTAACCTGCTTTCCAGCTCCATTCTCTTGTTCAGGGCAACGAAAGAAGACCCAGCCGATCAGCTGGGATTCGGGAGACAGAGAATAGATGGGGGCGGGCCAGTCAGAGGTGGGATTTGAAGGTTCTCCAAACTACTCAAAATTTCTGCTACCGGTTCTCCAGAACTGGTCAGAATCTGCTGAATACCACCTCGAAAATGAATTGATTTCTTAGAGATTAGTGTGTGTGTGTGTGTGTGTGTGTGTGTGTGTGTGTGTGTGTGTGTGCACATAAGAGTCAGTGTTCCTGGTGACTGCCCAGACTAGCCCCTACAGTTTTCTTGGCAAAATTTTTCAGAAGTAGTTTCCCATTGCTGCCTTCCTAGGATTGAGAGAAAGTGACTGGCCCAAGGTCATTTGGCTAATTTTGTGTCTAAGGTGGGTCTGAAACTTACCATCTGTTGGATTCTAGTTGGTGCTTTGACCATTACACCAAACTGACTCTCATTTACATCTTTTTAAGATGTGCAATTGGGCAAACTATACTTCAGCTGCTTTTCCTCACAGAGTTATGTCCTGTTGTATTTGAAACTTCCAGCAAAAACAACAACTTTTAATTGTTATTATTGTCCTAAATTAATCCAAAGCCGCAATGCTTAAATGCCTTTTTGGCCAAGGATATTAGTCTAGCAGGGATTTTATATCACTGAGAAACTTGCCTTCAGTGAAGCAGGCTTAAAAGCCTTGGGGATGTATAGATGAGTCAGAGCGAAACCGCACAAACATGGTATTTAGGATAGATGTGAAATAAGAAGATTGCTGCACACCCACAGACTTTTCCAAGAAGTTGAGCTTCCCTATTTGGACCATCAAAAACCTGTAGGCCAAAAGAGTCAATACAACTTTAGAATTACATAGTTTAGTTGTCCCATAAACAACCCCAATATTTTATAAGTATTTGAAATATATTTTATAAATGCATTACTTGCAAATGTAGTACCAGCCTACCTGTGTTTTAAAGGCTAGCAGGAGATTCTCCTTAAAGTATTTTCATATTAACAATGCATTTGATGCTGGCTAAAATTGTTTGGCAGTTCCCTGTTCAGTAGTCCCATCTGTTTTAACATGGTTGACTATCACAGTTCTTATTTTCTATTAGTTCTTGCAGAAAAGGTATATTGCAGTTATTATCAGTGAGGGACCTACATTTGTTGGAACCCAGGAGATGTGTATTCTCTGCTGTGATGTCCACCTTGTGGAACATCCTTTCCCTTTGAAATTAGATTTTCCACATTCTTTTGACTTTTTTTTTATAAAGCTAGGCTCCAATGAAACGAGTTTTATTTTGATGTACCATTGCTCAGGGTTAGCAGTTTTGTTTTTATGTTATTTATTATGTTATTTATTATATGAGCCATGGTGGTACAGTGGTTAGAGTGCAGTACTGCAGGCAACTTCTGCTGACTGCCAGTTGCCTGCAATTTAGCAGTTCAAATCTAACCAAGCTCAAGGTTGACTCAGCCTTCCATCCTTCCGAAGTGGGTAAAATGAGGACCCAAATTGTTGGGGGCAATATGCTAACTCTGTAAACCGCTTAGAGAGGGCTGTAAAACACTATGAAGTGATATATAAGTCTAAGTGCTGTTGCTATTATTGTAGTTTTTATGTATTTATCTGTTTTATTGGTTGTTTTATTTATTATTGTGCACTGCCCAGAATCCCCTTTGGCTATATAAATTTGATTAATAAATAACTAAACTCAGGACAGACCCATTTTTGCAAAATATGAGTAATTGCAGCTATGCCTATTCATTGTAACAGTCAAAAATGGGAAGGAAGGAAATAATCCTGCAGCTGTTCCAGAAATAAGTTACTTCTGCTCCCAAACACCATCAATACAGTAATAAGGACTTTTTAGAAGTGTGGATTTGCTTTCAGACTGATTCAGATTAGTTGAAGAGAAATGGCTTATAGCATGGTTTAGAAAAGATGGTTACACTAGTCAACAGTCACTGATTCAATAAACCATATTTTAAGAATTTAAGCAAAAATGCCTTACTGCAATGTGTGAAACTACTTTTTCTGTGTTTATTAAAGATAAAGGATGTTCAGTGTCCAGTTTATGAAAATCATTTTTCTTACCCTGATACTTTTCCTTTTTTAATGAGATAAAAACTTTATTTCCCCTAGCATGTTTCTGACTAAATTGTTTTTTGTTTTGTTTTTTAAAAAAATTACATTCCCTTTCCTTTCTTTTTCTTGTATTTTAGACTATTTAAAGTCCTTATTTATTATTCAGAATCTTGCTTAAACATCATCTTGTATCTTTAGCAACAATAATAAAGTAATATTTATTTTAGTGCAAATATTATACAGTAGTGTTGGTTATGAATGTAATTAGAAATTATTCAGATGTATGCATTTTCCAAATATATTTGTGCAAACTTTATAGTTAAAGTAACTGCAATTGAAATATTATTAACCATGTATTAATTAAAACTAAAAATGTCTAAATAATTACATGTTGTCCTGATTTAATAAATAAATAATTACATGTTGTCCTGACTAAATTGTTTTTTGTTTTGTTTTTTAAAAAAATTACATTCCCTTTCCTTTCTTTTTCTTGTATTTTAGACTATTTAAAGTCCTTATTTATTATTCAGAATCTTGCTTAAACATCATCTTGTATCTTTAGCAACAATAATAAAGTAATATTTATTTTAGTGCAAATATTATACAGTAGTGTTGGTTATGAATGTAATTAGAAATTATTCAGATGTATGCATTTTCCAAATATATTTGTGCAAACTTTATAGTTAAAGTAACTGCAATTGAAATATTATTAACCATGTATTAATTAAAACTAAAAATGTCTAAATAATTACATGTTGTCCTGATTTATAAAAATTTAGAAACATTTTTAAATAGGAATGTTGGAGTAAACCAGTCATTTTCCCCACTCTATGTATTAGTAAATTGTACGCATATTTGGAGAGTAGCAGTGTTTTCCAGGCATGGTAGAAATGTTAAATTTTAGAAATGTACCCTGAATATGTTTTGAACAAACTGTATGAAGTTAATGGTCAAACTAAGATGCAATGGCTGAAATGAGTGGCTTGCTTACAATTGTGTTTGTTCTATCATTATCTGACACTTGCAAAGGTTTATTGATAGCTAAGAAAAAAAGCATTTCCTTGAAAATGCCAATTCTCCATCATTTTAAAAAGCCTCTTCAATCTAGCCAAGTCCTGTAAACTCACTAAGGAAGAACAGATGGAAAACATTTGTAAAAGGATGCAACATACATAAAAGGGAAGTTTTTTTCCACTGCTATGAGTGTCTTTCCATTCTTCCCTAACTCTCTATTTGCCAACTCCAAGATTAAGCTTGCTTTCCTCTGTTAAAATATTGACCTTGAGGCTGAAGACATTTCAAACAATTCCCACTAAAGGTTAGTCACTCAGAACAATCTGGATTTCATTATCAAAAAAAGTTTAACAATCAATGCAGCCATTGCAAGCAAAATTTGAAAGACAATTGGTTAAAAACTGTCTTCAAACTCATTAAGTGTTCAATTATAGGAAAACTATGTTTTCTACAAATGTTTTACAAAGTTATTTGTTTGATATAATAGATCAATGTTTCCCTATCATTTTTTCCTAGAATTCTGGGAGTTAAAGTCCACACATTTTAAAGTATTGAGGTTGAGAAACTCTGCAATAATAATAATAAATAATAAAAAAAATTCTATAACAACAAGAACAACAATAATAAAAATGCCCCACATGCATGCTTTCTTGACTGAATAATCAGTTATCCAGAAAGGCTCACTATAACATGAAAATATATAGCATTTTGCAAAGAGATAGATGTGGATGGCTCTTTTTCTATTGCCACAAATCAACATTTTTTTACAACTGGTTATACAGATTTAATTTTGCTATTCTAAAACTTAGGTATTTTTTATATTCTATCCCTACTAAATAAAAATATTAGGCAGATGCTAATTTGCTGCAATAAACATTTACTTTTTCTTGAGCTCCTATGTGGGAAAGCGCAAGATTTTTCAGATCTTGGAAATTTATTGAATATGGCATTTCTCTGAGGTATAATTCTGTTAACAAGAGATATTATAGAGAGGTTTTAAGAGGAACTTGAATCAAATGATCCCTGCATGTCAGAAATCAGCAGAACATTATAGTTTTGCAAACTCTATTCTCTGGACACTTTATTGCTGCTGGAAAAAAAAACAAGGAAATGAGAAAACAGTTTCCGGTGAAAGTACTTCATATTTTTGACCTGTTTTTAAAGCCTCTGAAAATTGTTACTGTAGATCAGGAGTCTGCAAAATAATATGAACAAATTATTCAGAAGATAAATTAATTTGGTTATTTTTCCAAGTGAGATTTCTTGAATGAACAAACTGAAGTTAGCATGAATATTACTACTGCTCCCTTTTTTCTAAATGAATAAGAATAGCAGCAATTGCCATCTTAAAATAATACAATTTTAAGAAAATATAAGTAGTGCTTGTTTAGTGACTGCCTCATACAATGAATGTTCAGTTATAATATTGATGAAAAAGTAACTTGCAGCTAGTTCTTGCATTTACAACTTTCACAGGTCTGTAAAACAAAGGAAAACTGGAATAATTTCATAAGGACAGTTTCAGTTTCAGTTAGCAACTGTTTCACTTAATGACCATGTTGCCAATCCCAATTGTGGCTGTTAAACAAAAACTACGTATAACAACAATATCTTTTTTAAAAAAAATCCTTTCTAATCTTAATTATCCTTCAGGGTTAAATAACATTTCTGGTGTTTGTATGTATGTGTGTATGTTTGTTTATGTGTTAGTGATTGTCACAGTCAGATGGAGAATATTAAAATTGAAATCATTTACAAACAAACCCACAAACCTTTGGTTCCCGTCTTGATTAGTGAATGGTCATATTTGGATTACTAAAAGGAGGAATATTTTGGATGAGGGTGAATTTTGATTTCAGCTATTCAGCTTCTGATTATGATCTCTTCCACATGGCAGCCTTAAGCAGCGTGTTTTCCATGTTCATAATGATGGAAAATTTAGCTGACTTCAAAAATCTGTATTTGGATTTCCATTTTTTACAATAATGCTGACTAGTTGGTCTCTTTTTCTTGGTTGGGTCTTTGAGGATATATGTGATGACTCGGGATAAGGCACGAAGGTCACATAGCCAGCTGAGAGTTCAAACTCCCATTTAATGCTCCAAATGTCTCCTCAAATGCTCCCACGTACTGGGCAAGCCCCAGAACAAAGTGTGCATGCACACATACATGGCAGCCTCTGGCTCTGCCAAGTCCAGCAAAACAAAGGAACAGGGAAATGAATCCACAAAGTCAGGAACAAAGTACTGAGTCCAAAAGTCAGGAAGCAGCAAACAGTCCTGCAAACTCCAAATGTCAGTACCAGCACACCAAACTCTACCAATTCAGTGTTTGTTTCTGACAAATGCCGCTCCCCATAGCGTTTCCTTAAATCTCAATCCACAGGTGTGCCTTGTGAAGAAGGGGTGGGGTGGTCTCTTCCCAAGTCATTGGGTTTGTTCTGCACTGTTCCTGCTTTCTCTCCACTCTCCATGCTCAGCGATCAGGAGGGGGTGGTCCTTGCTCATCTCCTGAGCTCTGCAATTCCTTCTGCCCACTGCTTGCCCTCTCTTGATCATCCTGCCCCCATTCCCCCCTGTTAACAAGCCGTCCCAATCTTGAGGGGCCCTGGGCTGCCTTGGCCTGCTCCTCCCCATATTCCTTTGAAGCCAATGAAGCCACCCTCTTGATCTACATCAGCTCTAGCTCTGGCTCATCCTCCTCTACAGATTCAGGCTCCGATGGGGGCATCACAATATATCATTTGCACCAGCAATGTATGGAAAACATCATCCTTTCACCATTCTTGTTGCCACTTGAGCAAACTGGCAAATAGTTGTCAGCTTCATTCCAGTTCTTCTGTTCTGCCAGCTCTTGATTCCTTGTTTTCACTTACATGATGTCTCCCTCCCCCCAAGGATCCTTTCATCCGCCATTTTTTTCTTTCCTTCTTGCAAGTCTTTCCCAGAGAAACAACTGGTCTCGTGATGCATGCATGTGCCAAACATGCACTTTGCGCATGCGCAGAGCATTTTCTACTGACCTTCTTTCGAAATCTCTGTATGTTAAACAGCTGGCGCGCAGCAATCCTCTGTGCCACACAGCTGATTGTTGGAGCGAAATGGTTCGCTCACAGCTGATCCTCGGAGATACCAGTTCACCTGAACCAGGCCGAACCAGTAGAATTCCACCCCTGGTCTTTCCTAAGCCTCTTGTGTCCTTCACCAAGCTCCTATCATTTCTCTACTCCTAGGTAATTTCCATGGGATCAATTTGACAAGAAGAAGAAAAATTAAAAGGATACATTTGTCAAAAACAACAGCAAAGATAGTCTTCGTGTTTTCCCAATCTATTATCCGAGGGTGAAATAGCTGTGAAGAGAAGCAATTAGTGACTGGATGGAAGACATTGGGTCCACCACAGTTCATACAAGAAAGCCAATTGTAATAGAAATATTACTTTCAAGAAAATGAGGAGTTGAGGAGACAAACTACATGGCCCACTTGTGCTGGTAGAAATTGGAAAAGCCTACTTTGATCTGGAGCAGATTGAAGATTGAAGATGGCAATGTGCATTCATATCCTTCAGAATTAGTACATTGCTCTGTACTCATCAGAGCAAGCAAAATGAGATCTAATTCTGGCTCACCTTCATCACCTAATTATATAATAAAGCCATAAAATAGCCTTTCTAGTTTTGACTTAGAATGGTATGTGAAGCATCTATTTTACCTTAACAAAATCTGGATCAACTTAAACCAGGCTAAGACTAGGGTCATGAAATTCTATCTTTTTAAAACTCATTGTGGCTTAGACAAATGGAAGTACCAACTCCTTGTTGCCCATCCTAATGCAGTTGACAACAATCATACTATCTTAATATTTGGAGGCATTGGGTTGGGTTAGCATTTTAGTTATTGCTATTGCTAAACTTAAAACCCAGGACCCTAGTCATCCTCATCAGGGCTAGAAAAAGCTAGCATTGTAATAGATAGATAGATAGATACCCTGTTTCTCCAATAATATGGCCTCTCCCAATAGGAAGTCCCAGCATGTTTTATAGGCATGAAATGAAATTAAGCCCCTCCCCCCAAATTAAGGCCTATATTAAAACATGCAAAATGGGGGGGACTTGCCGTTAGGAAGTACTTTTGTTGCACACCCGGATATGGTGCTGCCTGCTTTGACCCCGATACGAAGTGCCCCACCAACGCTGAGGTCAACATCCAAGCTGTCGACGCCTGCCCGCCCAAAGATGCAAGGGGGGGAATTAAGTCACCCCCGAAAAGACGACCTAGCCATTTTTGGGGGGCTCAAAAAAAAAGAAGACCCAGCCTTATTATTTGAGAAACACGGTAGATAGATAGATGATAGATAGATAGATAGATAGATAGATAGATAGATAGATAGATAGATAGATAGATAGACAGATAAATAGACAGACAGAAAGAAAGAATGAAAGATAGAGTTAGTTAGATGGATAAATAGAGATGCAGATACACAGGAAGATAGATAGAGTTAAATAGGGGCACAGGGGTGATATTCTACTGGTTCGGCCCAGTTCAGGCGAACTGGTAACTCTGATCAACTGGGAGTGAACTGGTTTGCTCTAAAGATCAAGGTATTTCCTTTTTTTCTCCCATTGATCAGCTGTTTTCTGAAGATCAGCTGTGCCGCGCAATTTAGATTAGCTAGAAAACAGGAAATGTCAGAATTCTTGCTTTCCAGCTAATCTAAATCACACAGCACAGCTGATCCCCGCCCCCTCGCTGTTGTACTGCTTCACCCAGGAGGCTCCCCTGAGGCCCAGTAGGCATTTTTTAAAAAAATTTTTGCCTACTGGGCCTCAAGTAAGCCTTCTGGGTGCAGAGGGGCATACAGTACCTTTCAGCTTCAACTGGGTACTGGAGTATCTCGCTAATAAATCACCCTACTCACAATTGATATGGTGAAATTTATTACAGCATTTCCAATCCTGATAAGCAAAAATGGTATTTCCCGATTAAAGTCAGCGTTGAAAGCATCTGCCCCTCAGTGCCTTTTATGCTGTGCTTTAGTCCCTCCCAGCTAACAACCTGGCATCCGCTGCTGCATTATGTACTCCTGCGCCTCCTCCCCATGCCTATTTGTCACTGCCTAATTTTTATTTACATTCTTTTCTCTCCCCGTGAGATCTAACCTTCTGTATCCTTACCTACCTCCCATTCCCCCGCATCTATCTGAATCAGGATCATAAACCCCCATCAACTGATATCCCCAAAGCCCCAGATCATAGTTTACATCAACACGTGGTCTTGAAATAAGCTTGATGACTGATTAGTGTCCATGTGCCTCTCAGCTGTCTAGCTGTCTCAACAATTCAGCATAAACAACAGTTGTCCACACATCCATCAGTCCCGCAACCCCAGTGATGTATCAGGCTCCGAGCGAGTGCCAGACGTGAGTAAATTCCCAGAGCCCGACATGCAGCCCCCCTCTACCATGGATCTGCCTGCAAGATAAGAGAATGAATTAGCAGATGTATTGTTAGTCGTTTCTGCCCTCCCACCCGCCTTTGTGGGATGTTTGTGATGATATAATCTCTGCAACCGTGGAGCCACTACATCTGTATGTTGCACTTAGGATGCATCTGCCATAGGGTACCCTTCCATTTCACGAGATACTGTAAAATCCCCCTACATCTACGTGAATCCAGGATGTTCTCTATTTTGTAATGGTCATCCCTCACAGGCCCTGGGGTTTTCAGTCACGGTTCCAGTCTTAATCTATCTGCTGGTTTGAGGAGATTACTATGAAAAACAGGATGTACTCATTTGAATCTTGATGGCAGTTGAAGTTTTATAGTGACAGGATTTATCACTTGCACCACGGGAAATGGGCCAATATATTTTGGACCCAACTTCTTACATGGCAAGCCTAAATTTATATATTTGGTAGATAGATATACCCAATCTCCTACAACAAAAGGTACATGATCAGCTGGTTTCTTGTCAGCCTGCTTTTTATATTCTTCGGCTGCTTTGCTTAATGCCTTTTGTACTGATTTCCATTTGTCTTGCACATTTTCAATCCATTTCAACACTGTGGTAGACTCCCAAGCGGTATGGGGCCACTCAGGTATAGGCACAAATTCCATTCCATGTACTATGTGAAAAGGAGTGTATCCAGTACTACTATGCACAGTGTTATTGTATGCCATCTCTGCAAACAGTAGCAGCTCAACCCAGTTACTTTGTTGATATGTTATATAACATTCTATCACTGCGTTGGCTCTTTCTAATGTTCCATTAGTACACGGATGGTAAGCCATGCTTAAGCCTTGGGAAGACCCAATTAACTGTATAAATTCCCTCCAAAACCATGCAGTGAATTGTACCCCTCTATTGGATATTATCCATCTGGGAATGCCATGCAGTCTATATATGTTCTTTATAAACAGGTTGGCTAATCGTCGAGCTGACGGAAGTCCAACACATGGTATGAAGTGGGCCTGTTTTGAGAACAAATCAATAATTGTCCATATTACAGTATACCCATGGTTATTTGGCAGTTCCACGATAAAATCCATCCCTATATCTTGCCATGGTTGTGTAGTTTCAGCAACTGCTTGTAGTAAACCTAAGAGTTTTCCGGGATGTGGCTTTGTAGTTTCACAGATGGAACATTCTTTTACATATTTTTCAATTTCCGATCTCATTGCAGGCCACCGAAACTGTCTCTTCACGAGATGTGAGTTTTTAGAAACCCATAATGTCCAGCTGGCTTTACAAATGGATGTAGACCTCCCTCCAATAGATGCCCCCATGTCAGCAATGCCCATCGAACTGCAAATGCCTCTTTCTCCCAAATAGCTCAGTTTTGTTCTGTTTGAATAATTTTATTGGAATGGCAAACCCCTACTACCAGAAAACAATTAGAGAGCTTCCTGGGGTTTGCTAACTTTTATCGGCAGTTCATACCCCAATTTGCAACTATTGCATTGCCATTAACCAATGGTTGCTTAGGAAAATCAAAACCAGGTCAATAGTTACCCTGGTCTCATAGTTGTAAAAAGGCTTTTGATGAACTAAAATGGTTATTTGCCAATGAACCTGCACTGAAGCATCCAGATCCCAACAACCCATTTACCATACAGGCAGATGCGAGTGATGTGGCGGTGGGGGCTGTGCTATTACAACAAAACAACACTGGAAAGTTGCAACCATGTGCCTACACATCCCGAATTTTTGTGAAGTAAAGTATCTTTGATAATATTTTGCTCAAATGCACACCATGCACATGACAACTGAAAATGCAGGTAGTTCTCAACTTATAACAGTTCATTTAGTGACCATTTGAAGTTACAACAGCAATGAAAATAGTGACTTATGACCATTTTAAACACTTATGACCACTACAGCACCCCAATGGTAACATGATTTTCATTCAGATGCTTGACAACTGATTCATATTTATGATGGTTGCAGTGGTCAGGAGTTATTTTGTGACCTTCTGACAAGTGAATGGATAACCCAGAGTCGCTTAACAACCATGTTACTAATTTAACAACTGCAATGATTCACTTAACGAAGTGGCAAGAAAAGTAAAATGGGACAAATTCACTCAACAATTTTTTCACTTTACAATATAAATTTTAGGCTCAATTGTGGTTGCTAGTTGAGGACTACTTGTATTTATAATTTATTTTCATGCTACTTTTATCATTCAATAATTTTTTCATAATTTGCCAAAATGATATGCATGATAAAAGCTAAATATGTGCCTAAATGTATATTATTTGCACCATATAAATTTAAACTCCTGGGTCTTCTTTCTAAACATTTACCGTTCACAGTTTACAAACTTTATAGTGTAGCTAAATATGTCTAATTTTCAGAACCTGTCTCCTTAATCCTAGATAACTAAATTATCGGCTGTATTTATTTCAATTCATTCTGTGTGAATGTAGTTATCACATCTGAAATGGTACGCCCTGTCATGCCCTTCCTTTTTAAATTAAACAAAACAGAATCCCCATATTTTCCCAAGGAAAATTCTCAGTGGAAAGAACAGCACAGCCCCTTTAATTCCATTTCTTTGATTCATGCAGGATGTAAAAAAACAACAACAACCCTAGACATTCAATCACCCTTTTCCCCCCAAAGTGCATAGAAATTATGGGATTTTACTTCAGTTTAGTTAACTGCTTATTAAACTCATTTAGAAATCTGAGAAACTAAGAACATTTTGATTTTTGGAAAAAAGAAATACCCTTTAGACTTAATAGATTTGCTGCTCTATCAGGTTTGAAACATGTTATGAATATAGTTATGAATATTAATATGAATTTTATTGCTGCTAACATTATACCTCCTTTAAGGAAATGGAATCAGTGTTTCTGTTCTTTGAAGAGAATCCATGGATACAAGAGGTACTTAACAAAATAAAAATGTTGGCTGCATACAAGAGATTAATACCCAGCTTGTTTTAATGTGTATTTTTCAGATTAATTTCATACAAGTCTTTCTTCAAGATTTCAAAATCTCATCTGTAAAAACTGATATGAGGACCAAATGTTAGAAAAAAATTAGAGTTTAGGACATGTTTCTGCTGCCCTCTAGTGGTTGTCCAGTTTTTGGTAGGCGAGATCAGGTAGGTCTTTTTCTTTCCCATCCTTTCCATCCTTTGGGGATAAGCTTGTGCAAAATTCTAGAACTTCTCTAGAAGGAGAAATGCCTAGATTATATTTCACTATGCCTAACTGCTGAAAATCAGAATTTGTTGTTTCAAAGACATTTTAGTTTTTTTAAACAAGCCAGAATCTGTGGCTGACTTACTTAACAAAGACACTACGAATTATTTTTAAAAACACAATTCTTTTACATATAACATAATCCAAGAATCAGACCAAATGAAACCCAGTATTCCTTCTTCTGCTCAGGAGGGGAAGTATGCAATTCTATATTTTTAGACTTCTTTCTTGCTACACAAAGTCAGCCCTAAAAAAGATTAGATCAAGAAACAGGGCGGATAAGCTTAGAACTATTTTTATTATAATAGCTATAGTAACAGAAATCAGAAATCCTTTTTATCTTTGTGTGAACTGGAAAACACCTCCTTTAAGTTTTTCTGTAAATCTCTATCTTTTATGACTGATTGATTTAAAAAGTAAGCTTTTCTCTGTATGCCATGGAACTCATTAAAAAAATAGCCAAACCGCTACAAACCTATATTAAAAACCTTGGTAAAAAGTTATTTATTTGAATCAAAAGCACGAACAAAAGATAACAGTGCATCTATGTAGACTAGTGTTTCTCAATTGGCAACATTAAGATATATGAATTTCAACTCCCCAAATTCCCCAGCCAGCATGCTGGGAATAGAAGTCCACATATGTTAAAGTTGCTAAGTTTGAGAAAAACTAACTTTTCTTACCAGGATCATTGCCCAGATGAATAATCTTATTATCTAGAAAATTGCACAAGGGACTAGAGATGGCATAAGAAGTAACCTCTCTTGATAAGAGCTCCCTCTAAAGCTACTCTTAAATCTTTAACTAGTTTTTTAATTTCTATTTATTCCTATTTTATTCCATTTTACTTTCTTTTCTTTTACTCTCCTGCTGGAAACCTATATTTCTATCATTTTTACTGCAGACTGGTATTTTCATCATCTCTTCCATGAAGAAAAGGACAAAGAGGCAGCGTGCATATTCTGAATCTCAGACATTACTACTGATGAAAAGCTCAGTTGACAGATTCCTAAAAGATGAATAGCTACTTGCCAAAGTAACCATCTTTCTCCAACATTTCATGAAAACCTCTTAAATAGATATGATTCCCTGCAATGGAATTCACAACTAGAGAGCTCCCAGGTTTTAGATTTTTCTGCCTCTAACCCTGAAAGAAGCTTTCCCTTTTTGGTTCACATGCAGTCATTTGTCCAACTTCTGCAGGCTTACGCAACAAAGGAACGAGACTTAAAAAACAAATATCACTGATTTAATAAACAAATAATGCCAGGTGGTGGCATTGCCAATTTTTGAACTCCTGATTACTGTTAACAACATGGGCACAAAAGCCTTTTATTTAGATTAAGATACTCATCCAAATACTAGTAAGTCAACTAAAATAAAATCATGCAAAGGCAACTGTGATTCAAGCGTAAATAATGATGGTGAAAGGGTGACTTCTAATTTTGAATCTAAAAAGAGAGTGAGGAATATGCTAAGAGGTCAAAGACTGCATCCAGAGAAGCACGCAAAGCAAGTTCTCACTCTTCCCAGGAAGTACTATATGAAAGCATGCAAATCCAAAATAATTATTATTTTGATTTGTCAACTGATCTGATTTTGTTGAAAGTCATATGACTAAATAGAGCAAAATGAGGATCCAAAATGCAGCAATTCTTTCCCTCAGCCAGGTTCTCCACTGCAAAAGGCAATTGATTGTTTTGGAAAAGACTGAATAGCTCCCATCCAGGACAGACTCTAAATGTACTCTTCTTTCTATCAAACATCTTATGATTGCCAGCAAGCTTTTTTTTTTTTAACACAAGTTTGAATTCTTCCCATTATAGGCTTTCCCCACAGGGGAAGTCAGTCCCTTAATAATTCATCTTGGAAATAGGAGTTCTTCTATTTTAAAATTTAATTGAGGTAACATAAAAGTTAATAACTGCAAGGTTGTTCTATCACCACCATCCTTGAGCAGAGATAGCCTGAATAAGCCACCTGGATCTCCCATGGCAAGTCAGTTTTAATAGAATAACAGAGTTGGAAGAGTCTTCTAGTCCAGTGATCCCCAACCTTTTGACGCCGCGGCCCGGTACCGGCATCAGCTGGGCACCGCGCCCGGTACCGGCATCAGCTGGCGCCGCCATCTTTTTGATGAAAAAGTGCTTCCGGTGACCTCACCGGAAGCACGTTTTCATCAAAAGATGGCGGCCAGCTTTCGGTGAGCTTTTCTGGGTAGAAATGGTTTTCTACCGGAAAAGCTCACCAGAAAAATGCGCCGCCATCTTTTTGATGAAAACGTGCTTCCGGTGAGCTTTCTACCCGGAAAAGCTCACCGGAAGCACTTTTTCATGAAAAAGATGGCGGCGCCCAGCAAGCCAGCGGACCGGTAGGAGTTGTTCTGCGGACCGGGACCGGTCCGCGGGACCGGTGGTTAGGGACCCCTGTTCTAGTCCAACCCCTGTTTAGGCAGAAGAGACTATTCCATTCTGAACAAAGGATTGTCCAATCTCTTCTTGAAAATTCCAGTGATGAAGTTTTTTGATAATCCTTCAAGGACCAACTTGATTAACTTATTCAGTATTCTATCAGATACTGAACAGGTGAGTCTTATAAAATTTGGTATTACAAAAATATTAGTTAACCTGAGGGAACTATTAGAAACCACCTCCAATAAAGCTGGTCATCTCCACTATCCAAGAAAATGATGCCTGCTTTGAGATACCATCCACCTATTTCAAAATGGAATACAGTGATGGAATATAAAAACAAAGGATCCTTTGGAATAGTTTCCATCTTACCTCCTCTGCTCCCTGATAAAATAACACACCATATAGAAAATGTAAGTAAAAGAAATAAAATAGAGGTTGATAAATAAAAATAAATAAATAAAATAAATAAAACCAGGATCATTAGGGGGCTGGAGACTAAAACATATGAAGAACAGTTACAGGAACTGGGCATGGCTAGTCTAGTGAAGAGAAGGACCAGGGGAGACATGATAGCAGTCTTCCAGTATTTTAGGGGCTGCCACAGAAAGGAAGCGGTCAACAGGTCTGGCACCTGAAGGCCAGACAAGGAATAAAGGATGGAAACTGAACAAGGAGAGATTTAACCTGGAAATAAGGAGAAACTTTCTGACAGTGAGAACAATCAACCAATTGAACAGCTTGCCCTTGGAAGTTGTGGGAGCACCATCACTGGAGGATTTCAAGAACAGATTGGACTGCCATTCGTCAGAAATGGGGTAGGGTCTCCTGCTCGGGTGGGGGGTTGGACTAGATGGCCTACAAGGTCCCTTACAACTCTGTTAATCTGAATAAATAAAAAGAAGCAAGAAGTTGCTGCAGATCATGTTGAGCTACTAACTGATGATTGTCTTGAAATAGAACTGAGTTATAAGGAAGCCTTCTTACTAAGTTCAATTTAAAAATAGATACAAGCTCTAAATCCACAACTAGGCCACAGCTGATCATAGCATTTCAAAATGGTCTAAGGAGAGAATCTGAGGCATAACATTCATCATTATATAGCAGTAAGCTATCCCTCCTAGACATTGACACTATTCTGGATTGCCAACCTGCAAAAGTACCGCACCCAAATTGCTGCTCGTATCAAAAGACATAGTTGCTTATACAACATCAAGGCAGTGGTGAAGATAAACAAATTTCAAACAAGTATGGCGTTGTTATTGTTTTGACACTGAAGGATTTGGATCACTGAATGACTGAAAAATTCATGTGTTTCAACCCAAACACCACATCCTTCCTGTTATCCCCAGTAATATTAAGCACAAGAAGCCTATCCAGTTATTGTCTTAGAATTTTGCTGTCTGGAAGAATAGTCACAGATGAAAACCTGGTGGAATTCCTCTTTAATGTTGATTTCATAGTACTTCAAGAAGCCTGATTGATAACAGACAGAGGAAAAGATTTATTTACCAGGCTTTAGATCCTGGACGATTCCTGCAAGAAAATAGAAGACTAATAAAAGGTGGGCTTCAGGAGATCTACCTACACTTGCCAAGAGAGCTGGGAATGGCAAGCACAGCAATTAGTCCTTGGAGATGCTCTCCCCATTATTTACGTCTCCATTTACAAATTCTCTGAAACAGTTTTACTGAACTGATAAATATACCACACACATCTCCACATTTTCCCCTAATATTTGGATGAATCTAGAAAACATAGTGTTAAAGATAAATTCAAAATAAAGCTATTGTAACAGAAACCTATTAATAACTCATCTTGAAAATAAGAGTGCTTTTACTTTAAAGTTTAATTGTAGGAACATAAAAGTTGGTAAGTCCAAGGTTGTTCTATCACCACAGTCCTTGAGCAGAAATTGCCTGAATAAACCATCTCGACCTCCCACAGCAAGTCAATTTGCTGAAGAACTCTTTGAGATAGACATGATTAATTCATTCAGCACCTTGTCAGATACTGAACATTGCAAAATGTTTGATAATCTGGGAGAGCAACAACATATGAAGCTGCTAAGCCTCTAATAACTCTGATTATTCTGCGACACATATATTTGTCTTCATTTGTGTGTAAAATGATTGTCTATTATAGAATGTTGTAATCTGAATCCAGTTTGTTCCTTCAGTAAGATTTCCCCCCCATTTAACCAGTTTTCTATTTTGCTTAAAAGATGTTTTGTGTGCATTTTAGCCAAAATTCCTATAAGGTTTATCAACCTATACTTTTGGATGTCACATTCATCACCCTTTTTATGTAGGGGAAATGTAATAGAAACTTCCCATCCACCTAAAATTTAACCTGTATTGTTTATATGGATGAACAGTCCTGGTAGCCATGGAGGCCCAAGGTTAGCCAGTTGGCTTTCATGGCTAAAATAGAATTATTTATAGATAGAATGGAATTCTTTATTGACCAAGTGTGATTGGACACACAAAGAATTTGTCTTGGTGCAAATGCTCTCAGTGTACATAAAAGAAAAAATACATTCATCAAGAGTCAATAATGAATTGGGACTAGAACTCACAATCACCTGATTTTTACTCTGTTGCCTTAACCACTAGACCCTCAATAATTTTCTTCTGTATAAACAGTCAGAGTCAAACCGATTTTAACTTATACTGAAAATATTCAAGCCAAAAATAGTGCCAATGTTGACCTATAGTGCAGAACAGTGGGGCCTTAAACAGGGGTGGGATTCAAATTTTTTAACAACCGGTTCTGTGGGCATGGCCTAGTTGGTGGGTGTGGCTTGATGGTCATGTGACTGGCTGGGCATGGCCAACTCAATATCACTCACATCGAGGCATGCATCTCCTTGCCTGGCCACTCATGACTGTGGGGATACTGCAACAGTGTGAAAAACTGTCATAAGTCACTTTTTTCAGTGCCATTGTAACTTTGAATGGTCACTCCACACAAGCAAAGTAACAACAAAGGAGGGGGGAAAAACTCCAGAGACGTTCCTGAGACAGGAAGTCTAGTCCTGCCAAGAATTTAATAAGGGTTAACGGAGAGGCAGTTTCTGTAAGCAACACCAGAACGTTTCCTTCCTGCCTTCCTTACAGGATTAGGCCAGTAATTTCTTTTAACAACCACTTCTCTGAACTGCTTAGAATGTTAACAACCGGTTCTAGAGAATCGGTGCGAACTGGTAGAATCCCACCCCTGGCCTTAACAAAGCTATCCTACTTCAACAAGTTCAGACCTGCTCTTTAAGATTCATAATGGGAATTGATTAGAACACATCTGCCCCACATCTGCAATTACAGCAGAAACAGGGAACCATTCCTAGCAAAGTCATTTAATACATAAAGTTTTCACATACTAGCAGACTGCAAGACTTCCCAAAAGATGCTTAGCAGAACAGATATATGTGGCTCAGTCCTGGAGAAGCCAACTTACCAAAATTATTTCCCAACATGGGTTTTTCTACACTGTATTTATTCTCAACTCCTCTCAGGCAAGAACATTTTTAAACAGAGTTCTAGACATCATGCTCAAACTGACATGGAGTTATTGGCAAAAATAAACCTTAAAGTTGGTTAGAAATAAGAACAAAACAAAACAAGAAAATTTTTGGAATTTATGCTAAGGCACAACAATTAGATAAAATCCTATTAGGTCCAGATTAAAAAATATATAACTAAATTTTATAATTATTTATTAGAGATGGAATTAGAAGAGGAAGTAGTCAAAGGCAACATGATAGCTTGTAGTAGAAACATAGGATGTAGCATTACATTATTAGAATGGGAAAAGGTCTGGACAAGGAATAATAAAATTACAAAATCAGCAACATATAAAGAAAATGCCTATAAAATGTTTTATAGATGGCATCTCTCACCCTTGAGAATAGCGAAAATGTCTCCTAACATGAATCCAAATTTCTGGAAATGTAAAAAGAAACACGGAACATTCTTTCACATGTGGTGGTCCTGCACTGAAGACCTGGCATAGAATAAAAAAACGGTTAGAGGAAATAACGGCAGAGCAAATTGAATTAAAACCAGAATTCTTCTTATTGGGGATATTTAATAGACAAATTTCTAAAAAAGTCAAATATATAATACTGCACATTCTTACTGCAGCCAGAATAACCTTTGCACAGTGTTGGAAACAAGCAGATATTCCAACAGAGGAAATGGTCATTCAGAAGATAACAGCCTGTGCAGAGATGGATAGGTTAACCTTAGCACTTAAGGAAAAAGAAACATCAGAATATTATAGAAGATGGGAATGCTGGTATGACTGGATAGAACAAAAATAGAAAATATATTAGTAAACAATGTAAAATGTAAAAGAGGTAGTAATTATATATTCGCAATAAGATGTATTTGTAAATATATCACCAATATTGATAACAAACAAGGAACCATAGACTGTCGATAATAGAATTGCTAGTTTTTAATCATTTTTTTTCCTTTTTCCTTTTTCCTTTTTCCCCCTGTGTGTTGTGTATGTGTTTGTTTGACATTTTGGTTGTATAATCAATAAAGTTTGTTTTTTTTTAAAAAAAAAGGAAATAAGAACAAAACTATTTTCCAATCTGGAAAATACCTCGCAATGAGTTTATTATAATTTTTAAGAAAGGCCTGCTCTATAGCAGGATTTGAGTTGCTGGATTTCATGGCCAAATATGAATGCTTCCTCCATTTGCCATATCACAAGAATATTTACATATGCAGTATCTCAGCCATTGAAAATATTGGTCATGTCCATGGTAGAGGTGGTATTCAGCAGGTTCTCACCAGTTCTGGAGAAGCAGTAGCAGAAATTTTGAGTGGTTTGGAGAACTGGTGAATATATTGATCATGTCCATGGCAGAAGTGGTATTCAGTAGGTTCTCATCAGTTCTGGAGAACTTTAAGTAGTTCTGAGAACCGGTAGCAGAAACTTTGAGTAGTTCGGAGAACCGGTAGCAGAAATTTTGAGTAGTTCGGAGAACCGGTAGCAGAAACTTTGAGTAGTTCGGAATACCACCTCTGTTTGGCCCTGCCACCATCTAGTCTCTGCCTTCCAAGTCCCAGCTGATTGGCTGGGTCTTCTTTTGTTGCCCTGCACAGGAGAAAGGAGCTGGAAAGCAGGTTACTGGGGTGGGGAGAGAATGGGGATTTTACAGTATCCTTCCCCTGGAGTGGGATGGGAATGGAGATTTTACAGTATCCTTCCCCTGCCATGCCCACCAAGCCACACCCACCAAGCCAAACCACACCACAGAACTGGTAGTAAAAAAATTTTGAATCCCACCACTGGTCCATGGCCATTTTCCAGCTTGCTTTTCATTTGTTTAGTGCTCCAGCCAGTTTCACAATTGTCCTTTGTATGATTCAAATTTGGACAGTTATAAGACAAGCATGTCAAGAGTAGTTTGGAAGTCCTCTCTGTTCTCTGCATGCCAGTTCAGCTAATCAGTTCCTTTCATAAAGGCAGGAACAGAAACAAGGCCAAAATGTTTCTGTAACTTCTTTTTTTTTGAAGTGAATTTTGGCTGTAAGTGGAAAAGCCAATTGTTACCACATGAATCTATTTTTTTAAAAAAAAAAAAAAACTCCACAGTAAAAAGGAAGCTGGAATATATTTCAGGGTGTGGTCCATGCATAAGTGTCATATGCCCAAATCAAATGAAAAAGTGTTCAGCTGATTTGCAAAGGATCCAGAGGAGACCCACAAAGCCTGAGGGTTTTATCTGTTTTTGCCATTTGCTTCTGGTTTGCTAGCATCCCTTTTGCAGCAGCTGAGCCAACAATTCAGTGTTATGATCAACTAAAAAGGCTGCATTATGTGGCTGGCCATCCTCACAACACATGTTTTAGCAAAGAGGATGGAGCCCTTCTGAGATGAGAAGGCTCTCTTTCCTTCCTCGGAGAAAATAAGAGGGTTTAGGAGAAGCAAATACAAGGTTTCATTGTTTTCCAGCATTGCAGTCTCATCAGATCTGCTTTGAAGACATAAAATAAATGAATGCATTTAACAGGGTGTGTTGCAAAAAGATGCCTCTACTTTCTAAATGGCATTGTCATCTTGATATTGCAGCAATGAACATTGTGAAATAGCAGAGGGTTGAAACTGTTGTCAAGCAATCACATAAAAGCAATTGTGACAGATATCACAGATTTCACACTGTCAGTAAAATTGGTGTGCAAGGGCACCTTGGTGGATTTGCACTTGCAGGAGTATTGTGTTTGTGGGAATTTTTTCTGGACTAAACTCCTAGATGCTGTTATCTTGAAAGTCTCTTACTGTGAAATGTGATGTTCATGACTGCCCAATTCAGCAAGAAGCCCACAAATGACACAACTGCTGGTTGGGGAAATTATTTGGAAATCTTAACCATAGATTCATGAACCCCACAACACCTAAGCAATTGAAATAGATCTTTCTTTCTAGATTTTTAAAAATCTTACAAAAGCACTGTAAATTTTTGTACTGCCCAAATTTATGGTGCTTCTAATGTATCAGGATTTTCTGCACCTATTTTCAACTTGCTATAGGATTTTTCATTTCACTTCTTAGGTTTTTGTTCTCAATCATTTTGGGTCCATATTGATGGACCCTATGCTAGTTAATAGGCTGTATGTTTTATACATGTTGTGATCATATAGCACATGATAGGAATTATCTCTCTTAATAATACCAATCTATATGAATCAATACAGTTAGTCTTCGACTTACAACAGTTCATTTAGTGATGGTTTGAAGTTACAATAGTACTGAAAATGTGACTTTTCACACATACAACTATTGCAGTATCCCCATAGTCAAAATTCAGACGCTTGGCAACTGACTCATATCCTTCTCACATTTCATATTACCTACTCTTATTGGTATCTTATGACTATCACTTGTTGGTTGTATCTTATTACATCATTGCATCTTATGATTTATGATTTATCACTATTTTGCTTACTTATGTATACTGAGAACTTATATACCAGAGGAAACTTTATTATGTGTCCAATGGAACTTGGAAAATAAAGAATGTTCTGCTCTTCTCTGCTTTATTCTATTCTTTTGACAAAGTCAACGGGAAAAACCAGTGGTGGGATTCAAAATCTTTTACTACCGGTTCTGTGGGTGAGGCTTGGTGGGCGTGGCCATGTGACTGGGTGGGCATGGCTTTTTTTGCAGCCCCCAACCATTTTTTGCCTTCCTGGGCGTCAGCAAGGGGAATCCCGGCACAGCTGATGGTATCTACAGCTGATTGTCGGGAGGGAAAAAAAGAGAAAGAAATACCTTAGGCGAATGTCAGGCAGGCAGGTGGGGTGAGCGAGCATCAGGCAGGAGGGCGACCAGGTGGGGTGTCTGGCCAGCCAGAACTTACTACCGGTTTGGTGACCCACACCAAATTCTTGCTACCGGTTCGCCTGATCCGGTGCGAACTGGCTGAATACCACCACTGGGAAAAACAGATTTACTTAACAACCATGTTACTAATTTAACAACTGTAGTGATTCATTTAACAACCATGGCAAGAAAGGCCACAAAATGGGATATTTAACAACTGTCTTGCTTAGCAACAGAAATTTTGGGCTCAATTGTCTTCATAAGTCGAGGATTGTTGTAGTCTGACTTGTTAAAGCAGCCTCATAGCAAGCCTCCTTCCTTTTTCTCATTCAAGATATCCTGATCATCATTTCCCCAAATATTGAGTATATAGATAACCAAATATATTTTGAGATATGAGACTAAGAACCTTGGATTCAAAATGGCTGGTTTTGTACATCGTGATTACAAATAAGCCGTTGTATTTTTGATGATGGTTTGCTGAAAAACCCAACATAGTATTGAGGTTTGCTCAGTAAAAGAGCACTGCACACCAGAACAACTAGACACAAGGACAGTTTTTTCCCAAATGCCATCACTCTGCTAAACAAATAATTTCCTCAACACTGTCCAACAAAGTCTGCACTACTATTACTATTAATCTTCTCATCACTCCTTATCACCCATCCTCTCTCACTTGTGAGTGTATGACTGTAACTTTATCACTTGTATCCTTATGATTTATATTGACTGTTCCTAGTATGATTTGATTGCTTATTGTACCCTATGACTATCATTAAGCGTTGTACCTTATGATTCTTGACGAATGTATCTTTTCTTTTATGTACACTGAGAGCATTTGCACCAAGACAAATTCCTTGTGTGTCCAATTACACTTGGCCAATAAAGAATTCTATTCTAAACAAGGAAACCCCATTAAAATGAAAATGTCTGGATCTTGGTAGCAGGAGATTGATGTAAATGAATTAAAAAAAAATTAGGTACAAAAGTAAGAATTAATATTAATACTTGCATTAACATAATTTAGTTCAATTTAAGGTTGCAAAATATTATTATGAAATCATGTAACTTCAGTGCAGGAAAACATGAACAATATAAGATGAACTACAACGTACAGGTATTAGCTATTATGACCATTACACATATCTATGCATAAGTCATGTCAAATCAAGGAAAATAATCCCAGAAATGTTATTGCATTTGATATTTAACCTTATGTGTCAATAAAGAGCTCTCTAAAATCTTTTGCTTGGTCTTGGACAAGAATGAAAAAGTGGCAGAATGCCACAACCAAGCATTGCACAATGGAAAAGAACGATAGGCAGTATCATTTGGAAAAATCTCACGATCTATAAACTCTGGAGTCCTGAAAGGACATTACAACAAGAAATACATTTATGGTGGGAATCAAAAGTGAAGTGTGAGTTCAGCAGGGGAAAGGAAGTGTAGAAAAATGTCAAGATAGTAGCTATAGAGAACTCTCTGATCCTGATTGTAGCATAACTACCAACTTTTTTTTACTTTCTCTATGAATTCTGTTGAGAGAGCCAGGTCGTGGCCCAAAAATAAAAACCATTAAATAGTTATAACATTAATCATATATCTGAACCCATGGGCAACTTTTTAAAACAAAAATGTATTCAGAATATAAAACTAATACTGAACTAAAACAATACAAACAAAGCATTTTTTTTAATACCATGGCCATTCAAGACCTACAGTTCTTGTTGATTATCATATTGAAAGAAAAGCACTTACTTCCAGAACATTATGGTTGCAACTTGAACTATATTCCACACCAAATTCCAGAATAGTCAGTTGAACGCTGCTATGCTGTGTAAATATACCAGTAACATTCCCTATTTTGTGGGTTCCTATCTCCTTACTTTACTATATTTTCAGTGAGTCATTATTAATGCCCGTCTGCTGTTTTTTTTTTACACAAGAAGGAAAAATATCTGTATTTTGACTGTATTTATTTCAAAGATGGTTTCTTGAGAGACAAACTTTTTTTAAAATTCAAACGTTTAAAGAAATGCTTGCGATTCATGCTCTGCTAACAAATGTCCAAAGCTGATTCATTAAGCAGGCATGAATCATTGACTCTGTCTGGAAAAGCATAGAGAAGAGTTCCTGGGAGGACATGACTTCTTCTCAATTTCTAATGAATGAGATATGATATGAGACCCAATGACTTAGGTTATGTCGTTTTCACAATATACAGCTGTTCTTCAAGAAATATGCATGGTTTATGCAAATCCATGCCTAAAACTCCAATCCACGTTTTAGCACTGCCTTTTCCAGCATGACATTCTTCAGATATGTGCAATTAGAATTCCTATCTTCCCCAGTCAGAGTAGGAGATGATGAGGAACTATAAAACAGTACATAACTGGGACCAATTTTGGGACAGCTGGCTTATGCAAAAAATGTATACATTTATTTAAGCATTTTCCTCCCAATTACACCCTCTTTGTTTTATGGCAAACACACATAATAATACCTTCTCCTTTTATTTTCCCCATAACAACAAACCTTTGAGGCAATTTGGGCTGAGAAAGACTGGCCTAAAGTCACCCAGCTGACTTTTATGCCTAAAGTGGAACTAGAATTCAGTCTCCTGGTTTCTAGGCTTAATCTTAACTTCTACATTCAATTGTCTCTGCTAGTGTTTTATTGTTATCTTCTTTGACTTTCATGCTGTATTGGTCCTAGAGTTTAACACATCAGCATTTAATATTTCAAAAAAGAAAGTTTTTAAAATGGATTTGCTTTTCAGCAGCTAACATATATCAAATATAAAGTCAAAGGTTAGCATATAATAAAAAATATAACATATAATAAGAAATCTAAGTTTTCTCCAGGATAAATGATATTCAAGTTTTGAGGTTTTTTTTCTTTTTTCTTTTCACAATTGTAAATAAAAGTTTGAAAGTTTCTTTTTTGTTGTTGTTTCTTCACCCCCAATGAAAGAATAACATTGGATGTCTTCCAACCCCCTGCTCCAGCAGGATACCCTATATAATTTCAGACAAATGGTTGTCCAGACTCTTTTTAAAAAGAGATTGAACAATCATTTATCCAGACTCTTTTAAAAATGCTAGAAGAAACAGTTGGGATTCACAGTTTAGACAAGTGACTATATTAACAGACCAGGGAAATGCTGTGGACATAGTATATCTGGGCTTCAATAAGTCATTTATCAAAATAGACCACAGAACAATTAACCAATGGATGGCTTGCCTTCAGAAATTGTGGGTGCTGCATTACTGGTGGTTTTTAAGAAGAGATATTTCTGGAAAGGTATAAGACCTCTTGCTTGAGTAGGGGATTGGACTAAAAGATTTTTAATGTCCCTTCCAACTCTATTATGCTGTATTCTTATGTGTCTCTCAGCAGGATACCTCTTTGAAATGTAGAGTGGAAACAAGTCCACATTTGTGGGGTTTGGAGAAGTCAAGTAAAACAATTCAAGTTCAAAAATGGGCTAGATTCATCCAGGAGCTTCAGAGGAAAAAATTCCCAAAGCACTTTCTATCCAGTCCTAGGTACCCCTCCTTCTTGGCCCCATGTCCAAGATTGGAATTGACTTAGGAAAGGGATTTTCAAAGTTGGGTTGAATATGTTTTCCCTTATTTTTAAAATCTAGTCACAGGTCCATTAGGTCCCAGTTCCAGGAACTGTGGGTTACCTGAACAGCAGTTAGTACAATACATCTCATTAATGTGAATTTAGTGACTAAGGGAGGCTGCTGAATAATGGAGAATTGTTGATAGCTACCCTTTTCCTCCTCAAAACTACCACAACTCTCCATGAATTGGCTTATATTAAAAAATGCAGTACTTGCAAATGAAATTTTAGATCCATCCAGTACATCTGGAGAATGAGGAAGAGAAACAGATGCCTTCTCCACAGGGGAAGCAAGCTTGCAGACATCTGGAGATCAATTTTCAGCAGAATACAATCAAATACAAATGTTGGGTGTAAAAATAAGAATTTGTTTTTCGTAGAACTTGAGAGTTATAAAAGAAGAAAGTTACTGAAACTAAATCACAGCAGTTTGTATAGCATTAGCTATATTTAATGTGGAGCTTTTATGTTTCTGTTATTTGTACTAGCAAAACTAATTTCCTTGTATTATTCTAATTATTTACTACATTTTGTTAGCATTTGAAGTGTTTAAAACTTCACTTCAAAGATATGTCCTTACACAATAACAATTCACATATCCTTTCTGCCTTAATAATACTGATTTTTAAAAATCATTCTGGCATCAATATTCTATCTATAAAGTTACCCTGTTCGTAAACACTTAAAGCACTTTATTTGTATTGTGAAAAAAACGTTGTGATATAGAGATGTGCAATAGTTCATTTAATAGTTTGTGTTAACAGTAATATATTTGAATATGTTGGAGGTCTTTAAGGAAAACTATAAAAACATTTATTACTCTTAACTTTTTTTTAACATACAAAGTGATTGGATTGCCTTCCTTAATTAACATAGTTGCTAAACTAAAAATTTTTATTATTCTTTTCATTTTGTAAAATCAAAGTTCCCTCTGGTTCTGAAGTTTTTTTAAAAAATTGCTAGTTTTATACTATACGTTTGGTAAAATACCACTCTGCTCATGTACCCTTTCAAAAGAGTATATTCTCTCTTTCGTTTTTGCTTTGGCTTCTTTTTTTTTAAAACAAGATTCAGGATAGTGGTCTCTGCAAAATCTATGGATGTTTCCATCACTGATTCCATTTGCATCAAGAATCTTAAATTTGGGCATAATTTTTCCTTTGGTTCTTATCTTGAAAAGGTGATTTTTAGCTCCTTATAATGTCTCTTGTGCTATGCATTACCTACATGAAGCAACTTCTCATGCAGAATTGAGAAAGAATATCATTATGCATACTCCATCTTTTGTTGGTAGCTAATTAAAATTATCGTAGTCACATGATATAAATATACTCCATTGTGGGAATTATTATTTGTTCTTTGCGTACGTGCAAGGACAACGGGCCTTCTGGTAGTTGACTGTAACACGAAGCAAGGAACAAGGTCAGAATGTTGCCATTTCTTACCCAGAATTGTAGCAAACTTAAACTTTGCAGCTTTGTATGCCTATGTGAATGAGCAGTGCATTTTGTGTGATGTAATGCGTTTGTGAAAGACACTAACAAAAATTGCTACGTTAACAAAGATTGCTTCTAATAAAAGAGGGTGTCAGAGTCTGCTTTGTGCTCTCATCCAGATCTGGCTTCAAGACAACTGTCTCGGTGTATTTATTCATGAGAGACCACCACAAATGGTGACCCCGACGTGATCATCTGCGAGGTGGTACGTCTTTGGACCATCCATACTCATCGGCTGGCATAGCCTTGGTATACCTCATCCCTGATTCGGTCGCAGGCGATCGCCGTGGATCCCTCGTGAGTATGGGTGGAGGATTCTCTCAGGACCAGAAATTGCACATTGAGAAACTAAGAGAATTAACCAAACGAAAATTTTTTACCTTTAAAAAGGGGGACTCCCTTCATGCCCCCCTCACAAAAACCTCTATTGAGGAACTCCTAGAATACATTTGGCAACACTGCCCTTCTTATCCGGCTAAAGGCAGTATCAAAACTACAGTATGGAAGGAGATTGGGAAATACTTTCATGAAAGTCCTAGAGCCCCTTCATCTATATTAATTGCTTGGAGGGTGGTTTTTGAGGCTATCTCCTTTCTAGAGCAACCCCTACTTGCCCCCCCTTTCTGCACCCCCTCCCTATGTGAATTCTGCTGTACAACTCTTGCCCCCTGCTGTGACGCCTGTGTCTTTTAAACCGACTGCCCCCCCCCTCGGAGGCAAATGAGATCAGTAAATCTCCCCCAACAGCTCCTAAAAATCCATCAGGAGATGTCAAGGTGGGAAATCCTAAAATAAATACACCCCATGCTGGGAGAGTTGAAGCAGCTATGCAAGCAGCTTTTCAAACAGGACAGCTGGAGGGGGGGGGAGATTGACTCCATGCAATTGTTTCCCGTTCAGAGGCAAGTTGATAATGCAGAATATCAAAGAGAAGCAATTAACAAAGGAAATAATTTAGGGGGTTTGTATATACCTGATCAAATCTATGGGGCAGGGCAGTTTGCAACTGTGGAGCAGCAGGCAATAAATTTGCAGCCTTTGGTCGCGCGGGGAGGCAACCTTGGCAGATTTGATTAAAGCTTGTGCTGTAGTAAGTTTGCAATTTTATAACATGGAGACCTTGGCTGTAGCTTTGCAAAAGGGTCTTAAACCTACTGGGAATTGTTTCAATCGTGGGAAGCCTGGCGATTTCAAATCCCAATGCCGGGCCCCAGAGGGAGGTGCTGCTCTTTTTCGGAAGAGTTGGCCTTGCCTCATTCCTCAGCTTCTATGAAAGGTTTTTTGTGATTCCAGGGATTATTGATCAGGATTATACAAATATTATAAAAATTCAATTTTATTCAGATGTACCTGCTAATCTTGCAGCTAGAATGACTCACCCTCATGCCCTCCTCAAAGGAATCTCTGTGGTTCCCGATCTGCTTTATCCTTCCTCAAAACTCTCAGCCATTAACCTTTCTTTTTTTTTTAACAAGTTTTATTAATTTTTAAAGACATACAAAACATAAATACACAGAAACACAAAACATAAAAGCATAAAAAATCTCTTTTCTGAAAGTTGCTTAGTCCCGGGTCAAAACTCTTGGTACAGACACAAATTCAAATTCATATTCATTTTGCATACCATTCCATATCTTATTGGCATTTTCAATTTTCTACATAACTTCTCCTCTCTTTTAAATTTTCTCAATTTTATTTTGTTTATCTCCTCTCAATTCGAATCATAGTGTTTGTCATTCTTTGTCTGTTCTGTTTCCAGCTATCCATTTGTCTTTCTTCTTTGAAGAAAAACTTCTCCTGTGCACTGAATGGAGTGTGATGCCTTTATCTCTT
Source organism: Notechis scutatus (assembly GCF_049901735.1). Classification (NCBI taxonomy): domain Eukaryota; kingdom Metazoa; phylum Chordata; class Lepidosauria; order Squamata; family Elapidae; genus Notechis; species Notechis scutatus. The sequence continues at coordinate 48,675,196 of NC_142025.1, read as the reverse complement.
TCCCCTATATTTATAATACTTAATATAGAACACATAACTTGCATTGGGATTCTGTCTGGTGCGTTCTGAAATTATGCAGTATTGTTAAAACCAATACAGGTTTATTCATTAGTGTTGATGTTCATTTGTGTCTTGAACATTTGGTGCATTGCTTTTCAGTTAAACCACATCACATATTATAGATCATTATTTCATTGTAGTGTTCCCCCTTCTCCTACTTCAGGTCTCTCATTTCACAAAAAGTTTCGCTGGGATAACATAGTCTAATCATTGATGTTGACAATCATTTATGTCTTAAATATTTTACCCCTTTCCATTAGATATCATGCCTTTGTGAGAACACTTATGCTTTCCAAAATTGTTTCCCCCCCCCACATCCCATGTCTTAAATCATTGTTTCATTACAGTACTCCCCCTTTTTTAGCAAAGATTTCACTAGATTATACTGAGTGTTTTGTCACATTTTGAATTGCATGTTGTTTCCAGTTTTCTCTGGATGCAGGTGTAGAAGTTCGGTCTTGTGTGCCTTTCTGGAATCCCTTTTTCAGTGGAATTTCTCCATTATCTCTGGAGAACTTTTGCTTCTTTGCATCTTGCTCCCCACCATTAAGGCTTCTCATCTCTTTCTTTCTCCCTTGCTTTTGGGTTGTTTTTCCAGGCCTTAAAGTCTTCTCCTCCTCCTCTTTCTCTTTCTTTTTTCCTTCCCCAACCAAAGTCACTTGTTCATCAAAGATGGCTTCTTCTTTGTCCCAGTCGTTCTGTTGCTCATTCAGCTTTACATGTACAAACCATCATTTGTAAAAATTGGAAAAGAGTGCCAAGGACATCTTTCCCTTCTTGCTTTTCTTTTTCATATTTTTGATATACAAGTTTCAGTCCATCCACAAGTGATGCCATTGTGTAGACATCCCTCGTACAATTACAACAATATTTAGAGGCTATTAATTGGACCCGTCCCTATTTTGGCATCACTACACACATGCTCAGCCCCCTGTTTGATATGTTAAAGGGAGGAACCACTCCAGGGGATAAAATTACCCTTACAGATCATCAATTAAAAATCACCCTGGACATACAGCACATTATGCAGAAAAGGTGGGTCGACCAATGTCACAACAATGCTCCTATTTCCTTAATCTTGCTTAATACCCCCTCCTTACCTACTGCTGTATTAACCCAACAGTCTCAGCATACTAACAACCTCCTTATCTTAGAATGGATACATCTTCCTCACACTCCTAAAAAATCTCTTAGTACAAAAGCTTCTTTATACACCGTGCTGATTAGTAAGAGTCGCCAACGCAGCAAATCCCTGGCTGGGATAGAGCCAAGTGTACTATATGTCCCCATGTCCCTGTCAGATTGGGATACCCTGCTGATCAACTCTGAATCTCTCCAGTCAGTGCTGGGGGACTGGCCAGTGAAAATCTCATGCCATCCCCCTCCTGATGGGAGACTAACTCTGTTAAAAACTGTTCCCTTTGAATTGGCTACAAAAGAAGCACCCGGCCCTATCTCTTCGGCAATTACTGTCTACGCCGACGGAGGAAAAAAAATATGGGCGTGTGTTTGGAAAATAGATAGCGATTGGAAAACAAAATAACCTCTCCTCAAAAGTCTGCGAACGCTCTGAATTGGCTGCTGCTATCATTGCGTTCGCTGAATTCAAACACCAACCTTTTAACTTAATTTTAGATAGCTTGTATGTTGTTTACTTAATCAAGAACATTGCCTATGCTTATCTCTCCCCGCTGTTACAGCCCGACTTATTACAACAATTTCTTGCCTTACAAACCTTGCTTGTTAATCGCTCTCATCTCTACTATGTTGCTCATATCCGCAGTCATCAGCCATTTCCTGGCCCTTTGCAAGAGGGCAATGATATGGCTGATGCGGCAGCCGCAGCTGCAACCGCAGACAGCGCCACCTCTTGCATGATTCTTTCACAACAAACACCCTGGGACGGTCATAGCTATTTTCATCAAAACAAAAAAGCCTTGGCCAGACAGTTTAAATTCAAATTTAAGACAGTCACAGGGTTGCCAGGACTCCAGAATGCATTAAATGTTTGTTTATTTACTCTTAACTTCCTCAATGAGTCCGGATCCCCCCCATGCACGGCGGCATCACGTCATTTCGCTTCTTCGCCTCATCCTGAACCCAGACCAACGGTATACTTTCGACAGCTGCCAGATCCCACATGGCATGGACCTGCTGAACTTATAACCTGGGGACGAGGGTACGCGGCTGTTTCCTACAACAACAACACCATCTGGGTCCCCGGACGACAAGTAAGGCCTTTTCTACCCAAACCAGCCTTGCCTACATCAGCATCATGAAGCTGCCCGCTGCATTCATCATTTGCTTCCTGGGTTTCCACATCGTTCCTGCCGATACAACAGCCACCCCATCTTCCTGCGATGCCTGCATCAAAACTACTCACAGCGGAACGAAGACCCAATCCATCCTGATCTATCATACTTTGAAGCCTGAGTGCAACTCCACGATGGTCTCTCCTTGTCTGCATAACAACACTCAATACGCACGATGCTACACCAAACAAGGTATCCAATGCTACGAACCAAAGGCTGTGGGGCCCATCACCACCTCACTGTATATCTATGCCTACAAAGGAGGATCCAGCTCTGACCTTGCCTCAATGTTCTCAACCAGTCAAGCAAAAAATGGGTACATAACCCATAATGTCACTCGGGGGGGGGTACCAACACTTCTGTGTGTTTTGATGCTTGCTTTGCCATCAACAAAGGTCAAGGTCCTAACGACGCTGCAGGAGTCACCTGCGGCTCACACAGCTGGCAAAGATCTTATCTACAGGAAAAGAAATATCTCTTTCAAAAGGTGTCCGGGACTAACGTGGGGGCCACCACTGTTTACAACTACTGGTACACCCCTATATACATGCTCAATAGAATTATAAGGTTGCAAGCTGTATTAGAAATTATAACCAATGAAACTGCTCTTGCTTTGAAAACGCTAGCTAAAGAAAGTGCATTGTCTAGAACATATATCATGCAAAATCGCTTGGCTTTAGATTATCTTCATGCTAAAGAAGGAGGAGTGTGTGGAAAGTTTAACCTTAGTAATTGTTGTATTGAGGTAGATGATAGTGGAAAAGTTATTCAACAAATTACTGATAGAATGATTAAGATTGCGCATGTACCTGTACAAACATGGAATGGTCTTGATTTTAGAGACATGTTTGGATCCTGGTTGCCAAAATTGCCTGGTCTGCAAGCTATTGTAGCGCTTATTGGTATGATTGCTGCGGGATGTATTATATTGCCTTGTGTATTACCTATCTTTGTACGCACTATTTCTAACAGTTTATCCCTTTTGGCTGAGAAAAAAGCCACTGCGCAGGTAATGGCTCTCTGGAATCAACAAATAACTAACACATATGAACCACTGCCATCCGAAGATGAGATGGGAGAGCCAACCTGTGACGATCCATACGAGGACAAGATGTTTGTGATGGTCGAAGAAGTCACGAACGCCATGGGTAACATCAGCATGCACAGCACTCTTGCCTACGCGCCTGACAAAGGCTGTTATTGGGACTAAACACTCCCTGTCTCTTAAAAAAAGAAAAACAGAGGAGATGTGGGAATTATTATTTGTTCTTTGCGTATGTGCAAGGACAACGTGCAAGGGCCTTCTGGTAGTTGACTGTAACACGAAGCAAGGAACAAGGTCAGAATGTTGCCATTTCTTACCCAGAATTGTAGCAAACTTAAACTTTGCAGCTTTGTATGCCTATGTGAATGAGCAGTGCATTTTGTGTGATGTAATGCGTTTGTGAAAGACACTAACAAAAATTGCTACGTTAACAAAGATTGCTTCTAATAAAAGAGGGTGTCAGAGTCTGCTTTGTGCTCTCATCCCAATCTGGCTTCAAGACAACTGTCTCAGTGTATTTATTCATGAGAGACCACCACACTCCATTGCATATTATCTGAGAACAGCAGTTCTCATAGTATGGTATGGGAAGCCCTGGAGGCAAAAACCATTTCAGGTGGTTCATGAAGTCAAATATTTTAAAATATTTCATTTTTAATTTTTAATACTGTATAGTAGATATTGATAGATATAACCCACATAAATCAAAATTCTCTGAGATCCTTAGTCATTTTTAAGTATGTAAAAAGGTCTTGAGACCAGAATGTTTGAGAACTGCTTGCTGCAAAATGTATCACTGTTTTACTTCATGCCAACCATTTTGCCTACAATCCTACACCATTTTTATCAGGTGTAAATTTGTTTCTTTGTTCAAGTCACTAATCAATAAAATTCATGATGACATTCTACTTGGGGTAAACATACGTAAAGGCCTTTATTCTCCTATATGAACTTACATGCAGTTTAAACTTATTTCATTGGTCATATTATCATATATCCTACTAGAAATCAACTCGGTTGATGGGAATATGAAAATAGACTTTTGGTGATAGCGCTCAGCTGTTGCAATTTGTCTGGGAGGCATCAAATAAACCTTCATGATGCAGTGGTTAGAATGCAGTACTGCAGGGTAACTCGCTGCTCACTCCAGGAGTTCAATTCATTTCCTGTTTATTACAAAGACTAGCATAAGGATGCCCCTGAAATTTATCTGTATCTACCCATGGAAGCCCAGCAGCATTTAAATGAATATTCACAGCAAAACATAAATGTTTGGATCTTGGAACTTATGCAACTTCTCTCAACAAACTACATTTTTTGTGGCTTAGTTCCATAGGAAACCACTGTGAATATTCTGGCAGCAATGCACTGCAGTTCTGGGAAAGAACTGGGAATGTTTCAGTGTAAATATAGGCATTTCTATCCAAACGTCCTCCATTGACTCCATCCTGTTAGCAAGAAAATGGGGTTTACTGATATTTGAAATAGGTGGGTGGAAAAATTGTGACATATAATTGCAGCAAATTGTGTTTGGCAAGTCTTGTGTGCTAACCCTTCAGATTATAGAGAAGTTTTTTTTCTCAGATGAAATGAGATCCCAATTTTATTGAAATATATTTTTAAAGATTATCATTAATTTTTTTTAAAATAAAAGTTAACGGAATGAACTGATAAAACTAAAGAAATGCTTCAAGCTATGATTCTGAAGATTAATGAATAAATGTGTGTAATTGTGCACATGTATTTCTGCTACTCTTGATGCTTTCTGTTGCACAATTTCCCATCAAGCTAAAACTTCTCTAGAAGTTCATGCTTTGCAATCTTTAAACTCAAAAAAAATTGCCATGTCGAGATTATGGTAATGAAAGTGTCATGAAGCCCTGCCTACTTTGTATATGTGTCAGAGACAGGGTTTATTTACACTTTGTGCACACTTAAGAGTATAATCACACATGATTGCCATTTTGACCTTTTTAACTTTGGGTCTGCTATTCCTAATGCCTTCCTTCATATTTAATTGACATAAGAAAAACCATTAAAATATTGTGAAGGCTGGACAACAAATAAATGGTTTTTGCTCTGGGTTCAAATACTAGAAGCATACATATACAATGATGTTTAGCTTTTGAAGAGACCACTTTTCAGCTTATTGCAGTTGTTTGTGTCTTTAGCAAAATTACTTATCTACCTTTATCTACCTTTTATCTTTGAATCTCCTACTGTAATTGAGTTTGGAATGGGACAATTGGCTGCACAACTGCCCAACCCAGGTCAATGAAAGGCCAATGCATCTTGGAAGGCTCCGTTAGCCTAACTCATCTTTGGAACTGCAGTGGTCATGAGAAGTTGGCTGGGTCAACTCAGGGCAGTTCAGGGAAGTAGAAAAAGTGAGACATTGAGAAAGTGGCTTGAAAAACAGGGCTGGTCTGTCACTGGCATTATCTCCCTCCCCTTATCCAGGCTGTCCGTGTGGATTGCAAATTTAAGATTTTTGTTGCTTGGAATGATGTGCCCAGGGTGTCATCCTTGGTGATATGTGGAGGGCATATGTCCATGGCAAGACCATGTGCAATGCAGCAAGGCGCCCATTGTGTAATGATTGCATCTCTGTCATGTACATGGGAAAAGTGTTCCTCTCAAGGGAGCTGGTGCCTCAGTGGGAAGTGACAGCAAAAGCAGATGTGGGTCCCAACACCAGGAGCCAAGGCCAGGCTGGCCAGGTGAGAACTGCCTTTGCAAAGTCACAGTCTCCTGGTGGGGGTGGGCCTGCCTTGCATCCTCAGGGCCTGAGGCATAGCCAGATTGCCTGGAGTCTTTCCTCAAGAGGGAGAGGGAGTGAGAGCAGAAGCAGGGGTGGGATTCAAAAATCCCAGCAACTGGTTTGCTGCCCGGTTGCTGGGTGGGCGTGGCCATGGTGGGCATAGCCTATGGTGATTTCCTGTTTTTCACTTCGGGTGGGGCTCCAGAGCCTGTGGGAGGCTGTTTTCACTCTCCTAAGGGCCTGGAGGCTTCCCCCAGGACTCTGGAGGGAGAAAACAGCCTCCCCCAGGCTCTGGAGGCCCACCGGAAGCCAGAAACAGGCCCATTTCGTGACTTCTGGTTTTTCCGGGAGGGCCATTTTTCACCCTCCTAAGGGTCTGGGTGCCTCCTCCGGGCCCCTGCACTTACCTCCATTGCATGGAGACTCCTGGGAGGGGAGGAGAGGGTGGGAGGGGCTAGCTGGTGGGTTGAAATACTGTTTTGGCAAACCAGATGTAACTTTAAAATCCAGTTCACCCGAACCGGTCTGAACCAGTAGAATCCCACCCCTGAGAGGGAGGCGTTTGTGTGGCAGTGCAGCATCTGCATCCCAGGACCTGTCCCTTGTGGCTAATTGTCCCATACAGCAAATCAGGGCAGAGCAATTTGTACCATGGTGAATCCCTTGGGGTAAAGCACAGGAGAAGATGCTTTGGTGTGTGGAAGGGGCTTCCAGGAAGGAAGGGTCACAGTGAGTTAGAGGGGCTGGGATGAAGCAGCCGCGAAGTGTGGCCAGGGAGAGGTAAACACAGTGGGGAGGCTGAGGTGAAGTGGCTGCACCAATTGTCCTAGACCCATTTTAGTTTTAGTTTAAAAATGACCGTTATTTATAAGCTGCCTGACAAGATCCTGAATCTGATGAAAGACAGGGACTTCTATCCTCTGCCATCTTCTAACACCTCCACATAACATTCATGAAGATATCTCTATAATCCTTATTTCTTCTGAAATAATGTTTAAAGCAAATCAGCTTTCATCAACTTGATGTGCACTGATTAAAAAAAGGAGAATCTGTCTGAAATTATGTTGTATTTATAGCTGTATTGTTGAACAAGTAATTTAAATCCACCTTCTTCCTGCCTGGAGGCAATTAGGATGAATAAAAGAAAAAGCCATTCTGACAATTGAAATCACCCTTGGCTGCTGAAGCCATTTTCTGACAGCTAACTCCAAGATCTACTGGCAGAAACATCTGTCTGTAGAAGAGCCACATGAGGTAATGAAATCATACAATGATGACTTCTGGAGGTCATTTCAACCCTGTTTAAAGCACTCCATTTTGGGACACATGATTAGAAGCAAAGACAGAAGTGGCCTTAGAATGGAAAATTCAGCAACGTTCTGAATCATTTCCCAACTGCATGTTCCAGTAGAGTCCATTGGTTTGTGGTTGTTTTGGAATGTTTTTCTCTGCATGCCCTGATCATTTCCAAACTTGATCTCATTTTTGGTGGGCTTTTCCCCAACAGCAAGTCTGGTTTAGTTCTATTCAGATTTTGAAAAATATCCCTGTTGACAGGCTGACAGAGTTCTAAACTGCTTTACTTAGTTTCCTTCTTACGTTCCACTGAGTTTTCCCGAATGTGCCTTTTCAAGAGGCAACTGGATTTTCTGATTTTGCTTTGAAGACATTTCACTTCTCCTCCAGTCAGAGCTGAAGAAGCTTCTTGGATGTGAATTGAAATATCTTCAAAGAAAAACCAGAAAGTTCAGTTGCCTCTTGAAAAGCACCTTTCAAGAACATCATTTTTTGGGGGGACAACCATGACCTGGATGACTGAGAATCTCCATAGATATTCCATTGAGTTGGAAAGAATAGAAAGAAGCAGAAAAGGAAGGGACCTAGAAATCTACTGGCTAAACCAGCCAGACCAAGAAAACCTATCATACCAGCAAAAACCAAGGCCAGGCAGAAAGTGGTCACATTTAACACATTTAATCCAACAGAAGCTCCCCAAATAAAATATTGAGTACAATAAATTATTACATTCTCACAAGCAGAATCAGGTTGAGTGGAAGGCTAGTTGTACATACCATACATATATAGTTCATATATATAATACATATCCATGATTGTTTTCAGCAGGTGCTCTTAAACAGTTCCTGTCGAGTTCAGGAATAGCTCTTATTTTTGAAACAAATGGATATGAAAGACAGGAAAATGAAGCCAGATGGTAGCCTAATCATATCATGACACCATAACAAAATTTCCCTTCATAGAGGAAATGATACACACTCTGTAAAAATTAGTTAGAAAATATTTGCTCTACTGATATTTATCTGCCAAATCAGAAGGTGGGATTAGAGATATTTTTGGCTGCAGGGAGAAAGGAAGATCTGATTTTGCTGCTATTAAACAAAGAAGAGTTCTTGCCATTTGTTGCAACAAAGGAGACAAATTTTTAAAAAGTTGACACAGACACATAAGACTATAAGAAAGATATAAAGAGTGATTTGGATCTGTCAGTGAACTTTAATTCACTTCAAAAGACTATGGGATTTGGAAAAGGTTGCAGGGCAAAATAATACTTGAGTCTAGGCAAGAAAGTTTGGGATGTGAGTCTAAAACCCCTGATGAAACTTGAGAATTGGTTTCTCTTTTAATGACTTCCAAAATTCATTTTAAGTATGACTGCTGCGTGCTTATCTATGCAAAATTGTTTAGAAATTTAAACAAATAAAAGGACCAAGAAGCTGATGACTCAGAGGTGACAGTATCTTCCTGTGGCATCTTGGCTTTTGTAAGCCAAGATGTGCAACATACTGATTTGAAAAGGTTGTGGGCACTCCAACACTGGAGGTTTCTAAGAAGAGATTGGGCAACCATTTTTATGAAATAGTGTAGGGCTTCCTGCTTGAGCGCAGGGATTGGACTAAAGGCATAATAAATGATGATTTTCAAAAACCCTGACCAATATTTACACTGGATACATTTGCTCCAATAAACTCTGACTTCTTTTAAAGTAAAGTACTGTATGCATGTATATCAAGTTGCATGTCAAATTACAGCAAACCTAACATTAAGCTAATCAGAGAAGTATCTATACTAGGATGGCAAGCCTATGATAGATGTGGTAAAGATAACATGCAACAATGTTTTGCACGACACACCAGTATTCGCCAACAACACACCATATCTTCAACAATTTTCACAGACTGATGGAGCTATGCAAATATGGAGGGTGTTCTTGCATGGTCTCTGGACCCTCTGAAAATTGCCCAAGATAGAGAAATGATTTGCAAAATGGTTTTCTTAGGCTGCAGAAACCACGGAAGAATATTCTCAGAAGACACTTCAAGACCCCAGAACAACCTCTGGTAGGCCTCAGGAGCCTGTCAACAGAAAGAGAACATAGCATCAAGATAAGTGACATGAAGCAGATCCTGGGGAGCACTGAGCTATGTGGACAATCATGCTATTACTCTAAGGCTCATGGGCCTCAGGGAATGGCACAAGATATTCTTTCTGAGTGGAAGCAGTGGCATTTAAGAGTTATCAAGTATGAAGATTGTATCAAGATCACCTGACATGAAAGTATTGCTTTATACTGTACTAGTGAGGCCACACTTTGAATATTGGTCCTGTTGTGGTCACCTCGATACAAAACAATGCTGAGACCCTACAAAAAGCACAGAGAAAAGCAACAAAGATAATTTGGGGACCGGAGGCTAAACCACATGATGAACAATTGAGAAAACTAGTTATGCATAATCTAATGGAAACAAGGATTACAGTTAAAAATGATAGCTGTCTTCCAGTATTTGAGGGGCTCTTACAGAGAAAAGGGATTTGAACTGAGGGCAGGACAAGAAGTATTGGATGGAAGATCAATAAAGGGAGATGCTACCTGGAATTAAGGAGAAATTTCCTGTCAGTGAGAACTGACTTGCCTTCAGAAGTTATGGGTGCTCCTTTACTGGAGGTTTTCAGGTGAGATTGGACAGCCATTTATCAAGAATGGTATATGTTTCCTGCTTGAGCAGGGTATTGGATCAGAAGACCTCCACGGTCCCTTCCAACCTTGTTATTCTATCAAATTGAGGCTTGCGCCCAGCTTCATTGGTGCTATTAAGTCTACTGTTCAGGTTCGTCTAGATCAGGGGTCCCCAAACTTGGCAACTTTAAGACTAGAGGACTTCAACTCCCAGAATTCTCCAGCCAGCTATGCTGTTGAAGTCCACAAGTCTTAAAGTTGCCAAGTTTGGAGACCGCTGGTCTAGATGGGCAAAGGGCAAGGGTGGGATTCTACAGGTTCACACCTATTCGCTAGAACCGGTTGTTAACATTCTAAGCAGTTCGGAGAACCGGTTGTTAGAAGAAATTACTGGCCTAATCCTGTAAGGAAGGCAGGAAGGAAACATTCTGGTGTTGCTTACAGAAACTGCCTCTCCTTTAAGCCTTATTACATTCTTGGCAGGACTAGACTTCCTGTCTCTGGAACTTCTCTGCAGTTTTTCCCCCCTCCTTTGCTGCTACTTTGGTTGTGTGGATTGACCATTCAAAGTTACAATGGCACTGAAAAAAGTGACTTATGACCACATTTCACACTTATGACTGTTGCAGCATCCCCACAGTCATGAGAGGCGAGGAGATGCGTGCCTCAATGTGAGTGATGTTGAGTTGGTCACACCTAGCCAGTCACATGACCACCAAGCCATGCCCACCAACTAAGCCACACTCACAGAACCGGTTGTTAAAAAATTTCAATCCCACCCCTGGCAGAGGGTAGATAGAAAATAGTGTCTCTTTGTTTGGGATGTATGAGTTTGACAAACCAGCAGAGTCAAATTAGGGATTTTCTGAATTTTTGAAAATATTCACCACCACTGATCTTCCCATTTGGCTATCCCATCACTTCAAAATACTGTATTAAAAAGAAAAGAAAAAACAACTAAATGCCTAAAGTAATGTGAGCCCCTCTTATTCCAAGTTAAATGTATGAATGGACTTAACATTTTCCACCCCAAAATCAATGGCAAAGGGGTCCATGTAAAATCCTGAAGTGTATCTTTTGTATCTTCCCCCTACTGTTGCATTTCTAACTGAAAATTAATCTGTCTCCCATACTGTCTATTAGGTTTTAAATGGCAGTGTTTCCTAAGGAAAGCAATGGAAAAAAAAAAAACACTGAAGAAAACCTATCCTGCATGTTATCTTTCTATTCCTGCTTATTAATCCTACCCCAATTTTTAAAATAGCTTTTTTAAAATACAAATTTCACGTGATTGTGATAAAAATGAAAAGAGGAACAGAAGGGGAAAGAGGGGAAATGAATTGTGCTTATCTTATTAAATTCATGAAATATCTCTCTCTTACACTGAATTTACTTCATGTGCAGCACAAGACACCATTTATAGAACTTTTAAAACAACAGTGCTTCCTGAAATAGTCAAGTGATCATGGAGTGTTCAATGGTCACACAATCATTTCATACACAGCAAAAAAAGCTGTGTATACATATCCTATCTGGACATATAGACTTCCTTTCCTGCAGAATAATTTCTTAATCAATATGTTCTAATGATTTTGTAGGCTTTCTTTTTTATAAGTGTAGAGCAGCATTTCACAATCTCAGCAGATTTATGATGCTGGCTGGGAAATTTTGTGAGTTGAAGTTCATGCATAAGTGTCCATGAAGAAAAATGCAGAGATAACCCTTAATAAGAGTTGGAATGAAAAACTGAAGCAAAATTAAAGGCAATTTTGTTTTGGAAAAAAGAAAGGGAGTATAAGAAAGGCACTTAAAGTAATTATGACTTGACCTTCTTTGGTTTAAGAGGGAGCAGAAGGAAACTGGCTGTCATTAAATCCTACAAAAAAGTAGCATTCCTGTTAATGTTGAGAAGCATGAAGAATCAGAAGCAAATATTGAATCTAAGCAAAGGAGCAAAGTTTAGCTAAAAGACCAATGCCTGCACAGATTTTTAAGACTACGGTGAAAATGGGTCAGCTGAAAAAATATGTGATAGATTAAGAAAAAAACAGAAGCAAAAATACAAACATGTAAAGGTAACCAAACAGCATTGCTAAAAGCAAGAATTGTTTTTCTTTTCTTTTTCCTTTTTGAAGGAAAGAACAATTACAACCCCCCCCCCAAATATTCATAAAGTGTTTTGTGAGCCGTGAGCTGCAAAAATTTAGGCATTGATACATTTGTTAACGTTTCATGTGCCAGAAAAATATTATTTTTCCCACAAGGCACTAATACAATCAATCAGCATTGTACAAATGATGACAAGAAAGCCTAAGAGGAATTTGAAGAGCAAAATGCCTGTGGATTTTGAAAGCTCCTTTCTTTTCACCTTCACATTCCTTTCCCTTCTTGGTGGGAATTTTACAGTGTCCGAATTTCATCTCATGGTCTAGACTGCTGTCAGGAGTCTGTTTCACTTTTCCTGAATACCTTGACAATATATCATCAAATCAGCTCCAAACCCTGTTTAAACCTTCCTTCAGAATAACCAATTTGTCAAATATTTTGTTATTTAAACATTATTTTAAATAATGTATTCATTATTTTAAAGTGCGCATTCATGTATGCCTCTCTTTCTCTCTGTCTCTGTCTGTCTGTGTGTGCGTGCGTGTGCATGTAACTGATGTTACACATTAATAAAAGAGTCTAGAAACTCCTCTCTGGTTGGATGATGTCATCTCCATTAAAGAAATCAGCTTCCCGCTTTCCTTTGTATAACTCTGGGATGACATCATCTCAGAGCCCTTCACTCTTATCGCCTTTCCATTTTCTCCCTGCTGAGTTTCAGCAGAGCCGCTGGCTTCCCATAAACCTTCTCTTTTCAATGTTGCCAGGATCCCTTAATCCCCTCCCCCCCTTACCCACCCTTTGAATACAAAATGAGTGACCAGTCTAGCCAGAATGACAAATAACTGCATTCTGTAAGGCTTTCCTGGAAAGGAGTTCACTTTCAGATACTGTGTAATAATGTAATACAACAGATCAAGCCAGCCAGGGACTCGGTACAGCTTCAGGGAACAAATTTAATAAATGCAATGAGATTAGGCACAGAGGGGACATACAGAAATATAATTACTGTTTACATCATCTTCACATTCTCTGCAAGGATTGATTATCACCCTTCCATAGCTCCATTGGCAAAATTACATAAATGTTTCCTAACATGCATCAAAGGCAGGTGTAAACCAATGATAATCATCTTGATCAAACCACATTAATGCTTGTTTGGCCAGGAAAGTACTCAGGCTCTAAAGGATGGTTGCAGCCTTACAAATAACTGACAATTTCTAGGGTTCGATCTCCAAGATTGAGTTGCTGATTTTTTGAAACCTGAATAATTTAGGATCAGAGACTCCAGGATCCCAAATATGAATAAATGGTAATAGCACTTCATTGATTTAGGTTGATCTTGAAATTATTTCATCAGCTTGGACCACCAAGAATTTCTTAGAACTATAGACTAGACCGAGGGCTTGAAAATAAGCATCCCAGAAGAATGCAATATGAGTAACTTCCATATTATTGTAAAAATAAAACTACATAAAATCCATAGGAATTTAGGAGTCAAGTTCAAGAGAGAATTTACTTTTCCAGCTCTACATACCTACCTAACACCTGTTTATTACCAAAAATAGTTTTCCAATTAAAATTAGATGAATATTTAAAAGAGACAGAATATTTTCAATTTTGTGCCCCCCTTGTGACACTCCAACTAACTTTTCAATACCAGGTTGAAGCATTCCATATTTCCCAGGCATTTGAAGGGCTAAAGTCATCTGTAAACTCAAATTGGTCTGAGCTCAATTGCCAGCTTATTGTGGGATAATAGTATAAAATATTTTACAATACATAATACTTTCCATTTGATACAACAGTAGTGGGTCTTATTCAAGATGACAATGAGGGTGCTTACCGCAAGGAAGTAGTGAACTGGTGTAACAAAAACAGCCTTGTTTTAAACTTAGGAAAAATTAAAGACACCATTGTTGATTTCAGAAAAGGCGGGCACAGCTACACACTTCTGAGTATTAATGATTCACCTGTGGTTCTCCATACGCAGCTAACGAGCAGGCTGACTTGGTTGCTCAACAGTGAGATACTTATGAAGTGGGCACAGCAGTGCCTGTATTTTCTGCATTGCATGATAAAAGTTCATCTTCCTTTCCCTGTCCTTACCACTTTCTATAGAGGGACAATCGAGAGCATCCTGTCAAATTGCATAACAGTCTGGTTTGGAAGCATTACTGCTTCGGACAGGAAGGCAGTGGAGAGAGTGGTGAGGATGGCAGAAAAGTTTATTGGTAGTTCACTTCTTTCTATCCAGGACATAGCATATAAGCGATGCTTGACCAGAATCCACAGTATTGTCTGAGATGCTACACATCCTCTTCACGACCTTTACTTTCTGGGAGGAGCTTTGTGGTATCTGAAGCAGAACATCCAGATTCAGTCACAGTTTTGTTCCCTATAGTATCAAGCTTGTGAACTCTCAAGTTTCCTCTTTCTGCTATGTATTCAAAATGGATAGTGATTAATGCATGCATGTATGTATGTATGTGTATGTTTATAGCATGTACATATGTGTGAAGTATGTCTATGAGTAGATATATACCTTCTTTTGAGAGCAAGCAACAGAATTTCATTTTTAATATTTTTATAATAAAAGAAATTACAATAAAGGTTAGGGTTATCTTGCCATTGGTTATAGCACCAAAATCCTTGGATTCCCTGTTTATTTTAATATTTTTAGATAGCTGGGTGATTTTCCACAGAGAATTTATCTATCATATAGATCACAGTGATAATAACAAAAAAATGTACATCAACGAAAGATATAATTGCTAATATTGGAATAAATGAACAATAAACAAACCAATCCACCCATATACAAGTACTTTTTCTGGAAACTAAAATGGAAAAAGGACATAACCCTCAACTGATAGTGAGAAGCATGGATCTGTCTCTCGGAGAAAACTTCTACATTGCAAGGAAGTATTAATTACAGCTGGGTGCAAAGTTATCAAGTTTCCAACAGCTCCAGTTTTGTTACCAGTAACAAAACTCAGATATGCTCAGATCTTAGGACAGGGCCATATTTATCATCAATACATGCTAAGCTTCTCTTGTTTGTCTATGGATATTCTCTACCGAAAATTCAAGTAGAAAGATTCTTCAGGGTTATCCCTTGTGTGTTACAATGTCGGCAGAAGAATATGGTATTCTTCCTGACAACTGACATCCTCCACCCACCACAACCCTTCCCTTCACCAGCAACATAGCATCATGCCAATATAGTAACTCTTCAAACAGTTTTGGGCAGGAGAACATTGTACTATTAGTGTTAATATTTTGTTCCACAATGCCAACATCAACTGAAATACTTTCCACTTTACAACCAGCTGAGGTAATCATATGAGAGAAGAGCATTTCCGGTCAAAGCTATCTTGTATGACTTTTTAAAAATGTATTGGCACTCCTAATATAAATCTGTAAAAAAAGTTTATAATAATATAATGCTATGCTATGCTACACTATGCTATACTATGTTACGCTACCCTATACTGCACTAGAGTAGTTGTCACTATTAACACTACTTTTTAAATATTTTTAAAATGTAACATTGCTATAATCATTGTATTCCTAATTACAAGAGTGCACAGTTGTCTCTCGGAGAATATCACATTTTTTTCCTTACCAAAAATTGTTATGGCCAAGCCCTGAGGTCAAATTGTTAGACAAAATGATCGTGGTTAATGAAAATATAAAACAAAAATTTAAAACTCAAACAAAAAGAAAGCAACTCTCTCTCACACACACAAAAACCACATTACAGGTTTAACTCAGAGGATAGTTTCCTGCTGATTTGGGGTAGAAATCATTTCTGCCAAATTTCCAAAATATCAATATGATTTACCATTTACTTTCCATAGCATCTGAAATCCAGTAGACTCATCTATTTGATCAGAAAAAAACACCACATGAAGACTGGAATTCGTGGTCACTCCAGATGGGAGAATACTATCTCCACAAAATGTGCCAATCAAAGTGGACTGAGTATTAGGGCCATCAAAAAGCTGAAAGGAAGCAGAAAAGATTTATAGGTGAGATGCTGGTTATATTTTTTTAAATATCTGATTATAGTAAAAAGGATTATGATTAAGTATATGCTCTCTCTAAGTGGAATTTACTTGATTCCATTCTTCTACTTGATTCCATTCTTTTCATAGTACCTTCATCACTGTTTTCCCAGCCTTTCAACTATCATAAAGCAATTTTTTGCAGCAAGGAAACATTTGTCATAATGTCAGGTACCTGCTAGGGGAATTCATAGTCCCACTTCAGGGAAAATGCCAGCAATGGACCTGTTGATATGAGGAGAAGAGTACATGCATTTCCCCCTCCATTTGAGTAAATGAAGGACACCAATAATATTTGCAATTACTGCAACTGTGGATTCCAAGATACAGCCTCTCCAGTCAGAATAAAAAGCAGATCATAAAGAGCTCTCCAAGTACTTGGAAACATGGGTTGTATCCTTGAACCAATGTTCCTGTTCTGCTGTAACTTCTTGCTTGAGATTTATTTTGTTTGTGAACAGGATTGCAGTGGGGGTGATGAAAAGAAATAGAAAGAGATAGCCAAAAGAATCTGGTACTGACAATAGTTTATCTCAGAAAACACCTTCCCCTTCAAGTGTTCCTTCCCTCTATTTAATCAGTTGAGAGAAAGGCATACCTCCAATGTCACAATTTCATAAATCACTTTTCTTTTGGCAGTCCTTCTGCACAGACTATTTTTCACAAACAGCCAATAATTTCATGTTGCACAACTTCAATTTGGTCCCCAAGGGAAGACATTATTAAATTCAACTGAAAATAAGACAGCTGTAAATATTAAAAAGCTCAACAAGAGCTAAAGTGGAATGCATTTGCTGGAATTTCGCAGTGGTTAGAAAAGGAAAGGACAGCTGTGTTATCTTGGATATCTGGATGGATATTCAATCAGAAAAGTGTTTTCGGGAGATCAGAGTGATGATATTAACCCTTTCTCATTTTATATTTTGCTTGAGAGCATTGATGGAAAGTAATGACTACAGAAGGCAAACAGACATTTCTCTAATATTTATAATTTAGACATTAAACTTGGTGACCAAAAAAAAAACTGTCAAAATTGTTTCTCCTTTTTGAGAAAGTACCTGTGCAAATCCAGCCCTTTTATTTCATGGATACCACTAATATAGAGTTAGAAATTACTTATTTTCCAGCCACCAGATGCCCTGGGGAGAGTTGTGTGCTCCAAATAATATTATTCAGTCCATCTTAATTGAAACTAATAGGAACAAATCCAGCACATTGGCTATCTAACCCTGACTACCTTTCAAATGAAATCATCCTTCCTTAATCCTGATCTCAAATGGAGCCCAAAAGTAGTGTCGTGGCATGAAAAACAAAGCTAAAAACAGATATTCCTTGACTTACAACTGTTCATTTAGTGACGTCTCTAAGTTACAATGGCACTGAAAAAAACGTATGGCTGTTTTTCAGCCTTAGAACTATTACTGCATTCTCATGGCAAATTCCCATAGTTAACATACATCTATAGGGCTGAAGCTGGAAGATTTTTTACATGACCAACTAGTGTATATTTTTTTATATTGTGTATATTGTACAGTTTTAACAAATATTAGCTTTTATTCTTTGTTTTATTATTATACAACCTAAAACATTATTCCCTAATCTCATAATGCTGGCTAGGACTGATGGGATTTTTAGTCGAACACATAACGAGGCATGCTGCATTTGGACAATCTGTTAATCTAAGACAAATGTGTAGGAAGCAAAACCAGTCACCCACATGATTGGACTACATGAATTATTTATAAAAAAATTCTGGTTTAAAGGGGGAAAAAGTCACTGCCAAAAAATGCAAATTTACTTCAGAAATCTTGGGAGTTATCTGTGGTATTTCCTGCAATAAGGCTTTGACAGAGTATAGAGTTCTGCCAGTGAAGTTCTCTAAATCAAAAGGAAAAATAAAACACATCGATTGGATTTTTACTGTGTCAAATGTTAACTCCCAGTCCCAGAAAAAAAGTCTACAAACTAATAAGAAAGAATGCCAACTTTAATGAATGACACTTTTGAAATGAAAATAAATTTAACCAATAAATACAACCCAGTTGGAAACAGCTGCTGAAGCAAAGAAGGGTTCTGTCTGCTAGCTCTAAGCAAAAGGTGAAAAGAAAATTTTTGTTTTTTTTGCAGCAAGAGGCTATGCGATTGAAAACACTAAGTTTGTATGCATTATTCCCACTTCGGTAGGAAGGTATTCCGTATTCGGCACATAGTCATGTTATCCATGTGATCATGTAAATGTCTTTGGACAATGATGGCTCCCTTGGCTGGTCAGGGGAAATCTTTACCTTTATGCATTATGTATGTTGTATAGAGCAAATCTAATGTACAACACATAAAGGCTATTTCCAGTTGCTACTTGTGGGCTTTGCTTACTGATTATATGCATTAACTACAGATATATGCAGCCCCACCCTCACCCTCACTGGTGATGTTATCTATTGGGTAATGTTTTTAATAAATCAACCAAATTCAAAGAGAACCAAAATTACACAATATTATGCTTATTATTAAAAGTCTAAAAGCCCTATCCCCAAAATAGTGGCAACTCTTGCCTTTTCAAACACTCTATTGTATTGGATGTAGATCTGGATTTATTTATTTATTTATGTAATTAATTAATTAATTAATTTGTCGCCTATCTATCCATGGGGCAACTTTTAGAGGCTTAGAGAAATAAAAAGGAAGAAATGAAAAGAGTGTAAACAGAAGTAAACTAAGAAACTAATAAAATAAATAACGAACACAATGGGAATACATCAACATAACAAAAAGATGAAGAGGAAGGTGGGGCTGGTGTCGTGGCAGTACAATGTGCAATCTTGAAGCTCCAAGATCGCCATTGCTGGACGGTCCTTTTGGACCTAAACTGTCCTGAAGAGACGGTAACAGTAAAGAGTGCATCCTGTCGATCTTTTTTTTCTCTTTCTCTTTTTTCTTTTTTGCTCTCATATTACTTTATGTTAGAGATTCCTTTTTAGTTTTTCTCTTAAGTTTTTTAAATTAATTTTTTGCTCTTTAAAATACTTTTAACTCTTTTGTTTTTGAAAAGGAGGGGGGAAGTGAAAGTAGAGGAAAATATGTAACACTGCCACCCAGAGGCTTGGAAACATTGTTTTTCTTTCACTTTCTGAGAACAGACAAAGCTGAGAAAGAACTAAGGCTTTTCTTCAAGGACTTTGGGCCTATTTGATAAGATAGAGGGAAGAGCATGGAAAAGGGTTATTACAGATCTCTTCTGGGTTTCTATCAGTGGCTGGAGTCTGGTGTTGAAAGAAAGTTTGGAATTTACAGAAAGAAGATTACAAGACCCTAGAGAAGACAGTTATAAAAATTGTTTGGAATCCAACAAAAAGCCTTAGATATTATACAGGTGCAGTGTGTTTTTCTCTTTTCTCTTATTGATAGAAAGTTGGCTCTCTTTTTTTTGACTTTGGGCTTATCCTTTGGGCTTATCCTTTTTTTTGACTTTGGGCTTATCCCCCTCCCTATTAGCTATTTATTCTTGGTGGACATTTGGGTTTTGGCCTTTTGAAATTTACTTTTGTCTCCTTTTTTTTTAAATGAAGTTTTATTTGGGTTTTCACACACACAAAATACAAGTAAAACATCTTTTTTGAAAATAGCATGGTCCCGGGTTGGACTTCTTTATACAGACACAAACTCAATTTCATGCTCATTTTTGTGTTCTATTCCATATCTTATACTATTCTACATTTTCTATTTAGTTTTTCTCTTCTTTTAATTTTCTCAATTTTATTTTATCTCATCTCAATTCAAATCATTATATTTATACTTTTGTCTGCTCTGTTTCAATTTCATATTATCTTTTCTCATTAAACAAATTTTCTCCTGTAGTTACTAATTGGAGTATGACACCTTTATATCTTTTAATTACATCCATTCAACTCTTATTTAAACTTCAATATATACCTTAAGGTATAGGTATATACCTTCAATATAATACATAATACATAACTTCCAATCGAATTCTGCTTGGTACATTCTTATAATACACACTATATTCTTTAAAAAAAAGGATTATGAATATATGTACTGTGTTTCTCACATAATAAGGCCGGGCCTTATTTTTTTTTGAGCCCTGAAAAAACGGCTAGGCCGTCTTTTCGGGGGTAACTTAATTTCCCTCCTTTCATCCTCATCTAGAGCGCCCCGCGGGCAGCCTCGCCACCAGCCGCTCCTAACGGGTGATCATGGCAAAGCGCAGAGAGCTCCCTACTCCCACCAAACACCTCTGCTGCAGACCCAAGACCTTTGGCACCTGCCGCTGTTGCTTTCCCTTCTGCCGTTTGGAGTGCCGTTGGAGCTGCCGCTGCCGTTTGGAGTGCCGTTGGAGCTGCCGCTGCCGTTTGGAGTGCCGTTGGAGCTGCCGCCGCCGTTTGGAGTGCCGTTGGAGCTACCGCCGCCGTTTGGAGTGCCGTTGGAGCTGCCGCCACCGTTTGGAGTGCCGTTGGAGCTGCCGCCACCATTTGGAGCTGCTGCTTCCGTGTTTGGAGCTGCCGCCGTGTTTGGTGTGGTGCCGGTGCTCCAAATGGCGGTGGTGCTCCAAACAGCGGCAGTGCTCCAAACGTGGAAGCGGCAGCTCCAAACGTGATGGCGGCACTCCAAACGGCGGCGGCAGTTCCAAACGGTGGCAGCAGCTCCAACGGCACTCCAAACGGCGGCGGCAGCTCCAAACAGCGGCGGCAGCTCCAATGGCACTCAAACGGCGGCAGCAGCTCCAAACGGCGACAGCAGCTCCAAGCGGCGGCAGCAGCTCCAACGGCACTCCAAACGGCGGCGGAAGCTCCAAACAGCGGCGGCAGCTCCAACGGCACTCCAAACGGCGGCGGCAGCTCCAACGGCACTCCAAATGGCAAGTCCCCCACCCTTCCCCCTATTTTGCATGCTTAATTTGATTTTATGCCTAGAAAACATGCTGGGTCTTCCTATTGGTAGAGGCCGTATTGTTGGAGAAACATGGTAATTATAAACCCTCATTCCATTCCAATTCAGTTCTATCATTAATAATCCTTAAAGTCTTAACATCTTTAACATTTCTTTTCAATTAAATATCATACTTACTTAAAAACACATATCATCTCCATGATTAATGTTTCCCTTATTTCTCTTCACATATGTTTTGTAAATCATTAAATATTCATTTTGTTACATTTATTTATTGACAGGCATTCCACTGAATTATGATAGCTATTTTATCAAACTTTTTAATCATACATTGTTTCATATTTTCTGAAATTATTTTTATTTCTAATATAACAATACTATCTTATGTACCTTTGCAGAATCCCTTTTTCCATTAAGTTTTCACCCATTATCTTTAAATAGGCCCTGTTTCTCTATATTTTGTTTCTGTCCTTTATAACTTCTTTTCCTTTCTTTCTTCTCTCCCTTCTCCTCCCTCCCCTTTTTACCCCCTTGTCTCTCTCCTTCTAATTCTCTCTTCTGCATTTCCCTCTTCTGTTGCTTTCTGATTTTATACTTATTTTTCACTCTATTCTTTTTTTGGGTTGTTTTTCCCAAACTTAAACTTTCCATTCTCTTTCCCCCCTTTCCTTTTTTCCCCCCATCTAAGATTAATTGTTCATTAAAGATGGCTTCTTCTTTGTCGCAATCTTCTTGTTCTGTAGGCATTTCTTGTTGTTTCTCATAGTTCCAAATCTCCATTTCTAAGAACTGAAATACAAAGCCAAAAGAACCTCTCCCTTCTTGTGCATCTTCTTTGTACTTTTTAAGTTCCATTTTCAGTTCTTCTAAAAGCGGAGCCATTTTAAACAGTTTTAAACAACCACCCGATTGATTTTAGTCATTCAAATGCAATAACCAAGAATCCAGAGATCACCAAGTAATCCAAATAGTCCCAAGCTGTTTCTTCTTATTTCTTTTTTCTCTTTCTCTTCCTGGGGTTTTACTATTTTGTTGCGATGTTTCAGTTAAGATGTATCTTTTGGAAGTCTTGTTGAGATTTTGCTGTAAGTTCTTTTTAATTCCAGGCAGTCTCCTCCCTTCCAGATCCTGCCCTTTTATTCTTTTTCTCTCCTTTCCTGTTTTCAAAAGCTTTTAATTATCCAGAAATCTTTATTATCCCTTTGACTTTTATTTTCAGCATTAAATGCCTATTAATGTCAAAGTGGATTTTTTTTCTAATTTCTTCCTTAAGTCTCTTAGCTGTCAGTATAGGAAGAGGAGAAAAAACCCCAAATCTCTTCCCTTTTCCCTCTCCTTCACAGCTTAGAAATCTTTTTAGGGAACAATGTTATTGTTTTTTTTTAATAGTTTCAATTCCAGGGTGCCTTATTTGTTGCTTATGCTGTTTGACCTGGTCAACCAAAACTTTCTCTTCTTATCTTCCTCCTGAACATTCTTTTCCGGTCGAGTTCTTCTTTGTGGTGGCCATTTCTGACCAACGCTACAACTGCCTTCGGGAAAGGGAGTAATGGCCAGCTGGGGAGGAGAGATGCGGCTCTCCTCAACCCTGCAGGCAGTCTCCCCCTTCTTCACCACCTCTACGGGGTGGCTTAGCCCCAAAACCAGCTGGCTCAGGGCACTCCAGCAGCGAGCACGGATTGAAACCGCACAGAGACACAGTTTCGGTCTGTCGCCGAAGAAGCTCAAACCGGAAATCCTCACTTTTGTCTCCTTTTTTTAAAGTCTATTTTTTAAAATTTCCTTTTCTCTACCTTTCTTATTATTATTAGTTTTCATTTTCTTTTCAAGGGAATGGTTCTTTTTTTTCCTTTTCTCTTCCATTTTTTTATTTCCTTTTTTATATTGGATTTATTTGTGGCTCCATTTCTGGGTTTGTTTGTTTTTTTGGTATTTCTGAGACTTTTTATGGAATTTTTGGGCCTATTCTATTTTGACCAATTGGATTAAGGTGTTGAAGAACCTGAAGAAATTTATTTTTTCTTCCATTTTTTATATTGATTGACCTGACAATTTTCCTTTTTCTTTTTTGTGTTTTTTGGTTTTTTTCTTGTGAATTAATTAATTGATTGGAGTAAGGTGTACAAGAACCTGAAGAATTTTTTCTTTTACTTTGTTTTCTTTTTTCCTTTGCTATTTTTACTTGGAATTACACTTGTTTAACATAAGAGTGGATTAAGGTCTAGAAGAACCTGAAGATTTTGAATTGTTTGCAACCTTTTAATTTTTTGTGAAATGAGCAGGAAACTAATGGCAACTGGTTCTTCAATCCCTACTTCTTCCTCTTCACCATCTGGAGGACAACGATCAATACAGACGATGTTACAACAAGAAAAAGAACAGGAAAAGGTGACACTGCAGATGATTATGCAAGGAATTCAAAACATACAAGCAAGAACAGAGAATATTGAAAAGAGAACAGAGAATATTGCACAAAGAAAAAGAATATTGAACAAGAAAAGAAAAAGAACAGGAAAAGGTGATGCTACAGATGATTATGATTATGATTATGATTATAAGGAATTCAAAACATACAAGCAAGAACAGAGAATATTGAAAAGAGAACAGAGAATATTGAACAAAGAACAGAGAACATTGAACAAAGAATAGGAAAAACAGATGAAAAGGTGGAGAACATTCAACAAATGATGACAAAATATGACGAGAGATTCCAAAAAATTGAAGAAGATAAAGAAAGAGATAAGAAGATTGGAGATATTGATGGCAGATTAAGCGTGGTCAAACAAGACAAGAGCAGGATGCTGAGATGGGAGATCGACAGATCAGAATTCTACCTTAGATTTCAAAATATAGAGGAAGAAAAAGGACAAAATTTGGCAGAAATAATGATAGAAATTCTGGCTGAGGCATTGGAAATAACTAAAGAGAAGATAATGGATGGAATAGATGAGGTCTTTCAAGTTTTTACAAGATATGCAATGAGAAATAAATTGTCAAAGAAGTTCACATTAGATTTACAAAGAAAGCTATTAAAGCGCAAATATTACAGGTGGCAAGAGAGAAAACAATGAAATATAAAGATAAGGAGATTGTACTCCTGAAACAAGTACCCAGAAGAGTGAGAGAGATGAGAAGAGAGTATCGATTCTTGACTAAAATATTACTTTAAAAAGAGGTGAATTACAGATGTCTGATACCTGAAGGCTTATTGTTTACATGGCAGGAGCTAAGACACAGAATTGATTCAATTGAGAAAGCAGAATTATTTTATGCAGAATATTTCAGAGGGAAAGAGGAGATGACAGAAAGAGAAGTGTCACTAATTGAATTCCAAGAGGACTGTCAAGCAGCAATTGAAAAACAGGAAGGCGCAGTAGGTGGAAAGGTGGAAGTTAGAGAACAACAAGAACCAAGATCTACTAGGGCTGCAAAACCTACTTATAAAGTATAACCATGGAAGAGAAAAAAACTGATTACAATTAATATAAATGGACTTAACTCAACTGTTAAAAAAAGGAAAACTTTCCATAAATTAGAGAAATTAAAATTTGATATAATCTGTCTATAAGAAGTACATATGAAAAAGCAACATGAACAAATATTGACACAGCCAAAGCTAGGGAAAATATTTACTGTGTTGACACGATGTTAGAAAAGAGGAGTGGTCTTATATATTAAAGATACTATTCCAGCGGAATTGATTTATACAGATGATGATGGAAGAATTTTAATGGTGGAAATAATGGACAATAATATGATAGCAATTTACGCTCCAAATGATAATCAAGAAGAATTCTTTAGAAAACTACATATGAAAATAATTGAATTGGACTATGTTGATATTTTCATGATGGGAGATTTCAATGGAATAGTAGATGATAAACTGGACTATACAACACAGAAAACAACAAAGCAAAGTAGAAAGACTCTCCCTAAATCCTTTTTTAAAATGACAGATGAAATAAATTTAAAAGATGCATGGAGAGAAAGAAATGCTAAAACTAAACAATACACTTTTTATTCAAACAGACACTCATCATGGTCTAGAATAGATATGATATGGATGTAAATGGAATTGATTTCTAATATACAAGAAATTGACATAGAAACAAGTACCTGAGCAGATCATAATCCAATGACAATTAAATGGAAAGGACAAAGAAGATCCAGATGGACTTTAAATAATACCATATTAAAAGAAAAAGACTTTATACAGAAAATGGAGAAAGAATTGGGGTTTTTCTCGCAGAAAATAAAAAAGAGGATACATCAATGCAGAAGCTATGGGACACAGTGAAGTCTTATGCCAGAGGCTTGATAGACTATACAAGAAATATTATGAAAAGACAAGTCTCTAAGGTATTAGAGGATGAGTATAAAAGACTTGAAAAAGAGTTACAGAAACTGCCACAGAAAAAGGACATTAACGTAAAAATGGATACAATTAAACACAAAATGGGATTAATGGAAAAAGAATAACTAGCACAAAAAATTAGGAGTGCGAAACAGAACTACTTTGAAAATGAAAATAAACCAGGTAGATGGTTAGCATATAAATTGAGAAAGGAGAGAGAATCAAGAAAAATATTGCAATTAATAGATGATCAAGGCCAAGTTTGCTATGGAAACAAAGAGAAGAAAAAGATTATATAAGACTACTATGGAAAATTGTATGAACAAGATAATATAGATGACGAAAGAGTTAAACAATATTTGCAGAATGCCAATTTATCCCAGATACCTAAAGAGACTGAAATAATGCTAGAAAGTAACATAATGATGATGGAGTTAACTGAGGCACTTAAGAAAGAAAACAATGGAAAGGCACAAGGTCTGGATGGACTTCCAGCAGAATTTTATAACACATTACAGGAATCCTTGAATCTTCCACTGTTAGAAATTATGAATGAAGTCATGTCAAAGAGGATACCCAAATCGTGGTGAGAAGCATATATCACTCTTGTCCCAAAGGAGGATGCCAACCCACAACAAATTAAGAATTATAGACTTATTTCCCTGCTAAACTCAGACTATAAAATCTTCGCTTCAATATTGGCAGAAAGACTTAAAAGATACTTGAATAATTGTATTCATCCTGATCAAAATGGGTTTCTGTCAAAGAGACAAATTAAAGATAATACGAGAATAATTCTGGACACTTTGGAATACTATGAGGCACATCCTGAAAAACAAATGGCTTTGATATTTTTAGATGCACAGAAAGCCTTCGACAATGTGAACTGGCGATTCAGGTTATTACAGCTGGAGCAGATGGGCTTTGGTAAGAAATTTACTCAAGCCATAGAAGCTATATATCATAAACAAACAGCAATGGTAATGATAGAGGGAGAATTGACAGATTCTATTGATATAAGGAAAGGGACAAGACAAAGCTGCTCACTGTCACCTCTGGGGTTTGTGTTAACCTTGGAAGTGTTAAATAGAAATATTACAAAAGAAAAAGATACAAAAGGGATGAAAATTAAAAAGGAAGAATTTAAGCTGCAAGCATTTGCAGATGACCTGGTTTTCATTTTGGAGCATCCATTAGAAACAGCATTTAAATTGATAGAAAAGATAGAAAAGATTTTGGATATGGGATTGATTTAGAGAAATGGCAAAAATTGTGGTCTCAAAATTATAAAATGACAATGTCAACAGCATATAAAGAAAATTTGTATAAGATGTTTTACAGGTGGCACTTTCCCCCGACAAGGATAGCAAGAATGTTCAAGAATAAATCTGAAAAGTGCTGGAAATGTCATCAGATTCCTGGCTCATACTACCATATGTGGTGGACTTGTGAGGAGGCTAGGAAATACTGGACTAGAATTCGCATATGGTTGGAAAAAATGACAAAGAAACATATAGATTTGAAACCAGAGATTTTTTTATTGGGAATCTTACCTGATACATATAATAAAAACTTAAAGTATTTGATTGTAAATGTATTAACAGCGGCTAGGATTGTATTTGCTAAAAATTGGAAGAATGAGAAAATACCATTAGAAGAAGAAATTATTAAGAAAATATTGGAATGTGCTGAAATGAGTAGATTGACATTTGAAATTAGAGAACAAGAAGATAAACAATTTTATGAAGTTTGGGATCTTTTTTATCAATGGTTAGATAATACAATATAATATTAAAATATTTAGAAACCTAGGAAATAATGAATATACATTTTTTTTTGGTTTTGATAATATTTTGATAATATTTTATTAAGATAGACTTGGTATGATTTTATGATTTGTTATAAAATAAATTAACTAAATTATAGTTATCTCGCTTAAGTATGAATTAGTAAAATTATAGTCAAATGATTGTTTAATAATGATATTAGGATATATAATTGTTGATTGATGATATGAGTTATTATGTAATATAATTATTATGATGACTATGAAATGGATGCACAAAAAGGAGTGGTAAACCAACCGATACACCGTCTGTAAATTTATGAAGGATGATGATGTTTTTATGTTATGTTTTATGTTATATGTGTTTTTGTTTGTTGTTAAAATCAATAAAACTTTTACTTAAAAAAAAGAAAGAAAAAGATAGAACCATATGGAAAAGTAGCTGGTTTGAAAATAAATAAAGATAAAATGAAGATCTTGACAAGGAATATGTTGATAAGACAAAAGGAAAAATTGGCAGATGTTTTGAAAATCCAGGTCACAAATAAGATTAAGTATTTGGGGATACATTTGACAGCAAGATGTAGTACACTTAAAGAGAATAACTATATTAAACTCAAACAACAGATTGCGACAGATCTGGCAAAATGGGGAAAATTACAATTATCACTAATAGGGAGAATATCAACAATTAAGATGAATATACTACCTAGAATTTTATATTTGTTTCAGACAATTCCAATTAGGCTAGGGAAAGACTACTTTGAAGATTTAAATAAAATAGTGTTGAAGTATATATGGCAGGGAAAGAAAACAAGAAAAAAATTAAAACTGTTGCAAGATGCTAGAATAAGAGGAAGATTTGGCCTGCCTAACTGGGAGTTATATTATCAAGCAACAAACCTGATGTGGGTTAAGGAATAGATAACACTAAGAAATACTAGATTATTGACATTAGAAGGACATGATTTGTTGTTGGGGTGGCATGCTTTCCTATGGTACAAGGGAACTAAAACGCAGGGGTATTTTAGAAGACATTATATACGTGAGGCTTTGTTATTAAACCGGGAGAAGACTAAAAAGCAATGCTATTTAAAAATTCCAGTCTGGTTATCGACTATTGAAGCATTTTCTTAAACTATAAAAAGGAACAAACAGTTAGATATGGTGAAATATTGAATGAAAAGAGTGAACTTAAATCTATGCAAGAATTAGAATAACAAGGTATAAAGATGAACTGGTTTTCATACATGCAAATATGCTCTAGATATGATAAAGATTTTAAAACAGAAGGTTTTTATGATAAACTGACTGATTTAGATAAGATTTTGACAGGTACTGATGAAAAGGTGATTAAAAAATTGTATGGATATTTATTAGAAATTAAACTAGAAGAAGAACAAGTTACAGAAACAATGATTGCTTGGGGGAAAATTTTGGGATATGGGATTGATTTAGAGAAATGGCAAAAATTGTGGTCTCAAAATTATAAAATGACAATGTCAACAGCATATAAAGAAAACTTGTATAAGATGTTTTACAGGTAGCACTTACCCCCAACAAGAATAGCAAGAATGTTCAAGAACAAATCTGAAAAATTTTGGAAATGTCATCAGGCACCGGGTTCATATTACCATATGTGGTGGACGTGCGCAGAAGCTAAAAGATATTGGACTAAAATCCACACAAGGTTGGAAAAAATGACAAAGAAACACATAGACTTGAAACCAGAGATATTTTTATTGGGAATTTTACCTGAAATGTACAGTAGGGAATTGAAATATTTGATTGTAAATGTATTAACAGCGGCTAGGATTGTATTTGCTAAAAATTGGAAAAATGAGAAAATACCAATGCAGGAGGAAGTTATTAAGAAAATAATGGAATGTGCTGAAATGAGTAAATTGACATTTGAAATTAGAGAACAAGAAGATAAATGATTTTATAAGATTTGGGATCTATTTTATCAATGGTTAGAAAATAAAATAAGGTAATGAAATATGTAGAATTTTACAATATAAGGAGAATAGAATGATATAGAATATAATATAAAGATGTATTATTATTGGATGGATTTAGGATGATAATATGAATTGTTATGATATAAACCAATTTAAAAATATGGAACATCTTGCATAACATGAAGGAACAATAGCACAATCAAATGAATGATTAACAATGATAATAATATACTTAGAAATATTTGATTGATATTATGAGAATATATACAAATATTTGTAAGTGAGGACTATGGAGAGGGAGCACAAAAAAATCTGTAACCAATCAACACACTGTATGTATGTAATTGGAAGATGGCTTTATGTTTTTATGTTTTGTTTGTGTATGTTTGTCTAAAAATAAAAAAAACCTTTATAAAAAAAGATGAATGAATATGGATGGATAATCAATGGATGAGTATACATGTATATATATACTCATACTTTGATTATTCATTTATATCCATCTATTTATATAGATACATAATCATTCAAAAGCATGCCAGTTATCTATTAGATGTTCCTTTACTTCTCCTTACTTTCCTTGCATTGGGGTTATTTGGGAAAGCCTATGAAAACAATTCCTAATCACTAAACATGGTTAACATTGTTTCTCCTTTGATGAGAACTCACTCCATGAGTCAAATGTGTACATAAAGAAACCCGGAGTTGTGGCAAACCAGGAATAAATAACTTGGAGCATTCTAGATATAGTAGCAATAGTTCTCATGATTTCTGACTGCCAGTTGGGATTTAAACATCTGAGAGTGGGACCAAATTTCTCCTTTCTATGATAAAGCAATACAATTTACAGCAGCAGGACTGTCGTTGTTTTCTTGCAACAATGGAAAAAGGCACGTTGCTTTAACATGATAATGTGTGTGAGCTGAAAAACACATACAACTAAAAATAAGCCATTAGTCATTCATTTTAGGATTTAGTTGTCTGAGACCCCGCCCCGATCTCTTTGGTGGCACCATGGAAAAACAGTCTGTTAGTCATTTGAGGCTTATTATAATTAGAGGGCATTTCTTCTTGCATCCTGTAGATTACTACTGTGGTTTTACTTCTGCTTCAGATGGCCTGATGCTAAATGTCTTAACTATTTAAGGATCAGATGCATAAGCTAATGCATATAATATTTATAAGAAGAGGTGGGCTGTTACAAATTCAATAAAAGTTCCTTATTGGGAAGCCTTAAAAAAGCAGATCTTCTGTAGTATGCTTCAATTTATTTATTTTTATTTTTATTTATTTGATTTGCCAATTGTTTACAAGATAATAAGTATAAGTGTATACATAGTTGTGAATACATGAAATGGGTACATATAAGAAAAATAAAACAAGAATAAGAGAAACAATAGGACAGGGACGGTAGGCACGTTGGTGCGCTTATGCACGCCCCCTACAGGCCTCTTAGGAAAGGGGTGAGGTCAATAGTAGACAGTCTAAGGTTAAAGTTTTTGGGGTTTGGGGAAGAAACTACAGAGTCGGGTAGAGTATTCCAGACATTGACCACTCTATTGCTGAAGTCGTATTTCCTGCAATCAAGTTTGGTGCGGTTAACTTTGAGTTTGTATCTATTGTGTGCTCTTGTGTTGTTATGGTTGAAGCTGAAGTATTCATTGACAGGTAGGACATTGCAATGTATGATTTTATATACCATGCTTAAATCAGACCGAAGACGACGTAATTCAAGGTTTTCTAGTTCTAGAATTTTAAGTCTGGTGGCATAAGGTATTCTACAATGAGTAGAGGAGTGGAGAACTCTTCTTGTGAAATATTTCTGGACTTTCTCAATTGTGCTAATTTCAGATACGTAATGTGGGTTCCAGACTGATGAACTGTATTCGAGTATTGGTCTAGCAAATGTTTTGTATGCTCTGGTTAGTAGTGTGATATTACCAGAGAAAAAGCTACGTAGGATTAGGTTAACAACTCTTAATGCCTTTTTGGCTATGTAGTTGCAGTGGGCTCTAGCACTTAGATCACTAGAGGTGAGTATTCCAAGGTCCTTTACAGAGCTTGGGTCTTGACTATTCAGCTTGTATTTTATTTTCTGATTTTTTTTGCCAATATGTAAGACAGAGCATTTATTTGTTGAGATTTGAAGTTGCCATTTGTTTGACCATTCTGATACATAGTCAAGATCTTTTTGTAGGGTAGCAGTATTGTCTGTGGTATTGAACAGCTTTACATCATCAGCGAAAAGAACGCAATTGCTCTTAATATGATCACAGAGGTCATTTATGTAGAGTATGAAGAGAGTTGGTCCTAGAACACTGCCTTGGGGGACACCACTATTGACAGGTACAGAATTTGATAGGACCCTCCCAATTTTGGCCATTTGTTGTCTGTTTGACAGGAATGCTTCTATCCAGTTATGCAGTTGTCCAGAGATACCATAGGATTTTATTTTTAGGAGTAGTTTGTCGTGTATCACTGAATCAAAGGCTTTACAGAAGTCTATGTAGGAGCCAATGCAGATTTCATCTGTAATTATCATTTTACTAGTCAAATTTTATTATCAAACTTCATGTTTTAAAATATGTTGTAAAATAATATTTGTAGAATAGTGATAAAATTAAATTCAGGCAATGTTGCCTTTTCTGTTCCATATTATAACAAGTCACAATTGAGATAGAGATTAACAGCTTATTTTTTTTACAAGAGAAAGTGGTGAGCAGTTAGTACTTTCTAAACTATAGGCTACTCCCAGTGCGATTTTTGTAATATTTGGAGACATTCTATCATCAAAATTTGGCAAAAAATGCAAAACATTGACTGCATATTGAATTTTATCAGTATACTTAAATAAAAAGAATTAGATACCTCTAAAAAACCCCTAAACCAAATCAAAGGGGAGCATGCGTCATATCATAGCCATCAAACTGAAGTGTTCATTTTTGGCTTGAAAAAGCTGTGAAAACATGTACAATAAACTCAGAGAGCTATAATAGCTCAGTTATTCAAGTATTTTCAAGTAGTATGAAAAACAGTAAATTTTAATATTAAATGATATACTAGTCTGATTGTTCCTAATCTTTAAGGGATTTAACTAGAAATAAATTATTAATGGAGAATGAAAGATGTACAAGCAGATATGGGCTTTTGGAAATTTAAGCACCAAGGAAGCTTTATTGCAGAAAGTTTCTAGTCTGGGTTAACCTTTAATAAGAATGCTGTTTTTTCAACAGTTATCCACAATCAACTTAAACATTAAACAGAGGAGCAAAGAAATACCTCTGTGCTTGCCACTGAGTGTGACACTTTCTACCTGATGCTTCAAACTATAAGCTGGGAAACTAGAAGTGGAATGGAATGATTATCACCTGATTAGAACTAATAATGAAAGAGCAATGTCTTCAGGCTTGGAAGGAACAGAAAGGAGTGCTATAGATGCTCCCTCTATTAGGAGTGATATATTTAATACTATATTTCAAAATAGAGGATAAGATTTGCATTTCATACCTTTAAATGGTCACGTTTACATCTGTCACCGCCTTTTGTGCTAAGTGCTTGGAAACTGTAGTTCAGGGTGTTACCAGTTATAGTTTGGATGGTCCAGTTGCAATATACACCTGGAGGATAGTTGTTAGGATAGTCCAAACTCTCCAAAATGCCTTGGGACTGGTTGGCAATTATTATTCCCTGGCAAACTTGGAAGAAAAAAAATTAAAAATATACATTTTCTATATCCTATATTTCTGTTTTAAGAATGTAAAGAATCAATTGGTATCATTATGTTCGATCAGTAGTTAGGTGTTTATATGATAACCTTACAAAAAGGGGTACATATTTTAATTTTAAAATAAAGTACAGAATTCTAAAGCCCAAAATAAACCTTGAGAATGCAAATAACCTTTAATGTAAGAATGACTTTCAAAAAAGGATCAGAAACATTTTCAGATAAGAATCCCACCTATTGATCTTCTCCAACGAATTCTTTTTTGTCTTCCATGCTCTTAATAAATGTCATTTTTGGAAAGACAAGGTTGTGAATGCAATATCTAGACTACTCGAAATGATGCTGTAGCTTCAGGCAGTTTGCAGATGAAAAAGTTTTCTGAGAAATAGCAAGGGACTTTGTGATTTGAATAAATATCCTGAAATAATAGATGGTGGAAAATAAAAGAATATCCATACATAAAGTAGTAACTAGGATAATTCTGGATAATTTAGATTTTTTTTTCAAGTACACCGTATCTCCTATTTTATCCATTTTAACATGATAGAGGGAGAGTCTGAAGTAGCAGTTAAAGGTGCTTTTTCAGGAGGCAACTGGATTTTATTGCTTTTTTGAAGATGTTTTGCTTCTCATCCAAGAAGCTTCTTCGGCTCTGACAGAACAGTGGAGAATGGAAGGATTTATATTCCTTGCAGACAGCTGGTCATTTGCATCTTTTTAGAGGATCTTTAAAGCACTTGGAGGCTTGTGTCCTCAGGATCACCTGAGTGATGTTCCTGGTTCCTGCAGTCTGCAATTTTTCCTCTGGAAATCCATTCCTATTCCCATACCATTCAAAGGGTGTCCATCCCAAATTGTATAGCTAAAAGTCTAAACAATGCTCTAAAAGGATGTAAATTACCAGCTGTCTGCAAAGAAAATAAATCCTTCCATTCCTCACAATCCTGTCAGAGCTGAAGAAGCTTCTTGGATGAGAAGTGAAACATCTTCAAAAGAAAAAAACAAGAAAATCCAGTTGCCTCCTGAAAAAGCACCTTTAACATAACCTGGATGATTGAAAGTCTCTGCAGACTTTTAGTTAAAGACACTTTTAAATTCTAAGCCCGCCTTAGGCACACAAACTACCTGAGGGCCTTTGCGCCGTTGATTCTCTAAATCTGGGAAAAAAGCAGTTGCAAATTACTTCTGCCAAATTGTCAGGAATCAAGGCTAATTTGAACATACGTGTACATGTGTGCGCACAAACACACACATACACATTTTTATAATGATAATAGTGCAATTTTTAAAAATCTACATTGTCCTGAATTTCTAATAGAAAGGTGGGACAATAATTAGATCAGCTAGGCCTCCTTTATCTTTTCAATTCAAGATAATTTGCCTATTATCCTAAGTGTATCACACACTTAAAACGGTTCTATATGTTCATTCAAATATGCTGCAAATGTATTTGAGCTGGTAGGACTTAATTAAAATATTTCAACTTACCTTGCTTAAAATGAGCAAGGAAACCTCTTCCATTTAAAGAGTAGCCTGTATTTAGATTTATATACATAGTATTGCCAGAAGAACGTATTGTGGATGGGATCTGATTACCACAAAACTTGCCTAACATGGTACTGTTGCTATTGTTGCCATCATACACCTGCAGTTATTGGGATATATAAATATATATATTTTTAAAAATTAATATATGGCAAACAAAGTTTTTTTGGGGATTGAAGTCTGCTTTTGATTATTTTATAGATAAGTTCATGTAGTTTTCTTGGAAATATGACTTAGGCTATTATCAGCCAGCAATCAATGTTCTTAAATGTTGCCTAATCATGAATGGGCTAATGAGCCAGTCAAGATCAAAGGAATTGAACTCCTAGCAGTGTGAGCAGAGTTAGCCTGCAATACTGCATTTTAACATTGAGCCACCACAGCTCTACATGATACATAATATATGCCATGAATCACTTCCTTGCTCCAAGGAAAATCTTGACCTCGTTCTAGGAAAAAGTTTAAGATTGAAAAAAAAGGACTGGTTTGATAAGAGAGCAGATTCTCCCCATGCCAAAAGAAGAGGCAGCCTTTTTCCCATCCTACATCTTACATTATTGGCAGCTCCATCATTGATAGCAATTAAAGAGTTCAAGCTGATAAGGTTACAGGCATTTTTATAATCCTATCTTCCCAAGAGTTTAGCAATTCATAAATCTAACATCTTGAAAATAACTGAAAGGAAAAAACATCCTTTTTACCTAACAAGATTGAAATGAAGCTGAAGTGATATAGAGGTAGTCCTAGATCAGGGGTCTCCAACCTTGGCAACTTTAAGACTTGTGGACTTCAACTTTGCTGACTGAGGAATTCTGGGAGTTGAAGTCCACAGGTCTTAAAGTTGCCGAGGTTGGAGATTCCTGTCCTAGACTAATGATCATAGCTGAGGTCAGAATTTCAATCATAATTTGTAAAATGGGTCACAATGTAACCATGCCTGATTTTATGACCTTCATTAAGCAAACACATTGTTTGCTACTGGATGGCTTTTGCCAAAAACTGGAAATTATGCAAAAACATCATAAATTATGTTCACATGACTACAGGATGCTGAAAATAGCCATAAATGTGGGCCAGTTACAGAGTGCCCAAAATAAATCTTTATTCCTTCTGTATCTCCCCATGGCAGATGTAGGTAATACTCTTTTTCTTCTACCGTGTTTCTCCAACAATACGCTTCCCCCAATAGGAAGGCCCAGCATGTTTTCTAGGCATGAGGTGAAATTAAGCCCCTCCCCCCAAATTTAGACCTATTTAAAACATGCAAAGTGGGGGAGAAGGGCAGGGGGGAACTTGCTGTTAGGATTGGCCTGCGGGCAGCCATGCCTTGCCACCAGCCGCTCCTAATGGCCAATCATGGCAGAGCATGGAGGGCTCCCTCCCCCCACCAAGCGCCTTTGCTGCAGACCCGGGTATAGTGCTGGTTGCAGGCCGGGTCAGCGGGCAGGCGGCAGCGGTGTGGATGTCAGTTTCGGGGATGGCGGGGCACTTTGCACCGCTGCCACTTCCTCCGCCGCCATCGCTTTCCCTTCTGCCCTTGCTGCTGCTTATGCCGTGTTCAGACTGTTTTTATTGGAAGGTTTGCCTCTGCTCGAAGGGCAAAATGGATAGATGGTTCCCTTTTTAAAACTACTGGGAGGGATGGGGACGAAGCTGCCCAGCCAGTCTTTATTCTTAGGGAACAGACGGAGGGAATGAGAATAAAGAAAACTTAAAAAGGGGGTAAAAGGTCCATGGGGGTGGGTTCAGGCAGCTAGAACAGATAACAGATAATCAGAGTTGGAAGGGA
This sequence comes from Notechis scutatus, assembly GCF_049901735.1. NCBI lineage: Eukaryota > Metazoa > Chordata > Lepidosauria > Squamata > Elapidae > Notechis > Notechis scutatus. The sequence goes on along the minus strand of NC_142025.1, from coordinate 48,638,805 downwards.
CCTTGTAGGTCATCTAGTCCAACCCCCCGCCCAAGCGGGAGACCCTACACCATTTTTGACAAATGGCAGTCCAATCTCTTCTTGAAAGTCTCAAGTGATGGCGCTCCCACAACTTCTGAGGGCAAGCTGTTCCTTTGGTTGATTGTTCTCACTGTCAGAAAGTTTCTCCTTATTTCCAGGTTAAATATCTCCTTGTTCAGTTTCCATCCATTATTCCTTGTCTGGCCTTCGAGTGTCTTGGAAAATAGCTTGACCCCTTCCTCCCTGTGGCAGCCCCTCAAATAGTGGAAGACCGCTATCATGTCTCCCCTGGTCCTTCTCTTTACTAGACTAGCCAAGCCCAGTACCTGCAACCATTCGTTGTATGTTTTAGCCTCCAGTCCCCTAATCATCCTGGTTGCTCTTCTCTGTACTTTTTCTAGAGTCTCAACATCTTTTTTGTAATGTGGTGAACAAAACTGGATGCAGTACTCTAGGTGTGGTTTTACTAAGGCTTTATAGAGTGGTATTAGTACCTCCCTTGATCTTGATTGTATCCCTCTGTTAATACAACTTAGGATTGCATTAGCTTTTTTGGCTGCTGCTGCTGCACACTGCTGGCTCATATTTAGCTCGTTGTCCACTAAGACTCCAAGATCCCTCTCACAGTTACTGCTATTGAGCCTGGTTTCACCCAGTCTATATGTGTACTTTTGTTTTTACTTACCTAAGTGTAGGACTTTACTTTTCTCTACATTGAATTTCATTTTGTTAGATTTGGCCCAGTGTTCTAGTCTGTCAAGATACATCTGGATCTTGAGCATATCTTCTTGGGTGTTAGCTATTCCTGCCAGCTTAGTATCATCTGCAAATTTGGTAAGTTCCCCTTCTATTCCCTTATCTAAGTCATTAATGAAGATATTGAAGAGCAAGAGGAGAGCAAAAGAAGAGCACCCGACCGTACAGGAAACGAGACCATGACACGAAGCTCTAGGGTGGGAAGAAAAGCGAGGCGTGGTGGGGGAAGGATGGCATCACTCTCCCACCGCCACTTCCACCCACCGAAGCCCGAATGACTCACTGACTTGCAGGATATTGTGGACGCAGCCACCGTCAAGCAAAGCAATGCCCCTGCGGGAGGGCAGGCGGTTCTTGTCGGCAGCGGGGTCTGTCTCACTGCTCCTGCCACTGTTGTTGGAGACGGCACTGGCGAGAGAAGTGCCACCGCCAGTGGGAACCATGGAAGCTTACTGGGGCAGCTCCCCCACCCGAGAAGTGACTGAAACACTGCTGCCCCGCCTGAGAAGCAGCTGAAAGGCGGCCGTGCTCGATCCATTCCTCCACCCATTGGAAGGGCCACTTCTCCGCTACTGCCACGCCACGATGTCCAGTACAGACTCCAGTTTCTGTGTCTTGACCAATGGCAGCAGTCTGAACATGGCATAAGCTGCAGCGAGGGCAGAAGGGAAAGCGATGGTGGCGGAAGAAGCGGCAGTGGTGCAAAGTGGCCCGCTGCCACCAAGGCTGACATCCACGCCACTGCCTGCCCGTCCGCCCACTGACCTGCCTGCAGCCAGCATCATACCCGGGGCTGCAGCAAAGGCGCTTGGTGGGGGTAGGGAGCCCTCTGTACTCCGCCATGATCGGCTGTTAGGAGCAGCTGGTGGCAAGGCGTGGCTGCTCTGGGCAAGGATGCGAGGGGGGGGAGAAATTAAGTCATCCCCGAAAAGACGGCCTAGCTGTTTTTTCGGGGGTCAAAAGAAAGTAAGACCTGGCCTTATTTTCTGAGAAACATGGTAGATATATAGATCTGAGATTACTCCCACAGTGGAAAACTTATATTGCATAAATTGATATTTCAACTATTATTGTTAGCTATTATCATTCTTCCTCATAGAAAATAAGACTTACAGCAAGATAATCAAAGTAACAGGATGGATGAGACTCTAAATGGAACTGATCAAAATAGATTTCAAGCACATTTCCATGACTTGACTTCAGCAGCCAGTAACATTTCATATTTTGGTAATAGGGCATAGGGTAGTTGGGAGACATGAATGTTCCAGAAGAACTTGTAAGGATTGCACCACAACCTGAAAATAAGTAGAAAATTCTAAATGACAATTGGCCAACTCTATTTTTTCCCTAGTACTACATAGTCTCTATTTGCTTTTAGCAAAGTTTTGAATGGAATTAGTAATAATTATTTTTTAGGTTAAGCCCATACTTCTTATAACTTTCAATATGTTAATAACTTCTTGTCATCCACTTCTGAAATTGGAGAAATGAAATTCCACGTAAAGGTCAAAATACATAATTTTTCTTAATGTCCATGTAGACATTTATAGAGAGAAATGTAAGGATGCAAATATGTCTAAACTTCTAGATATCTGCCGGTCAATTGTGTAGCATTTTTATTCAGGAAACCTTCCCATAATAAAAATGTGGCATAAATTATTATCTGTTTATTTATTTATATATCACCAACTGGTTAAATATGATTGTAGTAGGCCTAAAGCGGTAAACTATCAAGCATATAATAGACGAATCCAGATACCCATAGCCTATTTCATTAAAATGCTTTGTCTCATGGAGAAAAATCATTTGATGTCTGTAGAACCTCATGACAAGGCCATGATGGATATCCTGCTTGATAAACTGGGGTTTCTGTGCATATGTATAAGTCACTCTCCCTGAGCCAAGCAACTCAACAATTCCATTTGTCTGCTTAGAAATGGGGTAATGCTATGTATTATACAATTGTCTTGATCAACTTTATTTGAAATTCCAACAAAGCAACCTTTGGAAGATTTGTGGAATCTAAATATACAGCAATTATATTTTAAAATGATGAGCAATGGCATTATGCAAAGAGAGAAAATTAAAAATGCAGTCCAGGAATGGAGTACTTTCTTCTGCCTTAGTTTTTGTCACAATTTTTAACCTGTATAGGATCATACACCGTTGAATCTCTCTTAGAATAGTGTTCTATCTCTGTGAGTCTGCTTCTGAAAATGCCTGAGTTTTTTTCCACATCAGGAACATTATGGCTTCTCACGTAGATCTCAATAAGCCAGGTTTACGAGTTAAAGGGGTGGTGGTGATAATGATAAAAAAGAGAAAGAAAGCAAGGAAAATGGCCAAGAAAAATGAACGATATCAATTATATTCTCTTCTTGTTACTTGTTAGAGAAATAATGTGATACATCTTATATTTTGATTTACCTGTTGATGTTCCATCCCAATAAGCTGAGAAGCCAGTACTTGTTGAAAGTCTATCACTCACAAACTTTATCCACAGGGTATTACCATGGGAAATGGTAACAGGAGGCAACGAGGAGCCACAATACTTCCCAAGCAAAGGAGATGTTTCATAACCTCCATTTCTTTAATCAAAAATCAATATACAAAAAAGGGGAAAATAATTAAACTTGAATCTCCAATAAGACTATACGTACAAAGCACCAAATGGGTTGCTTTAGTAATAAGAAAATTCTTTTTAAACACTTTTAAATTTAAAAACTCATTCAGACAATTAAATAAAAGCAGAAAAAATTAAAACAATTTGTACTGTAGTGCTGATTTTTTAAAATTTAAAATATAGATAAGATTATTTAGTAGAACAAAAATCTTCTTTGACCTCTAGTTTTAATACCATTTCTATAAACTCCAGCCAACTATTTGGAATAGAATAGTTATTTGGCCAATGTGATTAGGCACACAAGGACACCAAATTAGATACACCAAGGCAACAGATTAAAGAAGGAATCTGAACATATTCAAAGGAATATGTATTCTATTACACAGAGGCAACCCTATATACTGACTGAGCAAAGACAAAAAAAAGTTGCTTAGACAATACTTAACCAATTTAAGAATGTTTAAGTAAAAGGAAGGAATATAAAGTTGGTTTATTTGACCAGGATTAAAACAAGATATATTACTTCTGGCAAGCTTCTGTGGAATTTCTGTTGAAATCAGGAAAAGATTATGTTTTATGAATTTGTTTATACTGTAGATAAGAGATGGGATATGGGGTGAAACAGTAAATTGTTTGTAACCTTAGAAGGGATGGAGAGCCACTAACTTCTTTATAATTGTGAGGAAGGTTGGAATTCACTTTTTATACATTTCTTTTCCCTTTATTAAATATTTACTTGTCTCTTTTGTTTCTCTTTTTTCTTGCACTTTGTCTCCTTTCTATTCACTTTTTAATTTAATTTTAGTTTGTATTGTTTTATTATTATAATAATTTTTAATATTCTGATAATATAATTCTTAATTCCTATATGGGAAAAACATGCTTCACTGGTTTATAGAATTTGCTATCATTAGGGTGATTGTAAGTGATTTGGTATTGCCTCCTTATAGTGGGCTCTAAGGAGGCAATACCAAATCACTTCTGAAATTTTGCCAAAAAATAAAAAATGCAGGGACATGTCCAGGCAGTTGTCAGGAGACAAACTGACTCAAAGGCAACACTCACTCGCTCGCTCACTCATTCACTTACTCACTCATGCTCACATAAATTTGAGTTTTTGCCAAAATTTGTGTCAGCAAAAAATAATTGTCTGATTATTAGGGATGGGAATAGGAAGCCTGTTGTACAATAGAATTTATCTAAGCTCTTAGCAACGGCAGTTGGACAATGTAGCATGAAGTGTGATGATATTATATAGAGAGTTGACGAAAGGAAGACTGCTATATAAACAGCCCAATACAACTGTAAATGCACCAGATTTTTAAAAGACTAAATATTGCTGGGGAAGATCTTTCTGTATTAAAAAAAATTAAATGCAATTCTTAGCTTTTCTGTGTTGGTTCTTTTTGTTTTTTGAAGAAATCAGTTAGGCTTCACAAATTTGTGGTATTTTGATCTTGAGGAAGAATGCTCCTAATCCCTTCCTTAAATTCTTTTATATGCCTGTCCTAGAGAACCAGAAGATAGTTGCAATGGGATACGGGCAGGGGTGGGACTTTAACAATCGGTTATGTGGGCATGGCTTGGTTGGTGGGTGTGGCTTGGTGGTCATGTGACTAAGTGGGTGTGGCCAACTCGACATCACTCATGTCAAGGGGCGCTTCTCCTCACCTGGCCTCTCATGACAGTGGGGATGCTGCAACGGTCATAAGTGTGAAAATGGTCATAAGTCACTTTTTTCAGTGCCATTATAACTTTGAATGGTCACTAAATGAACTGTTATAACTCAAGGATTACCTGTACAAAAATACAAAAAGCTTCTTTGCTTGCAAAAAGCTGCCCTAAATACCAATCATTAGATTAAAAATACCTGCAAGTCGGAGTTACAAATCAGGTAGGGTACCAGAGTACCTTGAGGAATGAAAATAGTTAAAATGCAGTGATAACTATCAAGCAGCCATCTCTTGCTCCTAAAGTGAAACCCTTTAGCAGAGAGATCATTTACGCTCTCCAGAAAAAGCACACCCAGGAAAAGCAATCCTTAGATCCATTTGCACCACTTAAAAATACCAGCTGGTCTCACTCACCTCACAAGATATCCTAAGGATATCATCCAGATTTAAGGAAAAGTCACATGCCCCCCAGAAAGGCAGTACCAAGCTTGCATCCTGCGTCTTGGAAGTATACCCCAAAAGGACAGTGCCAGATAGTACTAAAGCAGTGAGGAAGACCCCCTCCCCAGATAGAGGCAGGAAAAAATTCAAACACAATACAAATAATTAAATCACAACAGTAGCTGTTGCTTGTTGAAGCTGAATAGGGAAAATTATCCCATCACTAAACACAGGATTAAACGTCACCAAGCACAGAATTAACCTTCACCAAAAACCAGTTTTAGACCAAAACTCAGAAAGAGTATGTAAACTCACATTTGAATGTTAATCTTTCTAGCTAGCCAAGAAGCCTTGCGGAATGTCACTCATCTTGGTTGCCTGTCACTAAAAGCTTTGCTTCATTATTCAATTATTTCTTCAAAGTGCTGATTGTCCAGGAAAGTATTTCCTCCCAACAGCAGTGTAAAAATCTTAAAACAACCCTTCCCCTTTAAGAAAGTCTCAGACGCTCCGGAGACAGGAAGTCTGGGCTGTCTGCCAAGAATGTAATAAGGGTGGAAAAAAACAAAAGGAGATTGCTTCTAACTACCAGTTCTCCGAACTGCTTAGAAAGTTAACAAGGGGTTCTATAGAACCTGATAGAACTGGTAGAATCCCACCCCTGGATACAGGATAAAAAAACAATCACAGCATAAAACAGTTTCAAATACAATTATAGTCTTGTACAGTTCTTTTTTAAAAAAGAAAAAACTGGACAGCCACCTATCTAAAATAGTATCAGGTTCCCTATTTGAGCAGAGGGTAGGACTAGAAAGACCTCTGCGGTACTTTACAGCTCTATTTTGATTGATTGATTTGACTCCTGGCTTACAGTTCCATTAAATGAAGTGGTTAATTATTCAGAGGTATAAATATAGTCAAATAGAAATCAACTTGCCTAATTTCAAGATAATCATGCCGACACATGAAGTCCTCCTCCAAAGAGAAATAGGTGAAATTCAAAGCAATTTGTTTGTTCTTTGCCACATGGATCTTGTATATGCATACCATTTTGTTTGGATAGTTATTTGGATAATTTGGTGATGTTAACATACCAGAGGCTGTCGTATATTCATGTGAACATACTAGAAAAAAAAAACAGAAAAGTACATTGATAAAATAATAATAATCACAGATATCACAAAGTATTAAGTTCAGAAAATCAAAGATGAAAGATTGCATAAATTGTCGCTAGAGCCCAGTGGTTTTCTACATACTTGGTACAATACAAAAAAATCTTGGCGACACTTCAAAATCCGCACTGGCAAAATTTCCATCTGTCAATTACAAAAAGCCACATTGGATGAGGGTTCTGTGTCAGAGTCAGAGATGGTGCCAGGGCAGGCTGGCAGTCATCAGCTGCCTTCGGGCTCGGACAGCAGTGAGGCAGGGGAGCTTCTGTAACCAGTTCCCAGCCTGCACATGTGCAGAGCTGTCAAAGGGTGGCACAATTAAGAACTCAGGGTCGACGTGGGAGTAAGGACACAAGTGGATAATGAATGGTCCCTCCCATCAGGATTAAAAGAGAAGCAAAAGGAGTGGGGGCTTTTGCAGGAATCAACTTGCTCATTCGTTCATTTGTTCCAGCCTTGTGGAGATTTGTCTGTATAATCCAGCCTTTTCCTGCCAGCATTGAGTGTGGAACTGTTTACCGGGCAGCGTTCCAGGATTGATAAAAGTCTGAACTCATTAGTATACCTTCACAAGACTGTTTGCTGGCTGTGAATGAAATAAATTCACATTAATGTAATAAAAAAGGTTTTTTGCCGGGACTCAGAATTGACAGTGCTTTTTGGGGAGGCCTAGGAGAGAACACCACCTTAGCTGCTGCAAGAAGATCATATAGACTGATTACAATTAATGACATGACAAAGTAGCAACAACAGTGCATTGGAGTATTTACAAGAAATATCACTTGCCTGGTGGAACCACCAATAGATAAAGTAATAGAAAATGAAGAAGTTAAATCGTATAGGACTTTAGAATGCAAACAGATAGGCATCTGTCACATAGCACACTAGACAACAATTGTTGATAAGATACACAAAATAGTCTGGATATAGATAATGGATATTGCAATACCAAAAAAATTATATCCTGTGACCATACCTTTAACATAATTAAACATCTGCCTGTCTTAGATTCTTGGGAAGTATTTGATGGATGTGCAAAAATGCCAAAACCAGTCTAAACATTTGGTTGACTATGTGACCAGCTGTAATAATAAATATTGAATGTCAGAACTTGCTAAAAGGATAGAACCGAAAACCACCTTTATTTTATTTATTTTGTCAAGCGATTGTAAGATAACAGGTAGTTATGAATACATGAAATGGATACATATAAGAAAAATAAAAAGAAACAATAGGACAGGGACGGTAGGCACTTGGTGCACTTATGCACGCCCCCTACAGACCTCTTAGGAAAGGGGTGAGGTCAATAGTAGACAGTCTAAGGTTAAAATTTTTGGGGTTTGGGGAAGAAACCACAGAGTCAGGTAGAGTATTCCAGACATTGACTACTCTATTGGGGTAGTCCTATCTTTCATTCTCAATTAAAAAAAATAAAAGATGGTGTCCTCTAATATCTCAACTAAGATATACATTTAAGTGAAACATTAGCAATGGACAAAAGAGATAGTGACTTAGGTTTCATTAAAAAATCGTTTCAGTTTCATAGTGCCATACTATAGAAAAGCTGTTTTTCTTTTTAATTAAACAAATATGAACTAAGTTGACAAAAAGAAACCTGGTTTCTAATTTCAATAATGTTTTTTCCCTAGAATTTATTTTATGCTTTGTTTGAAAGGACATATCAAAACTTGGAAGATGACACATCTGGTAAAAAGCTGTATCATACTCAAGTGGAAGACTCTTCTTACTCATATGGCTTTCCTGACAATTCAAGGCACTCTTTTAGCACATATTTTTTTTTAAAAAAACAGGTGATCATGTGAGAGTTGCTTATCTCACTAAATTCCAACACCAAATTAAAATCCTCTTGCCAGTGTTTAATTTCTGATTCTGCTATTTAAAAAAAATATTCCATCTTATATAAAAAAATCATTTCAGCTGAGTTCCTCAAGGCAAACAGTTCTATTTTAATGTTATTTGTAAAAATCCAGGATGCTTTCAGATAGATTGCTCTGAGGACTATTGATCAAAAGACTTTGCTTTTTCCTACCTAAAGAAAAAGAAAACACAGGAAGAGATGATAAAAAAGGGGAAACTTATAAAAGGAAGATTCGTTTTGGGGTAATACAATGCTTTAGATATTACTTTGAAAGGATGCTTCTTATACAACCAAAAAGGAATTAGCATCTTACTATCATTCTTTAAAGCAGCAACAGCTGTTCTCAGAATTGTGTTCAGCTGTGAAGGACAATCACACTGTTATAGGAAAAAGACCAGTTATTTTAAATATTTTGCAGGGGGGAAAAATGCTATATATGTTCAATCAATATGAAAGGCTTTGTATGAAGATACCTTGAAAACCCTATAAATGTTTTATTTGGAAACATCCTATTCTCTTATAATATAATCCTTTCATAATAACATGTGAATATAATTATGGGAGCATAGAATTTAGCTGCCCATTCTATTTTCCCAAAAAGAATCAGCTGGCTTCTGATGAAAATATTTGAAACTTTCCACAGAACTAAGAAGGGATTTAGAAATCTAAGGAGCAATGGAAAGTGGGCTGGAACATGCATTTTGCTCAGTATTGCACAAGGGCTACACGAGATTAAATATGAATGACCAAAATGATTAAATATGAACATCCTTCTTGGCTAGCTTTCTTGCTTGCAGTTCCATCCAAACCACTACAGTAACTCCTCTGTTTCCCATGCTTCTTACTGAAGCAAGGAAAATCTTTTGGTAATGCAGCATTCAGCTATTGGATTGAACACTCCTAATGTGAATTAAAAACTAAGTTTTATTCTGCATTTTTTGTTGGGCAGCAAAGCCCCTTAGAAGTTTCACGGTGTTAACAAAACATAGAAAAACTTTTATTGTGTTAATTTTCAACATATGAATTACATACTGAAAGAAAAGAATGATTGTACGCCATAATATATGAACAAAGTTTGTTCAATATACAAAAATGGAAAGATCTAGCTGGCTTTCAGTCCAGTCAGTCAGAATAATCAGATTAGCTCTACAGTGGAAAAAACAATGACACTACTGGATGATAAACAGTAAAAACAGATAACAGAAGATTAAAACATGATTTAGTTGCTGCTTGCTGATCTATGCTTGCACAACAAAGCTAGGAAAAATGAGGCAGACATATTTTTTTCATCTGCTTTCCAAAAATGAAACATATATTATTCTAAATGCCAAATGAAAATTCTTACATCATTGATTATTTTTAAAAAAAATCTGATCTCTCATAGTCAAGGGATATTGACAGCTTCCTGGAGAATTAGCAATTTGTATTATTTGTAACTTCCTCCAAATTTTTTTGCATCCATAGAACATATTCTTTTTCTGAAGCCAATGGAAGTATTGGCACTTGGAATCTTGTCATTGTTGACACAAGGCAACATAATTAATTTAATCTGACCAATTCAGGGAAGAGGACTGCAAACAATGGATGATTTTGTGCAGAGTATGGTGTTCATTTTCACATATTGTACATTCACCCAAGAAACCTTAAGTAAAATCTTCTACCCTGAGCTCATGTTCCTTTACTGGACAAGACAGATCTGCTTTCAAGTGTTTATGATCTAGATACCATCAAAGGCAGGGGTGTCAAACTCATGATGTCACGTGGTGGTGTCACATAATGTATTGGGACTTTTCCCCCTTCGCTAAACTGGGCATGGGCATGGGCGTGGCCAGGGTGTGTTGCATATGGCCCATGGGCCGGGAGTTTGACACACCTGGTGTAAGTGGAAATTATTCTCAGATAGGGAATCGCTGCTCTAAAGTACAAAATGTCCTCTTCACCCTCTTATTAGAATCTGAAATGTAAACATATATCCCAAATTGCTCAAAAGGTGAAATAAGAAGGAATGAAAAAGGATTGCTCTATGATAAGGAGATTCCTAATTAGTTGGAAAAGACATGTTAGATACACTAATCTTGGAAAGATTTACTCCAAATGGCAATTTTTTCAATCTTGGCTGTCAGAATTGTGCATCCTATTTAAAAAGATCCAAAAAATACAAGAACTTATAACTTAACTAATGCCAAGTGTGGTTTGACTGGACTATTGCCAGCAAGGGTTATCATAAGGCACACCAGAAAATGAACAAAAATAAGAATGTATAATTTCATAACTATTAAAGGCTAAGCACTTGGTTTATCAAACTTAGTTCAAATTGTTGTAGTATGTGTGTACAGGATTGGGCTGAACAGATAAACCATAGATTGAGCATTGTGCTATAACTGCAAAAAGTAGTCAGTCCAGCATTAATCAAGATACAAAGTTGAGATCACAAAATTGATTGATAATTCTGTACTACCCTGTGGGGTACCTGGAATACTGAGTCCAGTACAAGAAGGATGCTGAGGATTTAGAAAGGATAAGAAACAGCCAAAATGATGAAAGGCTTGGACCCAGACTTCTATGAAAAATAGTTAAAAGAACCATTTCCCACACTATGTTTAGCATGGAAACAAAGCTAAGGAGAGATATAACAGCACTATCCCAATACTGAAATGTATAGTTCCATAGGGAAGACAATTTGCATCCTATTTAAATTTGCATCCTATTTAATTTGGATTTACAGGTAGTCTTCTGTTGACAATGGCATTTGAGTCTGACTTCTCCACTGACTCTGCTTGTCAGCTGTCAGAAAAGTCACAGATGGTTATCCTGTGATTACAGGATAGTAAAATATCATAATTGTGAGTCATGTACTTAGCTCCCAACTCACAATCACATGACTAAGGAGATGCTGCAAAGGCCAGAATTCATCTGAGGGTAAGACAAAAACTAGTGGGTAGAAGTTTTACAAAGAAAAATCAACAGAGAAAATAAGGAGAAATTTCATGATGACAGTTATGAAGCAGTAGAGTAGCCTGTTTTCTGGAGCTGTTGGTGCTTGCATTACTGGAAGTTTTTGTACACAAAGTTGGGTAACCATTTGTCTAGGATGCTCTGAGGATTCCTGATCTAGGTAGGGGATTGGATTTAGTAACTCTTGTTCTTTTTAGTCCATCATAAATGTTTACTAATGATATAAATACCATTAAAGATCTACAGAATTAGCATCATTTTGAACAAAACCTCCAAATGTAGCAATTAAAGCTATAGGATCAGAGATCCCGATCAGATTCTGCTGTTATAACTAATTTAATGATTCCTAACTGGATTTGTAAAGATTGAAGAAGGAGGCAAACATTTTCACACCAGGGATGCCAATTACATAGATATATTTCAGAATCACTAAGTACCATGCCAATATCTTATTAATACATAGAAAGGACGAGAGAAAGGGGCAATAAGATCAAACCACCATTGGTTTAAGAGTTATTTGTACAATCTGCAGTAAAATTCATCTCTAGTCAGAAGCATCTGCAGAGACAGGGTAAAAAAGGGCAAAAAGATGGCATTGTCCCAGCTAGGATATTGACAGAAAAATACAGGATATTATAGAATAAAAATGAGCAGGCAGAGAAACAATTAAAAAAATATGGATGAATAAGTGAGCGACAGCTATATATATATCAGCCCCAGCCAGTGAAAAGAGAGAGATGCTGTACTTCAGCAATATTTAGAAAACCAACAGTTCTCTACCTCTGATTTACCATATTGCAAGCAGCATTCCTCTGTTGCAAGAGCCATAGCATGGATCACACCAATGAAACCAAGTTACATAGGCCTTAAAGCACACAGGTTCAGACTACATATTATTATAAAGTAAGGAGGCCAACTTTTTCCAAGTTTAAGGACTAAATAAACATTTATTTTAATAAAAATTGACATCTGATTCTGTTTGGGTATAACAACTTTGGAAATGCATTTCTAGATAAGTTTTTGTTCTGTTCCTGTTTTGTTTTAGTTACTTGTCTGTTTTGGTATGCTTTCATTTCCTAACTCATTCATAACTGCCAGATTTTCAGTAAATATTATTCCAGAGCTATCAGTTTAGAGGAACCTGCTATTTCCTGAAAGACCCATTGAATTTTGAGTATGCTCAGAGAAAGGAAATGTAGAATACATTTCTCTGTTGTTTGAAAGTTATATAAGCAACTATTCATGATATGGCCTTAACTGCTTTGCCCAGAATGCTATGCACTACCAATAACTTTTGTCTGCTATAGTTACAAATCATTTAGTTAATTGGGTGTCATCAAGTTTGGTTTAGCTCCTGGTAAACTGCACAATTACTTCAAATTAGCTACAGATCAATGCAATTCTAAAAAAAAAAATCTAAATGGTTTAATTGATCTCCAGCACTGCCTTCCTTGTCAAAAAGGGAAAAAATATTTAAAAAGTTGGAGGAAATAAGATAAAACTGCTTTGTTCTCTAAAACATCACACTAATACAGACACATTCTATAAAATCAGGTAAAGGTTGTATACATAGTTTCCTGAACCCCCACCCCCATCTTTTAAAAATCCTTGTCTTCTGGGTCAAGTGACCAGAATGGAATAGAAAAGAGGGTAAGTATGGAAGAATTGATATCTTTCCATTGACCAACTCTTTCTCACAGGAATGAATTGATGGAGGTTGATTTTCCTTTCCATTGTTTTTCCCTCATAGCTCCCAGATGAATACAGACCATATCCAAACTGCATCTTTTTTCTTTTTGTTACTTTCTCCCCAAAGAAATTTTAGTTCCAATCTGTCTACTTTTTAAAAAAAAAAAAAAATCCTGTTGATGGAGAGAAAGTTGGTCCAATTTATGAAATTTCTTTCCAACATTCTATTCAATAGAAAGAACAAAAGAGCAAGCTAATATTAACAAGCAAAACTGTATACTCTAAAAAGATATTAAACTAAGACCATATGTTTAAAATTATTTATTTATTTATTTATTTTCAAGATACGTAAGACCTCCCAACTCAAACAATATGACTCTGGACAACATGTTGCATATACAATTAATAATAAAAAAAGAGAGGTGATGTCAGATCCGTGTATCTGTCATTTCTTCAGTGGAAGAAGAAAAGGAGGGGGAGGCTGATAAAGAAATCCTTTCTTAATGTAACCTGAATATATTTAATCTTATATCGAATTTGTATAACCCACACATGATTCAATGGAGGGAGAAAAGCCAGATGGCCGGAACTATCACCTCTGAGAGGCACAACCAGAAAATGAGAAGATCATAAAAATTCCACAGTGGGATGTGTCTTGGAAATCTCTTGAATAGTTTGTTCTAAAAAGGGGGCAGGGGGGGGGAAACTAGGTATGCCCTGGTAGCAGAATACACCGAGGAATTTCGTGACCTGGCTGGCCGGGTAGATTGGCCAGAGGATATCCTAGTCTGTTGGTTCAAAGATGGACTAAATGATGACTTATACGCTGCCTGCCTGGCCTGTGGGGCTCCAAACCTGTTGCATGAATGGTACATGATGGCAAAGGAAGTGGAGATTGACATGACTCGAAACATGATAGACATGATGGAAAATCCAGATTCAATTAACAATCATGATTTTATGTAATTACAATAGTTGAAAAATTGAGTACCACTTACTTCATGAATATTTTACTAAGTGAGACAGATCCCAATTGTGATTGTAAGTTGAGGACTACCTGTACCAGCATTTCAGCTGGAAAGGTTCTCAATATAGAATATACTTTAATAAAAACAGAGAGAGAGAGAGAGAGAGAGAGAGAGAGAGAGAGAGAGAGAGAGAGAGAGAGAGAGAGAGAGAGAGAGAGAGAGAGAGAGAGACCTAAGACTGTATAGATCTCAGGTTCTCCTTCTGCTTTAGTCAGATGGAATTCATTTTTGTGAAATATTGAATAGGTATTTCACTGAGTTGTAATATAATTTAGTTGGTTTGGCTTAATACATTATATGAACCCAGCCATTCGATTTGTGAAGTATAGTTTATGGCTTAATGCTATATTGACTTATTTGACAAACTGTGGTTAATCAACCAGATGACTGGATAATGAAAATCAACAAGGTTACAAATTTCTTATTTCCAATCTAGTCTTATCCACCTTCGAGCTAAACTAGGAAAGGAGAAATTTAAATAATACATTTTCATAATATGATTCAAAGTAATCAGGCTTGCATGAAACATTTTGTTTCAAACCATTTTGAATATGAAATTTCACAAAACTCCAATTTAAAATGGGAAATGACAGCTTTGAAAAACTCAAAATTGTTCAAAAATTGTTTTACTTAGTTGTAAAGAAAACTTTACAAACTCCACATGCGATAGCATATGAAAAGAAAATCCCCATAATATTAATCAGAAAGAATATAACAATGGAACTATAAAAGCATTTCAGATATCTAGGTTGACTACAGTAATTTTATCTTTCCTAATCTCCAATGATATAGCCATATCTCTCTCTAAACTCAGTGGGAGTTACTGGTAACTAGATATGCATAGCATTACATAAGAAGTGTAATTAATGCATATTAATTTTTAGTCTTATAAACTTGCCTCATGTGGTTGATGAATTAAAAGACCCAAATGACATGGTTAAAGGTGAAGAATGTGAAATCTGTAGTGCCTCACATTCTCTCACTCAGCATTAAATTCAAGTACATTTAATTTATATGCTTTATTACATTTTGCCTAATAATTGAGGAACAAATTCAAGGGGAAGGAATAGTTGGTGAGCGACCAGAATTTACCTATATCAAAAGGTTTGTATTCAGCCATGAAGCCAAGATTTGTAGTAGATGAAGCTCTGAATTTTATATAAAGAGAGTTATGTCTTGAATGAATCCTAGGTGGTATAGTGTTCCCACAGTATTTTCCCAAAGAAGGAGAAGTTGCATCGCCACCATTTCTAATCTGCAAAAGAAAAAAGTTCAATCCCAAGAAAATACCACAGAACTAAGCATACATATTACAGGGAGTTATTCCTGTCAAGACTTTGGATAGGGAAGGAAAATTGTCTCCTATTCTGTTTTAGATTACTTTGGCCAATTTCCCTTTCACTTAAAAAGACATTTTTAAGACTTTGAAAATTAATATCATTTTTGTTCACCTTTCTATATGAGAATTGTTTTCTCATACAGAATAGTTGAGTGACTGTATATGCATTTTGATAAAATTGGCTTAGTGGAACTATTTGTGCAATCATTTTCTGGAGGGTGGAGGTTCATTCTCCAAGCTTGTAGGTTGGTTTCTGAACGTTTTGTTATCAGGCTAAGTAACTTCTTTTCTGAACTTTGTATCATAGAAATATTCTTATTCTTCTGTCTATGTTTGTTATTGTATTCCACTCTAAAATGAATCTTACCTTACTTTCTTTAACACACTATCTTTAACTGTTTTTGAGCCTAATACAACAGATACAATATTTACAGCTTCACTGTCAAGTGTTAAGTTCACTAATCATGTTGGTATATATTATCATTATTTTCTACTTATTTAATACTAAACCTGTTCTTTGTTTTTTATTGTTCCACTTTCAAAATGCTTCTAATTTTCCATACTTCAGTTTTACCAAGCATTGTCAATCTGCATATCTACAAACGTGAATGTTTCAATCTCCTGTCCTCACATCTATCAAGGGCCAGGGAAATCAGGAGATTCAGGCAGTTCAAATGAGTATAAAGATTTGTTGCAAGCTTAAACTCTCTAAAAAAATCCCTTGACCAACTAAGGGTCAAGGGAAATTAGAAAGAGATAAGATGTCTCACAGGGCACAGGTTTATAATCCATTTGTCCCCTCCCTAAATCTCAGCTTCACATCTCCTACATCTTCTCTTCCCCTTAATCCTAATTTGTATTCTGAAGCACTGTTTCTTTCAATTCTGCTTCACTGTAAAGATTCATCAGAAGAATAATCTTATATTCTGGCATACTTAGAACGTTATCAGCCTTAATATATTCCACATTCTGGCATCACGCAGGAAAAGGCCTTGCTGAATCAACAAAGCAAAGGTTTATTGTTTTATTGATCCTTATTTCTGCTTGCCCTCTGTATTATCTATCTGAGGTTATCTGTCTGATCCCATGTTCCTCTGCCTTATCTGAAACTTGCCTGTTCCTTTGTCTCTGTGTATAGCTGTAATCTACTTTGTGAAAACAACATAGATGTTTTATTTTACATATTATTATTTTGAGAAGTGCAAATTCCCAAACCTCTTGCTTTATTAGGAAATACTTAAGTAATTCTACCTCATCAACTAGGACATCATTGCCTAAAGTTAATTGTAACCCCAAACAATTCTTGTAATTATTTATTAAACTGTCTACTGAATACAGTTTACAATAACATATAAACTTGCATTGCCTTTCAGTCCTAACTAGGTATTCTTAAAATATGAATCCCACCAATTTCTGCGCAAGAAAATATGTTAGAATTATGGAATCAATCTAAACTTGATTTTTTTAAAAACCCCACATATTTCAATTTTCCAAGTCAAGCATTACATTTGGTCTTTGAGTCAAGGATCAAAGTGACAAAACGTAAAATCAATTATTTTAAATTTCATTAAAACAGAGTATATTTTTTCCCTTTTCTGTCATGATAAATATTATATGTCATTAGAGATTTTGGATTCTCATGATGTATAAATTAAATGTGAGTAATTTTTTGAAGAGACACAGCCAGTCATATCTATGTCCTTTGTAATGTTTGATTTTCATAATAATTTCCTTTAAAAAATTTTTTTTACCTCCACATAATCTGAATTGCAAGCAGTGACATTATAGATATGAAAATTAATGAAGTTAAGAATCACAATATTGCCTTCAGGTTCAGATATGATCCATTCACAGATACGGCCCTTTGGCAATGGTCTGGTAAAGTAGGGAGATCTGATGACCCCTTCACCAGACAAGGATCCACCGCAAGCTGCCAAGAGAAATGGAGAATTAGTTTAGTAATTAATATTGACAAATTATTTGAAGTATGTTGACTGACATGGATATGAGTATTTACTCCACATACAGTAGTACGTTTATAGGTTGCTGTTTAGTATCATTTAACACTACAATCTAGACTTTGGACAAGCTATGTCTATTTGATGAATATTTAAAACAAAAATCACAGCTTGCAGGGAGGATTCCAAGCAATGAATTAATTAAGACAAGAGTTATCTTGCTATTGAACAGGTTGTTACAGACAATATATCATTTTGATATTTACACTGAGGAGGGTTAGATAGTAAAATGGGGTCTCTGCAATTTAGAAATTTTATTTAAATTAAGCAATGTCTAACTGCAAGTTCCAGATTATTCTCCTCTGCCTCTCTTGCTTACAATTGAACTATAATATTTCACCTATGCATGAATTCATTTACCTCATGAAATAAACTTAATCTGCTCTAAATCTCACTATTTCCACTATTTCCAAGCACCAAAGACCAGCTATGGGGCATATACCTTTACCCGCTATGCTACATTTATTTAAGAGAACTATTGCACTATTAAGTAGAGCTAGATTAGTCTATGAAATGACTAACTGGCTGATTTTTTAAAAGGTGCTTACTTTTTAAAAATATCCAAGTTGGAGCAGCTATATTTATAAGGGGAAATTTGGAACTTAATCAGAACAATTTATCTACAAGTTTCCTGCTGAATTTTTTGAAGGCCACTATTACAGCCTGTCCTTATCCCTACTATCTCCTACATAAAAATGAGGAAAGTGGGATTCATGAAAAAAAAAGTACTGCAGTCAGATCCTTAGAGAAATCTGACTGCAATGTGGTAAGATTACTATCTTCTGAAATATCTGCTATCCTGAAAAAGAAAACAAACTATTATAAGGCTAAACTGCTTTATAATAGCAGAAAGGGGTGAAATTGAAAGAAAAATATGTCACCTTCTCAAAGATCATTAAGGTTCCCATTTTGGGTCCATTTAAAATAGTCTACAGAATTTACAGTATAGTTTGACCATGAAGTTAGTGGATACCCTAGAACCGTGATGGTGAATTTACAGCACGTGTGTGGGAAGTGGCACGCAGAGCCATTTCTGCCAGCATGCGAGCCGTCGCCCAGAACAGATCTACTGCACATGCGCGCGTGCCTCCCGCCAGCCAGCTGATAGTCCAGTATCTGCTGCACATGCGCAAGGGGTGGGGTGTGTATGGGAGGGTTGTGCGCGCATGTGCAGGGGTAGGGGGGGCTCACACATTATGCATTATGAGTGCATACGTGCACATACATACTTTTGGCACACGACGTTGAAAATGTTAGACATCACTGCCCTAGAACTTTATGAAAGTTGCTACCTTACCTTAAGTGGTTGTTTAACTTACCAACTTCATAAGTGGCCCTGAAGTTAGAAATATTAACTGAAATGTCAGATTTGAATTTGATCCAGAGGCTACTTTGACTGGAAGTGATTGCAGAAGGAAGTATACTTCCACAGAACTTGTTGATTAAGGGAGCCATCTCAGTGTCGCCATCTCGGATCTAATCCACCCAAAAAAAAAAAAAAGCCTAATCACCTCAATTATCACACACACACACACACACACACACACACACACACACACTGCAATCTCTGGAACTTAAAATTATATTTATTGTACTTACTAAGCTTTCATCAGCCTTTGCTGATATCATCAGAATATTAAGCTACCATTACAGAGATCTCTGCCTTTATATATCATTAATCAATTTAGCCCTTGCACGCGTGATATGCCCTTTCAGTACAATAAATGTAATTTTAAGTTCTGGAGATCGCAGGATGTCTGTTTCTTCTTTTACTCACAAACAGATACATACACCAGCCAGTTATCTCAATGAGATATTAGAACAATAATATGAAAATTATTGGAATCCTTGGTTTGCCATTGCTCCATATTTTCCATGCTGGCTTTTCAAAACTTTTTCTTCTTTCAAAAAATTTTATAGTCCTTTTGCACTTCACTCGTTTGTGGAAACTTAGTGGAGTTGACAAAATTTACAAAGCTTTATTTATAAAATATCTGCTTTCTGGGGAGAAGGCAATATATGCAACTTGAGAACAGTAAATATACAGATGTAAGCTCATTTTAAAATCTACAATTTGTTTCTACAGGAAATACACTATTAAATGAGATGATGCTACATTCTTTAAATTCCAAACTTTTAGAATAGTACCATACATTATCAAAGAATGTATTATCACATTTCTGAACATCTCAGCAATATCTACAGGGACGTAGGAAGTAAAAAAACACAAAATGGTGGCCACAACCATGGTAATCAAAACCCTAGGATGTACATAAAATTAATTGCACAATTGTGACCACCATCCTGACTTTTTAAAAAATCTGTAGCAGATTCTCCTGTCTGGTTCCTTTATTTCACTGAATTGCAATTTATGCAATTTATCATCACTTATTTATTTATTTATTTGATTTGTCAATCACTTACAAGATAACAGGTATAAGTATAAACATAGTTATGAATACATGAAATGGATACATATAAGAAAAATAAAAAGAAACAATAGGACAGGGACGGTAGGCACTTGGTGCATTTATGCACGCCCCCTACAGACCGCTTAGGAAAGGGGTGAGGTCAATAGTAGACAGTCTAAGGTTAAAGTTTTTGGGGTTTGGGGAAGAAACCACAGAGTCAGGTAGAGTATTCCAGACATTGATCACTCTGCTGCTGAAGTCGTATTTCCTGCAATCAAGTTTGGTGCGGTTTACCTTGAGTTTGTCTCTATTGTGTGCTCTTGTGTTGTTATGGTTGAAGCTGAAGTATTCATTGACAGGTAGGACATTGCAATGTATGATTTTATATACCATGCTTAAATCAGACCGAAGACGGCGTAATTCAAAGTTTTCTAGTTCTAGAATTTCAAGTCTGGTAGCATAAGGTATTCTACAACGAGTAGAGAAGTGGAGAACTCTTCTTGTGAAATATTTCTGGACTTTCTCAACTGTGTTAATATCAGATACGTGTATGCGGGTTCCAGACTGATGAGCTGTATTCAAGTATTGGTCTAGCAAATGTTTTGTATGCTCTAGTTAGTAGTGTGATATTACCAGAGAAAAAGCTACGTAGGTTTAGGTTAACAACTCGTAATGCCTTTTTGGCTATGTAGTTACAGTGGGCTCTAGCACTTAGGTCATTAGAGACGAGTACTCCAAGATCCTTGACTGAATTTGGATCATCAACAAGGTCTTGACTATTCAGCTTGTATTTTATTTTCTGATATATATATTTTTGCCAATATGTAAGACAGAGCATTTGTTTGTTGAGATTTGAAGTTGCCGTTTGTTTGACCATTCTGATACATGGTCTAGGTCTTTTTGAAGGGTAGCTGTATTGTCTGTGGTGTTGAATAGCTTTACATCATCAGCGAAGAGAATGCAGTTGCTCTTGATATGATCACAGAGGTCATTTATGTAGAGTATGAAGAGAGTTGGTCCTAGAACACTGCCTTGGGGGACGCCACTGTTGACAGGTACAGAATTTGATAGGACGCCCCCAATTTTGACCCTTTGTTGTCTGTTTGACAGGAATGCTTCTATCCAGTTATGCAGGTGTCTAGAGATACCGTAAGATTTTAGTTTTAGGAGTAGTTTTGTCATGTATATATGCAGTATAAGAGTTGCAGATTTTTCTGAAACCAAATTGTTTATTAGAGAGTAGGTTGTTTGTCTCTAAGTGGAGGATGATGGATTGGTTAATAATTGATTCCATGAATTTACAGGTGACGCAGCATAAAGAGATTGATCTGTAATTTTCAATTAGGCTGGGGTCTCCCTTTTTGAAGATGGGGATGACCGTGGCGAGTGACCATAGTTTTGGCAAGGAGCTGGTCCTGAAAGATTTTTCAAAGATTATGCTTAGAGGTTTGGCTATGGCAGTGGATAGCTTTTTTAAGAAGTAGGCACATATTCCATCCGGTCCAATAGATAGAGATGGTTTTAGATTGCGTAGTGCTTTTTCAACATTGTCTTCTGTAAAATCGATATGTATTAGATCATTGTGGTTCTCTGTGATTCGACTAGGAAATGCTGGGCATGATCCATTGCTGTTTACAAATACTGAGCCAAAGAATGTGTTAAAGAGGTTGGCTTTAACGGTGTCGTTGTTGCAGTCTTTGCCATTAGGTCATTTCAGGGGTGGGGTGGACCTTGAGTCTTTTAATTTGTTGTTTACAAAATTGTAGAAAGCGCAGGTGGAATTGGTGCATAGAAGGTTTTCCTCTTGTTTAACGTGATAATTGGTGCATTCAGTCTTTATTTGGTGGCATAAATTTTTGTATCCGCTTTTGAAGTTGGCAACTTTTTTTTGACCAGATTTGTTTTTCCACCAAAGTGATCTCTTTTTGGATTGAAGTTTCCTTATTGTTATGGGTAATCTGTTTTTTCTGGTTTTGGGAGTTGTTATTGGTACATATAGTTTGATGACTCTTTTGACTTCAAGTAAAAATATGTTGTAATGGTTTTCAACAATATTGCATCCAGTGAATAGAAATTGCCAATCAAGGGATGAGAGATCGTTGTCTATAAGATCATAATTGCCTTTTTTGAAGTTATCACATCGTTGTGATGACCACTTTATGGAACAGTTACATCATTTGTATTCATGACAAAAGCACTGGCAAATAGGATTGCTGAGCCAGCTAATACGTACCATATCCAAAAGCATGTGCAAGTAATGTACCATCTAATCAGTAATTTGTGCTTTTTGAGGAATTCTGATGAGTTTGGATGTGTATTTAATAAAAAGTACAGGTAGTCCTCGACCTACGAACCATAATTGAGCCTGGAATTTAGGTTGTTAAGTGACATTTTTGCCCATTTTACTACTTTTCTTGCCATATTTATTAAGTGAATCTCTGTAGTTGTTAAATTAGTAACATGGTTGGTAAATGAATCTGGCTTCTCCCTTGACTTTGCTTGTCAGAAGGAGATCACATGATCCCAGGACACTGCAACCATCATAAATGTGAGTCAGTTGTCAAACGTCCGAATATAAATCATGTGATCATGGGGATGCTGCAATTATCATAAGTGTGAAAAATGGTCATAAGTCCCTTTTTTCAGTGCCATTATAACTTTGAACGGTCACTAAAGGAACTGTTGTAAGTTGAGGACTACCTGTAATGCAGCCACTGTTGCAATTGTTAACAGCAAATTATCAGTGTTTTCCAATGGTTATTCTCTGATTGGGTTTACATTAGAACAGTGGTCGCCAACCAGTGGGCTGGGGACCACTGGTGGTCTGCGAGAAAATTTTGGTGGTCCGCAGAGAAATGTCATCCCCAAAGCACCCCCCAAAGCAATTAATCCAGGCTGCACGGGAACATAAGGCTGCGCTGCCCACATGGCCTGAGGGAACACAAGGCTTGCATCGCTTGCATTGTGAACAACACGAGGGAGTGAGGGGAGGGAGGAAAGGGCAGAGGGGGGAACTTGCCCCACTCATCCCATGTGCCTTACCTGGCTACCAGGCTGCTTCTTTCTGCTTCTGCTTTTGGCTGCATGCAAGGAAAGCAGCAAACGTCTTTCTTTCTCTCCCCCAAACTCCATCAGAAATGACTCTTTGGGACCCTGCAAGGCATCCTGTCCCAAGAGGCTGGGCCAGCGTGTCAAGTCTCACAAAGACTCATTTCTGGTGGAGTTTGGAGGAAAGAAAGAAAGACTTCTGCTGCTTTCCTTGCATGAAGCCAAAAGTCCCTCTCTCCCCCCTCCCCCAAGAATGGAGCTGGAGATGGTATCCTGCGATCCCAAATAAAGAATGATCGATCAGTAGGAAAATGGGGTGGGGGATTTTCCTGCAGACTTTTCTGGAGGATTTTTCCATGGACTCTGGTCCTCGGGATTTAAAATTATGAGTTTGGTGGTCCCTGAGGTCCAAATGGTTGGCAACCCCTGCATTAGAGCACAGATAAATATATTATCTGGAGTTTTAGAGTGAAGGGCCAGAACTCCCAGGCACTGTTATTGTTTCAAGGACCAAAACATCTCCCACTCATGCTAAAATAGACAGCTGCATATTTGATCCTAGATACTTTAGCACTTTCAGAGAGCAATATTGCATTATTGCTCTGAGGCCCATGAGAAATTTATGATTTTTCAAGATGTGTGGCCTTGGAGACTCTTCTCAGAAGTTTCCTACAGTCACCACATTTGAAAACCCAATGATCTGGCAGATAGTCTTTCAGGATCCTTGCAAGAAAGGAGGCTATTTTCCATTCTGCCCAATCAAGTTCCTATGCTTCCAAATAGCAAAAATATTGAGTTTCTAAGTGTTTGTTTAGCTTTCTATACTCATAGTCCTCAGCCGGGAGGATGTGTGGAGGTTTAGAGGGGGTGAAAGGGACCTCCAGAAGACACACAAGATTCAAGCAGGCAAACCTATAATCTCTGGAATTAATTCCCAGAAGACAAAGGAAATGCCTTGCTAAATTAAACCTATTGTTCCTTATTAAAATGGTTTTTGTTCCATCTGGTTTAGGGCATGTTACTATGATTTTGCCAACAACCAGAGAAGGAAATTATGAATCCAAATAAATAAATGTTTCTGCTTTCATTTTTATATCAGATTTCTGTCTGATTTTGGAAATGAATTCTGCTTATGAAAGAAGGAAAGAAGAAATAAATCTATACAATCTAGATATTTCTTCACATACATCTTTTTTATTTATGTGAGCTAATATCCTTCTAGATATTAGCTCACACAAATCTTTTTCAACATTTCTCCCAAGGCAAGTTTAAATAAAGACAACCAAGGACATTTCCTTCACATTAGCGTTTCAACTCAAAAAGCCATATGGAACCAATTTGCTGACTCAAAATGCACAGACTACAAAGAAGAAAGTGCAAAAAAGAACCCAATCTGTGACCCACCTTCAGAGCCACTAAGAGTTGTGGAGTAACAAAATTCCCTTATCCCAACTCCATATATAAAAGAAATAAAATATATTTATTAGAACTTTGAATTTTGCTTTTTGAGGAACTGTGATGACTTTGGATATGTATTTAATAAAAAGTACAGGTAGTCCTCAACCTACAAACCATAACTGAGCCTGGAATTTATGTTGTTAAGTGAGACATTTTTAAAGTGAGTTTTGCCCTGTTTTACCACTTTTCCTGCCATGATTGTTAAGTGAATCCCTGTAGTAGTTAAAGTTAATAACATTGTTGTTAAGTGAATCTGGCTTCTCCCTTGTCTTTGCTCCCTTGTCAGAAGGTTGCAAAAGGGGATCACATGATCCCAGGACACTGCAACCATCATAAATGTGAGTCAGTTGTATTTCTATACTTTTGTATGCTGCTTTGCCAAGCACAAGTAAAAGCACTGAAATAGTCACGGAGAAAACAAAGAATAATATATGAGCTGAACCATGAAGTAGGCAAGAGCTCTTTGGAGAAACAGATGTTCTCAAGTTCTGCAGAATCAGAACAATTCAAAAGAAAGAGCAGCATTTACCGCTGTTTCAAAGAATCTGAAGTAGAACCCAAACTAAACCAACTCCAACCACAGAAATAATTGTCATGAGATCAGTCAAGGGCCAACAATCCCCAAATGGGTTGAAGCATTGGGGTGCAAATAACCTGAACCAAATCTAGACTTGTAATAGTTTCAATAAAATTCAAGCACTTTTCTCTAAAGGTCTGAACGCAGGATCTTTTGAGGAACCCAAGGAGAAAAAATACTCAGTCTTTGACTTACGATCACAATGGAGGCAAAAATTTATGTTGCTAAGCAAGACAGTTTCAAGTGAGTTTTGCACCATTCCTTGACACAGATGTTAAGTGAATCACTGCAATTAAGTTAGTAGCACAGTTGTTAAGTGAATCTGGATTCCCCATTGACTTTGCTTCTCAAAAGGTTGCAAAATGTGATCACATGACAGTGCAGCTATCATAAATATAAACCAGTTGCCATGTATCCAAATTTTGATCACATGGCCCTGGGGATGCTGAAATGGTCATAAGTGTGAAAAGTGTCACTTTTTTCAGGGCCTTGTAGCTTCAAATGATCACTACTTACAAGGAATGGTTGTAAGTCCTTTACATAACATCTTATAATAAAATATTTCTTTATATTTTTCACTGAACTCCCAATACATAGAATTATGCAGGAATTGCTATTGCATTTTGTTAAATGTTACTGTCTTAAATAAAAGTATTCATCCATCTTTAAAGTTAGGTCCCTTTAAGTCCTGGGGGATTGTCTTTAATTACCTCAAGCCAAGATCATATGATAACTTTCTCCAATTAGCTGAAGGAAAACTGTCATATGTTCCCCATGTGTTTCTTTTTAAAGAATATCTTAAAATAGCTGGATCACATTGTAAATTTCAACTTCTCCTCTCAAGACACCGCTACAGAGCACTGCCTGCCAAAACAACTAGATACAAAGATAGTTTTTTCCCCCATGCCATCAGTTTGCCGAACATTTAATTCCCACAGCACTGTTTTATTTCTCATCTTTTTCATCTTCTCTTTTTTACTATTATCTTCTATTGTTTTTTATGATTTATCAATTGTTTGTAACTTCTGATTAATGATTGTAACTATGATCTATAATCTATTACTGGTGTTTATATGTATCTTATGAGCTTATGCACTGGAAACAAATTCCTTATGCAACCTCTGACAAGCAAAGTCAAGAGAGAAGCCAGATTCACTTAACAACCATGTTACTAATTTAACAACTAGAGATTCACTTAACAAATATGACAAGAAAAGTGGCAAAAAAGTCACTCTAAAAATTGATTATCTCTCATATATCTTTGTATATATGTTCCTGTAATATATTTTTTATGAATAGATTGGCTTACTTTTCCTGCTCTCTCACAGTTTTAAACCTCTTCAGTAATATCTAGAAAATTTTCCACTGAATAAAAACAGTTTATAGTTAACAACAGTTTACAGGTTTCTAATAGCTCCTCAGAATGAACAATAACATTTCTGTTTTTCCATAGTGTTTGGGCTGTTTAAATAACTTAAAAGATGACAGAGAGAATTTTAAGACATTCATTTCACTCCTTAAAATCCTTCAAGCAGCCTAAATTGAACAGTTTCCAAATCCTGCAATATACTGCCCAAAAATATCAACCCAATACTTTCTGGTGATACCATGATATCATCAGGAACATCATTTAGTCACACCTCTTAGGCTAAAATGGATTGTTTTTTGCTTTAAACTTTTCCCCTGATATAATTTCCCCAGAAAGCTGGTTGATGTCAAGAACACAATGAAATGGAAATAATATCTTCTAGACCCTTGAGGCAAGCTAATTGCCCCAAGGCCCCCTTTCTTTCATTTCTGGGGAAAAGAAGAGAAAAGAGAACTAATCCCCGATTTAGATTCATCAAATTTGTCCTTCACCAGAGGTGGTATTCAGCAGGTTCTGACCTGTTCTGGAGAACCGGTAGCGAAAATTTTGAGTAGTTTGGAGAACCGGCAAATACCACCTCTGACTGGAGATTTTACAGTATCCTTCCCCTGCCACACCCACCAAGCCATGCCCACAGAACAGGTAGTAAAACATTGAATCCAAGCACTGTCCTTCACCATTTTTTAAAAAAATAGAAACTAATAATTACCTCAATATAGTTCTGGGAACAGTTAGGATGTCTTTCCAGCTCTAGGTGTGTGAAATTCAAGTATATTTTTTCATTGGGTGTCTGTCGAATGATATAAATACATTGTCTGTTGTTCAGATAAGAATTGGGCCAGTAGGGAGACATGATGGTCCCACTACTATCTGTATAATGTCCTCCACAGTTGGGATCCACTACATTAAGAAGAGTAGTTAAAAAATATTACTCAAAATAGCACTGAAAAATATAACCAGTCTTCAAACCAATGGCCATGGCAGCAACTACACAATCATGCGATCGCATTTAGCAACTGGCATGCATTTACAAAGGTCACAGTATTGTGCAGTCACATGTTCGTCATTTATGACTTTCATAGCTAGCTTCTGATAGGCAAAGTCAATGGGAATACCAGCAAGAAGTTACAAGTTGCAATCAAATAATGTCATCCTTAATAACAGTAGCCAGAACTGTAATGTTTCACTTATCAACCCCATTGTATAGCAGTGGGGTTGCTGATCCCATTTACAGTCACTGAATAAGGAGTATCTCAATATGCTTTGCTCCAGACATGATATATAGTCTTCTTCAGCCTGCTGCAGTCTTGTGGGATGAGAATTTTAAAATTAGGGTTTCCATTGCCAACATACCTGAAAGGCACCAGAAGATGGCTGATAGGGACAAATACTTACCGGGTGATGTTATGTATGTGATATGGAATCCTCTATTGTTATAAAAACCATTGGAATGAAAATGTATCCAAGCATATGGACCAGTGGTTTGAAGAGGAGGTGGTAACCCAATACTGCAATATTTCCCAAGGAGGGGTTCTTGTGAGAGGAGGCCATCTCGAATCTAAACAAAAACATGTCATCCTGTATTTGTTATACTTTGTCAAATGTAGACGCACCATCTGTATCTAACATTAAAAACATATCTATTTTCACTATTATTATTTTTTCTACAGTATTTCATATTGCCTATAATAAATTAATTTCAACAACCCAGATACTTATTGTTCTATTTGATGCTATTCAACTGATCTAATGTTTGTATCATTGACTGCAGGCAAAATAATAAGCAGAGCCACTTGGCCTAGTGGTTAAGGCACCAGACTGGAAACCAGAGTGTCAAAGGCCTAGGAAATCAGGAGATTCAGGAAGTTCAAATAAGTATTATAAAGATTTATTGCAAGCATAAGTTCTCTACAAGAATCTTGCCAAGTGACTATTAAGGAAAATACATGGAAATTAAGAATAGAAAGGAATTCAAGGTGGCTGGATTTAGACTTTGGATTCAGCCCCTCATGGTGTTGTGGGGGAAAACAGGAGAAAGTTGCATTGGTTATGTTTGCCGCCTTGAATTTTTTTTTGAAAAAGCAGAATATACCTGTAGCTATACATTTATCCACATACTTCTGCCTACTAAAAAAATAATTGAGTAAGGGTTGTACACATAAATCCATCGTAAACTCCCCCTGAATTATGACTCTAACCTTTGTTCTTGGGGGTGTTCATGAGCTAAGGATATTTCTTCCTACTCTTTCCCATCGTATTCAGACAGAAGACCATGTCCATTACATTCAAACTCTAGAACTGCGGATTTGGACTTCAGATTTCTCTGGCTGCCACTGACAATAACTCTAGATAAAAAGCTAGTGATATTTATTAAATTGAGCAATCCTTAAAGAATTGCATGATACCAAAATTAAAAATAACAGTGGATGCTAAAAAAAGTATTTCACATTATAAACCCTTCCGAAGATGCAGCTGGTTAAATATAAGAGGTTTATTTTCTTTATATGGTCAGTGTTGCATATTATTCAAGAAGTGCTTGAGAAATACTTATTTTCTTGGAAATGGAGATAAGCACTTAACATTTAAATGTTTTCTAAAATATTCTCATCCTTCACATGATTCTTTTGATTCATGCCTGGGTTTGAAATGATTCAACATTAGAATGACCTGTTGTGCATGTTCTATAAAATAGTTTTCATTTGACATATTTTTGATGAGGTACTTGTAACAACTTCAGCGTGTCTTCATTGTTTGCAATATGGATAGATATCTAATCTTAACAAAGAATAGTTCTAGTTAGTATATTTGTTTTGTTTTGGTAGCTTAATAGAAAAATGGGATAATGACATATTAGATTTCTTATGCAATGTAACAAGATCTAAATGTCTATTTTTGTGCAAAGTTTTCCAGATATGAAACTACACCTCTGAAATGTATTTGGCTAGGTTCATATATGACACAAGGATTTCTAGGTTGAAGCTGATAATATGATTTGTAACTTCTGTTTAATATTTTCTTAGCATGTTTCTGGCTAGAACATGGCAACCAAGATTAAATGCTATGTATGAGCCCTTCCTATAATATACAAAATTTTTCTATTTAGCTTAAGTGATGGAAATTAAATTCATTTTTTGTGTTGTTGCTATCCATTATTTTTCAAATTACTGTTACCTCAAGATAATCTTGGGTACAGTTATCATGATGTTCAAGTCTCAACAAGCCAAAAGCAAACGTAATAAGAAGACCAGGATTAGTTGAAATGGTCCAATAACAATCTCTGTTGGGAGGGTAGTTGCCAGGATAGCCAGGTGAATTAATTGTCCCATATGTAGTGGTCAGTTCTTCACCGCATTCTAAAGAGAGAAAGAAGGAGGTAGAGGAGAGAAAGGAGAAAACTTAACAAAATTAACTACTTCCTGTTTTAATATTTTCATCACATTCATTAAGGCTATGATTGTGACTATCGTCACTAATAGTAATATTATATTTAATATAGGCCATAGGTCATATTATTTTGTTAGCTATTTGAAGTGCAAACTATTTTTTCTGAATATTAATTCAAATGCAAGGAAAAAAAATACCCTTGAAGAGCATTTCTACTCTGTCTTGGTGACTAAAACCAGGAAGTTATAATCCAACATATCTGGAGGCCATCATGTTGATGAATAACTACCTCCATTGTGATACTGCCTCACTGGAGCACCAAGCTATCCAGAAGATCTAGGTTTTAAGGCTCTTCTGGAAGGTCAGGAGGGGTGGAATCAAACTCACTTAAGGAGGGGGCAAGATGTTCCAGAGCAACAGTTACCAACCAGTGGTCTGCGGACCATTGGTGGTCTGCGAGAAAATTTTGGTGGTCTGCAGAAAAATTATTTGCATTTTTATATTGCACTAAATACTATTTATCTTTTAAAAATTATATTAGTGGTATGTGGGGTTTAAAATTATGAATTTAGTGGTCCCTGAGGTCCGAAAGGTTGGTGATCCTGTTCCAGAGGACAGGTGCAGCAACAGAGAAGATCCTTCTCCTGAACTCTCCAGTCATAACAATTGAGCTGACGGGGCCTGCAGCAAGCGTGGGGCAAGGCAGTCCCAGTGGGATGAGGCTGTTGTCCCTCAAATAGCCTGGCCCCGAATAGTATAAATACTTTTGTCAAAAATTCTTCCTGAATAGGAACTACGAATGTGTGATTCTGTATTTTATGCCTGAATTCCGAGTAAACCATATCTCAATCAAGCTACCATATACAAATAGCTCCCATTTCACTTGTTTTACTGAGTATGTTATTTACATGATATTACAATATCTGCAAGAAGAAGAAAAAACTCAAGAGATATAAATAACCCAACAACAGGGAAACCATTACATTAAGAGCCTAGCTTACATTTAAAAATGTTTTTCTATCAAATTATATTAAGATTCCTTAATTACTCAAAACTTGTTTATATCAAATTTTAATCCTATTCTACTAGAAGTGCACTGAGTGGATTTATTATTTTTGCCAGACTAGCTATTCAACCTATAGATTGATGCTTATTGTTCAGATTATTTGTCTTCCTAAATCTTCCTAATGTGATGAGTCACATTAACAAGAGACCAATTACCTAAAGCAGTGTTCCCCAATCTTGGCAAAAGGATGTGTGGATTTGATCTCCCGGAATTCCCCACACAGTTCGATTAAAGTCCACACATCTTAAAGAAGCCAAGATTAAGAAACACTTGTCTAGGGAATACCAGCCTTGGAATGGTTCATTGAACCAACAACTTCTACATACTTGTGCTGTATTAGCATACTCCAAACCCTCGCAAACTGATTGGTCCAGACGGACAGCGACCTGATTGGTCGAAGCCCCGGCCGTGATTGGAGCGCTAAGAATCTACCACGATTGGCTGTGCCGATCGCGGGAGATTCAAAGCGCTGCCATTGGCCGCCGAGCCGCGAGCCAGCCCTATATGAAGGGCTGCCACAGCTTGTATTCTTCAGACTGTTCCTATTCTAAATAAAGAGCTGAACTCACTAGAATGGTCTCGCGTCTCCTTCGAACCGATCCACCTCAGATCTAACACTGGCGACGAAGGTGGGATCGTGAGACAAAAAGACCACCCAGCACGTGGCAAGGCGGCACACAGCAGCAAGCAGCATGGCCGGCATCAACTCACCACCCGCACCCTTCAATCCCGCTACCGAGGACTGGGAATCCTATACCGATAGGTTCCAGATGTTCCTCGAGAGTAGCAATCTTAAAGATGCCAACGGCCACAAGAAACGGGCCGTATTCCTCACACACTGCGGGCCAGCGGTGTTTAAAATGGCCAAAGCCTTGGCCAAGCTGGAGGACGTCAAGACCATGGAGTGGGGCGACCTCGAGCCCCTGCTACGAAGCCACTACGCCCCCGTCGTGCCCATCCTCATCCGGCAGCACGATTTCTACAGGTGGGACCAGCGCGAGGGCAAGGGGCTTGGCGACTTCATAGCGGCACTACGAGATCTGGGTGGCCTGTGCGAGTTCGCTGACCTGGACGAGGCCCTGCAAGACCGCATCGTCCTGGGACTCTGAGACCCCATTCTCCAGAGCCGCATCATGGCAAAGGGCGACATCTCCCTCGCCGATGCGCTCACAGAGGTAGCCGCGGCTGAAGCAGCCAAAAAATCAGTGGCTCGGATGCGGCAATCGAGCATCGCGCCACGAGCAGCGACCGGCGAGACGACATCGAACCCCGAAAGGCGACCCGAGATCGACCACCGGGACACAACCACGCACCACGGCGACATTGACTCCTTCTCAGAAACCGAGGACGAGGGGGAGGAAATCCACCGCCTGCAAGCAGCACGAGGGCGACGGGAACCCCGAGGTCGTAAGTCGAAGTTCCAATGCGCCGGCTGTGGAGGCGATCACCCCGCTCGGACTGCCGGTTCCTCGATGCCGTTTGCCGACAGTGCGAGAAGCGGGGCACATCGCCAAGGTGTGCAGAAATAAAAAACACTACAGCCCGCGGCGATGAGACGGCAGCCCACGGAGGCAAGAGAACACCCCCACCAGATACCGAGACCGCCAGACGGAGAGCAGCTGGAGCCAAGAGGGTCGGAACAGGCGGCTCAACGAGGCAAGACAAAGGGAGGAAACACACCAGACCGTTGGCGGCGGCCATTCCTCCACAAGCGACGCCAGAAAGGTATACGTGACGGTGGGGATAGAAGACCAGCCATGCGACATGGAGGTGGACTCCGGGTCCTTCCTCTCCATGGTCTCATGGCACACCATCAAGCGCCTGGTTCCCTCCATCCGCCGCAAGGAATTAGAAGACCAAACACTAACCCTCAAAGACTACCAGGGAAACCGCATCCCTGTAGTTGGCAGAGGCCATTTTAAAGTCACCTTCAAGAACCACACCGAAGTGCTACCCCTGACCATCGTCGACCGGGATCGGCCGAGCCTGTTGGGATTACAGTGGTTCGCACCCCTAGGCATTGAAGTAACCGGAATCCACCGCACCACAGAGTCGGACTGGGAAGCGGCGCTCGTGGAGGACTTCCGGGAAGTTTTCGATGACAGCCTAGGCAAGTACCGGGGATCCCCTATCTCTTTTAATATAGACCTGAGCATCGCACCAATCCGCCTCAAGCCCAGACGAGTGCCATTTGCACTCAAGCCCAAGATCGATGAGCAGCTAGATAAGCTCATCGCGCAAGGGGTACTGGAGCCAATCGATCATGCCAGGTGGGAGACCCCCATAGTCACCCCCATCAAGCCAGATGGGTCCGTGAGAATTTGTGGGGACTATAAGGCCACCCTAAACCACGCGCTCCAGCAAAGCGCATACCCGTCCCATACCCCTTCTGCACTCGCTGGGGGAGGCCGGATCTTTGCAAAACTCGACCTGGCACAAGCCTACCAGCAACTGCCGGTCGACGCCGCAACTGCCGAAGCCCAGACCATCGTAACGCACCGGGGCTTTCCGCTGCAACCGCTCCAGTTCGGAGTCAGCGTGGCACCCGGGTCTTCCAAAGCCTCATGGAAAGACTCCTCCAGGGCATAGAGGGGTGGTGCCCTACTTTGACGACGTCTTGGTGGCCGCGAAAAACGAAAAGCAACTAGAAACCCGGTTGAGGGAGGTACTGAAGAAATTCAGAGACTCGGGACTCAAAGTCAAGAAAGGGAAGTGCCAGCTACGGGCTGAGAGGGTTGAGTTCCTAGGGTACCTCCTAGACAAACAAGGGATCCACCCCACAGAAAAGAAACTGAGAGCCATAAGGGAAGCACCATGACCCAAAAACAAAACGGAACTTTCTTGGGACTGTTAAACTTTTACAATGTCTTCCTACCTCAAAAGGCGACCGTGGCGGAACCGTTGCATAGGCTGTTAGATAAAACAGCCACCTGGACCTGGGGAGCACGGGAGGAGAGTGCTTTCAACAACACAAAGAATCTGCTAACATCTGACGCGGTACTAATCCAGTACAGCGAGACCCTGCCATTAACGGTAACGTGCGACGCATCGCCTTTTGGGATCGGCGCCATCCTCAGCCACCAGCTACCAGACGGGAGGGAAGCACCCATCGCCTTCTCATCAAGGACATTTTCAAAGCCGGAGTGGAACTACAGCCAGCTCGACAAAGAGGCCCTAGCAGTCGTCGCAGGCGTCAAGAAATTCCATGAATACCTTTACGGTAGGACTTTCACAATCATCACGGACCACAAGCCGCTGCTAGGGATCCTGGCAGGAAATAAGGCCACACCGAACATTCTATCACCAAGAATGACAAGGTGGTCTGAATTCCTGTCAGCATACAATTACCAGCTGGTTCACCGACCCGGAAAGGACATCGCCCACGCAGACGCCCTGAGCCGCTCACCCCTGCCCGACCTAGAAGACGACCCGGCACCCAAGACAAAGGTACTTCAAATAGAGACAATACCCAACCCACTAGTGACCGCGCCAGACATTGCCAGAGAAATAAACAAAGACAAGCGGCTGGCGCGAGTCCTAAGCTGGGTTGGGAAAGGATGGCCGGAAGGGGACAGGGACGAACTATTCAGACCCTTCAGAAACAGACAAACTGAACTCTTTACCGAGAAGGGCTGTATACTTTGGGGGGACAGAGTGGTAATTCCGGAAACATTGCAAGCAAGGGTATTGGGGATGCTGCATGAGGGGCACCCAGGGATGGTTAAGATGAAAAGCCTGGCCAGAAGCTATGCATGGTGGCCAGGCGTGGACAAACAGATCGAAGCCTGGGTAGCCAAATGCAAACAATGCCAAGAATCCAGACCCAGCCCTCCCGCCGCCCCAATACATGAGTGGGAAACACCAAGAGGACCATGGTCTCGGATTCACATAGATTTCGCGGGACCAACCAAGGGGCACATGTACCTCATCACAGTAGATGCTTACTCCAACTGGCTGGAGGTAAGCACCATGAAATCAACCACAACAGAGGCGGTAATAAGGAAACTGGGCAAACTCTTTGCCACACACGGCCTGCCAGATATAATAGTGTTGGACAACGGGCCCCAGTTCACCGTGCTAGCGTTTGAACAATTTCTGGCAGGCCAGGGCATACGCCATGCATTAACCGCGCTGGCAAATCCGGCGGCGAACGGACGGGCGGAACGCATGGTCCAATACACAAAAAAAGCCATACAGAAAATAGAAACAACCAACATACAAGATAAAATCAATAAAATGCTCCTCATCCAACATATTACACCTAGCGCAACCACAAATAGAAGCCCGGCAGAACTAATGATGGGCAGAAAACTACGATCAACACTAGATAGAATGCACCCCACATACACCCCTGACAAACCCCCGGGTTCCTCCAGCAAGCACAGAAAATTCAACATAGGTGATGCCGTATACGCAAAAAACCTGTCAGGGGAACCACTCTGGGTACCAGCAACGATCACCCAAATAATCGGCCCCGTATCATACCGACTAGAAACAAGCAATGGGAAAAACTGGAAACGGCACATTAACCAACTGAGGTCCAGAATAGTCAACAACCATACACCCGAGCAAGAAACTAGAAGGGGGGGAAACGGCAAGCGTTAAAGAAAGAGGGACCCCCTAGCGCAAGCTGAACAACCCCACCCAGAACAAATAACCCGCAAATAAACCGGTCCTACTCACCAGTAAACGAGAACCAACAGAACAGGCAACCCCGGAATCGTCACCGAGAAGGAGCAGCCAGGCCAGTTCAACCAGCCCGGAAAAATCCGGCGGGAACAACAGAGACGGCAGCTCAACCAGCCCGGGTAGACCGGGAGGGAGCTACCAAGAAAAGCCCAGCCCGACCTTCCAGGCGGTTCCATCCCTGGGAACCGGAGCGACAGAGAAGGCCTCCGAACTGGTTGACAACCAAACAAGAACTGAGCCGCGCAGGTCAACTAGACAGGTACGAAGCCCGCCTACCTGCGCGACTCACGTCACGACGCACCGACAGACGAAACCAAGAGGGGAGAGGTGTGCTGTATTAGCATACTCCAAACCCTCGCAAACTGATTGGTCCAGACGGACAGCGACCTGATTGGTCGAAGCCCCGGCCGTGATTGGAGCGCTAAGAATCTACCGCGATTGGCTGTGCCGATCGCGGGAGATTCAAAGCGCTGCCATTGGCCGCCGAGCCGCGAGCCAGCCCTATATGAAGGGCTGCCGCGGCTTGTATTCTTCAGACTGTTCCTATTCTAAATAAAGAGCTGAACTCACTAGAATGGTCTCGCGTCTCCTTCGAACCGATCCACCTCAGATCTAACAATACTGCTATTGACATTATATTGCATTACAATGAGTTATTCATTTACTCTGCTGGATATTTGATGCTACAGTCCAGTCCAACTACCTTACATTCACGAGTGTAGCCATTCACTCCAGTAATGCAGCCTCCTCCACAGTAACATGGATTTCTGGAACACTCACCAATTTTTTCTGAACAGTTGATACCAATCCAACCGGGATCACACTCACAGTTATAGCCAAAGGCTGTATCCTGTAAATATTAACCCAAACAAAAAATAAATGCAGTGCTGTAAACATGAATCATTTCTCAGCAGGACCCATTTTCATACAGTAATTCTATCCATGTTGAGCTATCATGAACTAAATTCAGTCTATACTTGGGTTTTTTTTTAAACATGCTCCGTCATGAATCTTCAGACATCTTAGGAACCAGCCAATCTTGCATATAACCCTAATTAATACGATATTTTGCATATTTTGACGGGATTATGTTTGAACATTTGGTGGCAGTGGGAGGAAGGCTAGCAAAACATTAAAGTCTGGACCTTTGTTTGCTTCTTATTCTGTGTATATGTTTGTGTTTGTGTATCGTGAGTTATTTAATCATAGTTTGTGTTTAAATCCAGAATCCTGGCTTTTTCCTGACTTATGGCCAGCTCGGTATGCTCTTTCATTTCTTTAGGTTTGTTGGCAGACACCAAGCCTTAATAACTTTGCTTGTCTAAACAACTCAGTTTGGCTTACTTTTGGCTTAATGCAATATCTTAATCTAGACAACATATTTGGGAAGTTACTAATAAAAATATTATAGAATAGAAAAGTTAATATAATAATACATTGTAATATATCATTAGCATAATAATAATATAGTATAATTCATTCAACAAAAGTACATTGATGAGTAACATTTTGAATATCTATTGATAAGATAGATGTGGTCTGAGAAAGTACAAGTCTATATAATCAAAGTTTAACAACAGCACTGAAGATTTAATACTTTATGTTCATAAATTCACTTTTAAAAACACGTACAAGACATTGTCCATTTACACAAGGATTGTGTGTTTGGCATATGGTGCTCAGGGCAAAACATCCATTTGAACCATAACCATTTCCAGTGTATCCATCTGGGCAAACACAATTAGGTACAGTGCCTATAAATAAAAAAGGAGGATGTCAAATTCATCTGAATTTGCTTTGGGCACTGTTATTTTAATAACATCACAATTTTTCAT
This sequence comes from Notechis scutatus, assembly GCF_049901735.1. NCBI lineage: Eukaryota > Metazoa > Chordata > Lepidosauria > Squamata > Elapidae > Notechis > Notechis scutatus. Next base: position 48,601,374 of record NC_142025.1, on the reverse strand, counting down.
TATCTGAGAGTATCTAAATGTTAACAGTAGCATCTATGTCAAAAAATGAAGAGACCAGAGCTGTGAACCGAGAAGAAAGTAATAGGAAATGCCAAAGGGCAAGATGTCTGACCAGCCAGCCAGAGTGAGTAGCCACATTAGCTAACATGAAACATTATGAAAACAATAGCAATAGGATTTAGACTTATATACCACTTTATAGTATATAAAGCACCCTCTAAGCCAGGGGTGGGCAAACTACGGCCCGCGGGCCACATCCGGCCTGTTGGTCTGTCCAATCCGGCCCGCCCCTGAAAAAAAATAGCTGGCCGTGGCATATTGCCCTGTGCCGCGTGGCCCCCAAAGCTGCAAAACAGTGCGGAGCGCTCTCAGGGTAGGAAAGAAAAGAACTTTGCAAAGGCCTTGGCTGGGAGTTCGAAATCACCTTCGAGTGCGACCTCTCCGAAGGTGAGTCCCCGCCGATCCCCCCTTTTTTTCCGGGGCTTCCAGGCTTAAACTTTGCAAAGGCAAAGTTTGCAGGCTGGAGCGTCTTCCTGCCGAGGAGCGGGAAGGGTTCCGCCCGGCGGGCGGGCGGGCTGCTTAAACTTTGCTCGGGCGGCATTTTAAAAGCCTGCTCCCAGCACCCGAGCAACTTCCCAGCAACTTTAGGCTTCCTTTTTCCTCATGGGCGCTCGTGCCTGACCCCAAGCCGCGTGGCGGAGGGGAAACCCGGAGCGCCGCCGGGTTGCCTCCTCCAAGCAGCCCACCTGCCCGCCGGGTGGAACCCTTCCCGCTCCTCGGCGGGAAGACGCCCGCCTGAAAACTTTGCCTGTGCAAAGTTTAAGCCTGGAAGCCCGGAAACCCGAGCAACTTCCCAGTAACTTGCGGCTTCCTTTTTCCCCGCAGGCGCTCGCGCCTGGCCCCGAGCCGCACAGCAGAGGGGAAGCCCGGCGGGCAGGCGGGCTGCTTGGAGGAGGCAACCGGCAGTGCTCCGGCAGCAGCAACAGGCAGTTCCGCCCGGCTCCACTCAGGTGTCCGGCTGGGGCTGTCAGGAGTTGCTACCGCCGGCGCAGCTCGCGCGGCTCCAGTCCCGCTTTGCCTTGGGAAGGGAAAGGCAAAACCAGGAGCCGCTGAGCCTGAGCCTCGGTGCCGCTGCTGCCGTTGCAAAGCACCGCCGCGGCTCTTCCTTTTTGCCTTTCCCTTCCCGAGGCAACGCGGGACTGGAGCCGCCGGCGGTAGCAACTCCTGACTCAGGGGGCCTCCGAGGGGAGGAAGGAGGAGAAGAGGGGAAGGGGGGCAATTCCCAAAAAATCTTATGCTGACCCGGCCCGTCTGTCAAATTTTAAAAGTCAATGCGGCCCCCGAGCCAAAAAGTTTGTCCACCCCTGCTCTAAGCAATTTACAGCACCCTCTAAGCAATTTACAGAGACAGCATATTGCCCACATCAATCTGAGTAAACAATTTTTCCAACTCTGGAAGGATGGAAGTCAATTTTCAGTCAGTCAGGATTGAACTCCTGACTTGGACAGAATTAGCTGCAATACTACATTATAACCATTGTGCCACCACGGCTCCTGTAATAACATTATTACTGTATTTTTTATTAAAAAGATGAATTGAGGCGTTACTGAAATTTGGAAGTCCCTCCCAAAGAAATTTGAATTGTATTCCATAAACTTTGAATGGATATTAGGAGACACCAGCATGTTGCTCCTCTTCATATAGTACAATGTTTGGGGCTAGCTCTCAGTACAAAGCTTCTTTGTTGTATAAATCAGATGAAGAGTGTAAAGTTTTATTGGAATCTCTCTATATATTTTGGAAGACTATATTGAATATATTGACCAATATAGAAGACCTCTTCCTTCTATATTGAAGTTAAAAGATTATAAAATGGATGCCCCCAACCTCCGATCAGAATGGAGAAGTTCCATTAAGGCAGAGTTTCTCAACTTTGACAACTTTATGTGTGAACTTCAATGTTTTAAAATTAAAAGAATTAAAAGTCCACACATTTTAAAGTTGACAAGATTGAGAAACCCCTCGTATCTTTTTGGCTGAATGGAGATTTCAGGATTCTAGTTCAATTTCATAATCTTCCCTTTTCATTGAGCACTCCTCCAAGATCAGCCCTGAAGATTGGCTCTCATTTCATTTGTTTCAGGGCCCACCTGAAGGATACACTTGTGCCAATTATGTGGTCTGTCCTGTGCACTCTAAGTAAGGTTTGTCAGATGAACCAGTTCAGTGCTCTGGAAGTTAAGATTTAACTGCCAGCTTTGGAATACAGAATGAAAATTGGGTACCATCTTGTCTTGAAGATCATTTTTCCTCAACCTCTATCATCTTTAGGATATGTGGGAAATTTGGGGAATTGGAGGTCTACACATCTTCAAATTCCTAAAACTGAGAAACACTATTTTATATAAAGAAAGGGAAACGTTTGCTGGCTAGATATAGCCTTCCTACAAACCTAGTGTTGTTGTTTTCAATATTACCTGATATGTTGTTACATACAGCAAGTGGATGGCAGCCCCCATTGTCGACTGAGCATATGTTAATCAATGTGCATACTTTCCCATCACCTTCATAGCCTGGTTTAAACAAAACAGTAAACAGTAAACACATGCAGTGATAGCATGTGATGGTGAAGTAAAAATAAATACTTCCCTTAGACAACAGTGTTGAGGGAACTCTTTGCCAAATGCAAACTGTTTCACAAATTTCTACATTCTAGGAAGAGGCTCAGATTGCCCTGACATCATTACAATCCATTTAAATTAATTTGCAGCAGTATATAAATGAGGAGGAAATGTGGTCAACAGAATCAAATTTATGACTCTAACTGTATTAAATACTGCACTTCATAGATTCAAGACATCCTTGTGTCTCTGCCAAAATACCAGTTACTATACTAACACAAGATGCATTACAAAGGAACAGTATGGTAATATCCATGAGGAACATGGCTTGATGAACTGTTCCATAAACAGACATGCAAACAATTTGGTAACCTTCAACTAAATACAGTAATATGTGCCCCTTCTGCTGTTATGGAAGGAAATTCTTCAAAAAGGAATGTAATTTGCACCATTAATTTATTCAGTTTTTGAACAATAATTTTTGATGTGAAAAGAGAAAAGTAACAGACATCATGTTAACCTATTAATTTAAATTATATTTTGTCTTAGTATCTTAGAGTTGGAAGGGGCCATTAAATTTAGAGTACAAGCCTTTCATAGTGCAGAAATTAAAATTAAAATACTGTTATAAATATATTTAATTAAATACTGTTCCTTTTTAATTCATCTTGTGTTAGTATAGTAACTGATATTCAATCATTCCCAAATAAGGAAATTCCATTCTTGGTGTTGTGAACACTTCCAGAGCCATTTGTTTGAACTTACAATTAGATATAATTTTTTAAAAGTCAGTCAAGATCTACTTTCTTTTAACCTGTAAAATCCATTATTTTCTGCCTTGGATGATACAAATTATTAAATGATGCAAGATTAAATGAAGCTTTGGATTTCTTCTCTGTCACTTCCTCCAAAGTATTTGAAGAGCCCTACCCCACCTTCAGCTTTCTCTTCTCAAAGCTAAGCATTCTTCATTCTCTTTTTATAAGATGTATGAAATCTATGATTATTTTCCCCTGGACATTTGCCCTTTCTCTGAACTGAGTCTGTATTATTCTTACACTATTGTGATTGTTAAGTATAGAAATCAGAGAGATTTCTGGCCAATATCTGTTGAACAAGATGTCCTCAACAACCTTTTTTATTTTCTTCAATGGTTGACCTGTTCTCCAGATGGGTCTTTTCCTAAGAAAAAACTTCCCTTGTTTCATATAGTACTATTGATTGACATTCTTCTTCTAGCTAAAATGATTGAGTGAGTGTTCAATTGGAGATGTATAGAAGAACAAGCTAGTGAGCCCTGATAATCAATCATTCTCTCTGTTATTGAAATCCACAAATGCCTGGTAATTCCAACTTCTGATACTGACCATGCTAACATCTTGAAAAAAGTTACTTTATTTTATGAGTTAATCTTTCTGTTCAAGGCTTTTGCTACATGTACGAACTGGAAGAATAGCTTATATAATACAACTAGTTCAAAACGTATTGCACCTTTCAATTTATTAGATATAATTTTTGCATTTAACAATTCACTACATGGATATCAAGGATGAAAACTATTCTTGTTGGTGAGAGGATACAATCTATTCAGATGATCAATCAAGCCAAATGGAATAGGATATAACACCATGTTGTATTTCATTCAGAAATGAAAAAAATATTGTTCCTCTAATAATCAGTATGGAAACACAGTGGACTGTTTTTTAAATCATATAAATACAGTTATGTGTTGGGTGATTATATATATGGAACACAAAAAAAGGGAATTAAAAAGAATACATTTGTTCCAGATTTGTAAAGGAAGGATGGAAAGATATATAAACACACATACATACAAACACACACACAATAATATAAGGTGAACCTAATTAATATAGACTTGTTTAACAGGTGGACAATGACTACAATAAAAATATTCCAATGTGTAAAGACAACAATTGGGGAAGATTAACAACTTTCATTACCTGTTTCAAATTCATTAATATCTTGGTAGCTATACTCCATGCCGCTCCCAACTATCAAATAACTTTTTTTAAAAATGCTAGGTTAGTCTTATGTTTGAATATGACCAAACGAGACTTATTTTTCTCCAGACTAGACCACTCCAATTCTCATTCAAAGAGCTGCTATTTTTAAAGGAATACCCAAACAAAGCAATATAAAGTTTGAAAACAGCATCTCAGAAAGAAGGTGATTGCACCATGAAACTCCTTGTAATGCCAATGCTAAACCACATGAGAAACAAATAAGAGGACATTTATGAAATATTGCTTACCTGCTGGACATGGATCGCAAAAATAAAAGCCTCGCATGTTGATACACCGTACAGGAGGATTCACTGAACAAGGTGGGTTTGGAAGGCTGCATTCATCAATGTCAGCATTGCAAGCAAGGCTCCCTGGAGGCGACATCCAGCCATCATCACAGATGCAAGTATAACTAGGCTGCCAGGTTAAAATAAGGTAAACATGAAAATAACTGTAAATGTTCCTAAAAGAGTTACTTCTATTAGCACTAATACTATTACCAAGCATTCTTCTGGAATCTGACATGTCAAAATTCTTGATGCAATTTCAGTTTATCTTATTTACCCAGGTTTTCTGTTCCTTCCTCTAACAATTAAAGCTTAGTGCATACTTGCACTGAAAGATATTGATATTAGAAAAAGAAAACCCATATTTTTCTCTGAAATGAACATCATGAAATGAACTAAATAGAGGTAGAACAACAAATACACCTTAAACTTGCAGAAAGAAACACACCAATCTGACATTAGCTGATTTATTTTTGGCAAATTATGTAATTATAATCTGAAAAAGCAGGTAAAATAAAAATTGCTCATTCAGACTTGCAGCTATCAAATGGGTTCCTGATTTAAACATAAGTACAATCATGAAGACAAAGTTAGATTCTACTACATATCAAATAGTATAGTGATATCTTTGAAATCACGTCTGTTGCAAAACAGCAAGTATAGTTATTACAATGACAAGTAAAATATTTGAGTAAGAGCTCAAAGCATTTTGGAGACTCACCTTTTAAACAAAGTATGAATGCTGTACATTTTGTAGCAATTAAAAACATGGGAAAAATTGAATTAATTAAAAAATATGCATATAAAATATTGCTAAAGTATGGTGAGAACTGGAGAATACGCAGGAGGATAGAAGCTTATAGAAGTCAATTTCTGAAAGCAAAATTTCCTGTCCCTTCTTTCCTCCAGCAGTCTGCATAACCTTCTCCAAATGCTACTAAGAAAATCTGGGGAATTTTGGAATAAGTGGAGTGGAGATCCTCCACAATCAGGCAGAGATACTTTCTACTAATGGAGACCTTCTTCACTGAAGATTTCTTCTTCCACTACAGCTTTTTCTTAGGTTGATGAAGGATACTGACACAGTATTCTAAGAAAATGCTGTGCTACATGTTTAACCAAATAAATATAAATCAAATTTTATTATTCCCAGGCTAGCTAAGGCTGATTTTGATTAAGTTCCACAGATAATGGAATCTTCAGTAGAACAGAAAGGACAATGGAATGAAATGAGACTTACATCCAGGAAATTGGATGTACAGCAACTGCATTGCTGTATATCTCAAAGTTTTGGAAAAAGTTATTTGGGCAATTGAGTATAACTCCACACATATCTAAATAAAGTATTCCTGGCAGGTTTACCCTTGATACAAGGCTTCTCTTGCTTACCTGATTGTGCTGTTCTCTGTTTCCATCCACACAAACCCCATGCCCACAAAGAAGAGAAGATCCTCCTTGACAATCATCAAATTCTGATGTGCAGTACTGTCCGTATGTTTCTGGTGTACAGATGCAACTTTTGAAAGAACAACAATGAATTCATATAAATATTCCTTCCTTTCAGTGTAAGATTTTGGTTCAGGCAGATTCATCATTTTTAATTGTGTTTACAGTACAGGTAGTCCTCACTTACCAACCACAGTTGGGGCCAGTAACTCTATCACTAAATGATGCAATTTTATAGTGAAACATCACATGATCACTCCTGACTTAACTACGCCAGTTGATCAGTTTTTGACTCTGGCCATTAAACAAATCATCACATAATTAAACATGATGCCTTGGTATTTTTTCTATTCTTCATTTTTACACCTTGAAATAAAACATTATATTCTTAGAGAAAATTCCTATTTGATAGAAACAAAAATGTTTTCCCAGCTAGAATGTGGTCTCTTTCATATGACTGAAAAAACATATAGTAGAATGGTTTTTATCACTTTTAAATAATCAAAAAACAGTTACTTTCAGTTTTCATGTTTCCAAATATTGTAATATAGCTTTAGCTTAAAAACAACATGTTTTTAAAAACATGTTTTATTTTTTAAAAAAATCAGAGGAATAAACGCAGAAGAATGAATTTAAAATGCAGGTTGATATAGTAACGGAATGGAATGGAATGGATTTATGAGGTAATGTATGTGAAATTGAATAGAAATAATTTGATCAGTCCCCTTGTATAAAACAGCCTGCATTTATCTCATTGATTTTCCAATGATGAATTGATTTATTACATTGGCTGATAATGACAAATTTACATGAATTTATAACTGTATGAATATTCATATATTTATATGAGAATAAAATATGATTGTTTAAATTTATTAATATTTGTTAAATATATTTGCCACCTATCTCACTTAAGAAGCTACTCTAAGAATATTATAGTAATTAAAAGAAATATGAAAAAAGCATAAACAGAAGTATAATAATAGAACAATAAAATAAACAATGACAAAAGAACACAACAAGAATAATACATCAATATTATCACCAGAGGATGGATAAGTGGAGAGCAAGTGGGGAAGGTGGAGTCTGCCATCAATAATATATTCATGTATAGAAATAATATATTCAAATATGTACAAATAAAAGTAAAAATATCATTACATCATCTATTCTACATGTTCTCAAGAGTCTTTTCAGGAGCCTTCATCTGTGATAAATGTTTAAGCAGAGGCTAAATATAGCCTTTTGTCTGAGATGCTATAACAACATTCTACATTTGATATTTTGCACTGAGATAAAGCTGAGCAAGACAGTTTCCAAGTCCTTTCCAATTTGTAAACCTGTAATTTTATGGTCCTGTATGTATAAAGCTCAGGGATTTATGAAGCCGACACCCACTGTACAAACTTTAGGGAAGCTATGACTCAGTGCAAGTTGTGTTGCAATAGATTTATTCTTTAATCAGTCTTTTAGGTTTTTTTCTGCATTACTTCTATTTTACTACTACTACACATGTGGTAGCATATGTTTTACTTTTGGAGCTCTCTTCATTCTGTTGCTTTGAAAAATTCCCAGTTCAAACTTTTCAATTCTTTTGGCACATAAAATAATGAAGATCAAAAGTTTCTAGGCCCAAATTATGCTTCAAATGGCAGTCCTTCAGAGAAAGTACAGAGAATAATATCCATGCTTATTCTATGTCCAACACCTAGAAATAAGTTGCATGAGATCCCTTGAATATAGGTAGTACTTGAGGTACAACAAGCCATTTAATGAATGCTCCAAATTATGTACAACAGAGCCCCAAAAGCTACATAGGATCCAATTTAAAAGTTATGACAGCTGCAGTCGTTCTCTGGTTATTTACCCTTACAAGCCAGCACAGGGTTGCTGCAGCACCCCCTGCCTCTTTCTCCCCTACTGGAACCCTGCAACACATGGACTTCCTCCCCACACATCCATCATGCCCCTTACTTACTGTTTGAAGTGTTTTGGACCTCATATTGTAGAAGGACAGCAGGCTACATGGCCCCAGGATGCACAAGGGTGATTGATCCTAACATGCTTCATTTTGCTGCCTTAGAAAGGTCTGCACGGTGCTGCAGAAGCTTCTGAATGCTGCAGAAAGTTTCTGCAGCATTGTGCAGACCATGATAGGCCAACAGAATGGGCTGCATGGCAATGACCCAAATTCGGCTGCCATTTTTGTGAAACAAAATGGCAACTGTTTTTGGAATTGTGCCATGTGGCCGCCACAAAGAAGGAAGTTATTTCAGTGACCTGGAAAGCCTCAGAGTTCTTCAGAAGGTAAGTAAGGAGAAAGGTGTTTGGCCTGGTGGAGAGTGAATCAGGGCTAAGGCTTGGGAGAACCCAGTGAGAGTGGGAAAAGACCTGTTGGAATCCAAGGTGTGAGAAGTGGAACAAGGGGCATATCGGAAGTGGAGAGACCATAGTGGGCCAGGGCCTGTATTAGGCCACTAATGGTCTCCCCCATCCAGGAGGAACCCCATGCTCTGCTTAGTGACCCACATTTTCAACATTTCATTGGAAAGAGTAGGAATGGAGGGAGTGTTAGGTGGGATGTTTCACCTAACAACTGACATGATATGCAACCATAATGGGCAGGCTCCATGATAGTCATATCTTGAGGATTATCTGTATAGAACTCTCATAGCTACTGTTGAACCATATTTTTCTTATGAGTGATAGCTTATTTGGAGTACTGCATCATGTTTAGGGTTTTGAAAAAAGATGAAGACAAAGTTGAACAGGCTTAGAAAAAAATAACAAGGCTGGTTCTTCATACAGAAATAAGTACTAGACACAATAATAAATTAATATTATTATTAGAGGTGAGAAGACAGATTCAGCTGTCTCTTCATCAATGAGGGATAGTCTCACAGAAAAGAGTAAGAAAGGACCTTTAGCTACAAGAGGAGGCAGAGGCTGGATCTAATTTGATTAAAATTATAATTTGATTAAAATTATAAGAAGTTGGCTCTAACTGAACATTAATAAACTCATTTTTATAGTAAGAATAATTTGAATCCCTGAAGCAATTTATAAGAAATTGTGGGGAGGCTGTGAAACAAATGAAAGAGAACAGGAATAATCAAGAGATAGTGAGTAGGTCAGCTGGTATTTCATAAATAGCAACCTAACCTATAGGAAATCTGGAAAGAAGTGTTATATCATTCAAAGAATCTTTATCTTACTATGAATGAAGATGGAGAAATCCGAGAACAGCTTCCAAGATTCAATATTTACCCTAATGTAGGATTAAAGATAACTTAATGAAGTCTTGCTTCCTTGATCTTGCACAGCTGCTTGCTGTTTGACACAATTATCTAAACAGAGAGAGGAACTTGCAAACTTTGGCCAACTTTCATGCTATTCTTCACCCATTCAAAAGCCTCTGTAAAAGGTCAGTTTAGGCCTCTAATAATTGATTTAGCGCTCTTCCTGGGTTGAGGAGAGGGGTGGTGGTGGAAATAAGGGATAGAAGAAAAAGAATTACAGGAAGAAAAATAATTTTGAGGAAAAAAGTGGGGCTTCACCCATTTGTGGCTTTTAACAATTTATTGGTTGCTCCAACTTCTCCCAGTGTGACACTCCCTCTCCCTCTCTCTCCCTCCCTCCCTCCCCTCCTCCTGTGTGTGAGAGAGAGAGAGGGAGAGAGAAAGAGAGAGAGAGAAACAGAATACAGAGCAAATAGATTATCCCATCAGTTCATCAGTATCATCATCTTTTATTGCTATATAGTAGAGCAATAAAATATGTTGATGTTGATCAACTGATAGGATAATTTACTTGCTCTGTATTTTCTCTCTCTCTCTCTCTCACACTCACACACACACACACACACACACACTCACATGCCTTTATTATTCATATATTATTTTATTCAGTTAGCTATCCCTCACTAGAAGACTTCAAACGGAGACTGATGGATTAAACAGTTTAGTGGGTATACCTATTGTTCTATTGCTTCTTATTGTAAGAGATCTTAATTTTAAAACTGAAAGCACTGAAAACCTCTGAATAACCAACCAAAAAAAATATATCTTAAATAAATGTTGCTCTAAATTTGCCTTCACTTAAAAATTTTTACGCTATGATGAAATTTTCTAAAACAAAAGAACAAAAAAAAATGTCTGTTTGGTATTTATAGAGATAAATTATTGTTATAGAGATAAAACTATTGTTAAGTATAATTTTCCAATGTCAAACAAAAAAATGCTTTTCATCTAAAAGGTTTTGTTAGGAAGATTTATAAGCCAGGCTTTTTTTAAATCAAAACTCAAAATAAATGAATCATGACTAATGAACAAGATCTCGCCCAGATTTTGGTGAACTCTGAGAAAAAAGGATAATGCAAATGCTTTTCTGGAAAATAAAAATAGGTAGAGCTGAGAGAATAAAGAGAGAACATTTATTTAGTGTTGAAGAGTTGAATTTTTTTCTTTGTTTTTGTACATATGTAGGTGGTTCTCGACTTACAGCCACAACTGACTCCAAAATTTCTGTTGCTAAGTGATACACGTGTTAAGTGAGTTTTGCCCCATTTTACAACTTTTCTTGCTACAGTTGTTAAGTGAATCGTTACAATTGTTAAGTTAGTAGCACAGTAGTTAAGTGATTCTGGCTTCGCCATTGACTTTGCTTCTCAGAAGTTTACAAAAGGTGATCACATGACCTTGGGACATTGCAACCTTCATAAATTGCCAAGTGCCTCAATTTTGATCACATGATCATGGGGATGTTGCACTGGCCGTAAGTGTAAAAAAACCCATCATAAATCACTTTTTTCAGTGGTGTTGTAACTTCTAATGGTCACTAAATGAACTAAGTCTAAAGGCTAAACTAAGTTACTAAACTAATTAAATCCAAAGGGCTATCCATAGAATGCAATGTGTAATGTAATATATGACATTTGTTATAAACATACAGAACAGAATACATTGAATTCCCCCCCCCCCCCATGTAGTCAGTTCTATCCCCCCATGAAAGGGAAGTTGTGTCTATCCAGATAGAAAAGATCCTTCTGTCACTGAATCATGGCATAGACAACTTGAAGATAATGACAGCATTCCCAGAAGGGCTAAGCTTCTGAGTCTTGCTATATTTTTTGTTTCTTACAATAGATCAAGCACAACAAATCTAGTATCCATATAGCGTTTGGGATCTACTTCAAAGTTATTCTGGGAAACGTAAGACAATAGCTGTTCCAGCTTTTTGGTGTGCTTCATAGTATTGATTCTACAATATGATAGGAAAGTATAAGAATGGTGAATGTTGCCTCTTGATGCTGCTCAGAGATCTGTTATGGGCACTGGGGAAAATAAGACCAAGACTAAGTTTCTGAAATCTGATCTTAAAACATCCTTAAAGGGAGAACAGAGGTAGTGGTCAATGATGAATTGTCCTAGCACTTTCAAATGAGAAAATGTCATATGCTGATACCAACTCTGTACATGCTGTACAGTATTTGTCTAGGCCTTTGTTTTAATGTGATGCATCAGTGTTGTGTTACATACTTAGACTTCTTGAAAAGTCCAGTGAATCTATAAATCAAGCCAAAAATGTACAGCTAGTTCTCTATGATCATGAGTTAAAAACACTTTAAAAAAAAAAACAATGCTAATTTCTGATTTCCAGCAATAAATCATAAATCAAGTCATAAATCAAAAACTACCTGTATGGTGAAAGGTAAAATTATATAGTTTGAGATCTGCAACATGAACCTGTCCTACTATGAAAGGCCTAGAAAAGCATCTATGTCTATTTGATGTCTTCCTATCCATCTGTTCTCTTGACTAGGACAGATGTTCTCTCATATAAAAGTGGCACTTAAAAGTACTATACAAAAAGCTGCCCATAAGATCATTAGAATTACCTGTAATTCCCTGGCTTATTTATACATGTTGCTCCATTCTGGCATCCTAAGAATGTTCCTTCATAAATCTGGCATTCATTAACATCAACAGAACAATCTGGTCCCTGAAAAGAGAAGTACAGTTTATTTTCCAAATAAATTGGGGATTAAAAGTGTGCATCAAGCCAATATATGATATAAAATTTCAAAAGGTACAGAGTTTTCCAATCTTGGGAAATTTGATGTGTGAATTTCATTTCCAAGAATTCTCCAGCGAGCAGAATTCTGGCAGTCAAAATCCATATATTTTAAAGCTGTCAAGGTAAAAATGATTGGTATAAAATATCCAACTTTCCCACTGTAATGCTTCCTTTATAAAGAATAAAACAAAACTTGGTTTTGTGGCTGCACCTTCCTTATTCATTTAAGTATAGTGTATTTTCATTTAATTCAAAGCATAGGAATACTGTAAAAAAACAAAAACTCTTTTGAGAATCAGCTCAGATACTTAAAAAAATTTTATAAGCTTTAAAAAATTGATACTAGATATACAAAGATATGTACATTCTACTGAAAAAATATATTATATATAGGGCCATTTGTGTGGTAATTAAGCTGCTGCTGTAATATTAGATGACCAATATATATTCATAATTTTTTAAAAAAGAAAATGCTTGTCTGCACAAATTAAACTGTAATTTTGTACCTGGGGTGATGATTTCTGCTCCCTCCTCCCACTTTTTCCCCTAAACGACCCTCTCTTGTATATTTTTCAATTAAGAATCATCACAACACAAACAAATGTAAGCAACTGAAAATTCTTGGGCTGGCTAGCACATGCATTTTCAATACCTAAGGCTTCCGTCACTAAGTAGCTCCCTTCTAAACCATCCTTGGTATACTTTTCAAAATAATCAGATTTTCAGTTGTCAGGTATTAAATACAAGGGAAGGTTATGGAAGTCAAGAGCAGAATACAAATTTGCACGCCAAAAATCCCACTCCTGGCATCTCTGAGAGAAAGATCTCAAATGGCAAGTGACCAAGAAGACATCGGTCTAAAAATCTGGAGAAAGAATTATGCACTCTAAGTTACAGTATATGACCACTGGTCTGGACCAAGACAAATTATGCTTGAGATCAAGGACAGAATGCAGAAATGGACTAGAAGTGCAACTGAATTTCACAGCCTGGATAATAGATGTTCCTTCTGACTCCACTGCCTAAGGAGGATGAACAATTATGTATTATTGGAGGTATACAATACCTCCAATTTGTAGTTCTCTTAATATCTATGGCAACTGATAATTTCTGCCTAGTCTACCCTATTGACAAATATCTCCTGCACCACATTATTCTGTTGCATGTTCTGTTGCAAAGCTCTCCTTTGACTAGTTTCTGATTTCCTTTTATAAATTAGATTGATTGCACTGGATTGACTCTTGTGTAATGCAAAATGAAAATGCAAAGTGCATTTTATACATTGCAATATTAAGAACCTTACCTGCCAATTGTTGGGACAAAGACAAAAGAAAGCATCTAGTAGGTTTATGCAGGTTCCAGAATTTTGGCAAGGGTTGCTATTACAGGCCTTTTTAAAGAAGGTCTGGAATAAAACATAAAGCAAAAATAAAGTCATTATTTTAGGATTATTACTTCTGGCAATTAATTAACCCTAAAGTACATAAAAGGTATAAATCATGTAACTCACCAGCTCAAGATTATAAAGTCTGTCTTCAATATTCACAATCTGCAGCAGAAAAAAAATGTCATGTGGATTAGCATGAATTTATGGTATTTGTTGTCACAATCATATATTACTCTGTTCTATCCAATTTCATAATTTTAATAAAAAATCTACAAAGTCCCATAGAAAAAAACTTTTAATGCAATTTTCTGTGTTACATTTATGCAATTTTTATGAATATTTTCAGATTTCAGGTAAATTGAATTCTAACTGACTTAGAATCTACTTTGAGAATTTTAGAATTTCAAGAGTTTAAAAAATACATGGGACTTCCGGTTTGTTCCTCATCGGAGTCAGAGTGGAATCCGCAATTGTGCGTGGTTTCACCGGAGCTTACATTGGAGGGTCCCGATCGAGACCAGAACCATCCTGGTGGGGTGGTGAAGAAGGGGGAAATTGCCTGGAGGGTCAAGGGGAGTCGCAACTCCCCTCCCTGACAGGAAAATCCTTCCCGAAGGCAAGCTGCAGCGGTGGTCCTAAAATGGCCACCATGAAGACAAAGAACACTCTTTGTGCTGGAGCAGAGAAGTAGCGAGCAGAGTGTGAATGAGGCAAAGGACATCGCTTTTGAGGTACCCCAGTATTAAAATAAAGGGCTATCTTGGAGGGGAGTGTGTGGAAGCGGCGACCAGAGAAAGAAATTGGATCTTATAAAACTTGGATTGGATTAATTTGGAGGAGAAAATTTAAAGGAAAATACTTTAACACAACAAAGGTTTAGAAATTAAACTGGATAACTATTGAATTGTGGGCACTTAAAGAGCATAATTAAATGCTGAAATTGAGTGTGTTGAAAAGAAAAGAAATAATAGCTAATGATTGAAATTAGCAAACTTAATAAAAGTATTATATTCAATAAAGAAAGTAAAGGTAAAAAGACTCAAGAGCGCCACCTGATGGCATAGGAAAAGTTCAGTACATTTTAAAAAGTATCTGGTCTTCTCAAGAGTTTGGATTTTGGAACTTAAAAGAAAATAAAAGAAACTTTATTATTGTTATAGAACCATCTGAACAAAGACTCAAGAGTATGGATTGTTGAAAATAAATTCAAAAGATATTGGCTGAAATAATATACTGGACTCTGGGATTGAATATATCTATTAAAGAAGAGGATTTTAACTATTAAAGAAGAGTAAAGAAAAGGAAAAAAGGAGAAGATATAATGGAGAAACTATTTGTTGATATAAGATTGGACTTACAAGAGTCAAGATTGGATCTGCAAGATATAAGGGACGTGATAAAAATTAAACTTGAAATGTGCAATTATGTACTACAGAAATTAGAAATGGTGACTTAGCAAGAACAAAATAAACCAGAGGGGGGGGGGAGTTCTATAAAGAAGAAGCCAACATTGAAAGACAAAATGAACAACAATTATTTAAACAGGGGGGGAAAGGAATTAGAATTAAAAATTTGTGGTCTGATGGGATGATAAAAGGGAGAATGGTTCAGAAAATGGATAAGGGGAGAGGGAAAAAGCAGAAAAAGGAAGGACAAAAGAAAAATCAAAGAGGGAGAGAGAAAAGTTTAATAACTGGAATGAGAAATGGAGGGGAATAAGAATGGGAAAAAAGGGAATTAAGAGAGAGGACCAGAAAACGAAAAGAAGAATAGGAAACAAACAAGAATGAAAAGAAAGTACATTATCCAAAGAGTGAGAGATAATGGGTGGGGAAAAAAAGGATAAGGAAGGAGATTCCGCAAGGTAATATGTTGTGATTTATAAGAATATATTGAAAATAGTATTTTGTAATGTATAGATGATTCATAAGGTGTTTGAGAAAATATAATGCAAAATCTAAGAAAAATATATATATTTGTGTTATATACTAGATAGGGAGATTGATATTAGGGTAGAATGAAGGTGGTTAGCTTGAATTATTAACCAGAGGGGACAATTATATTTACAGATAAGGATTGATGAAATGACAAATGTGACAGAAAAAAGTAATATGAGAAATGACAACAGAAATGAGATGAGAATTTTAGATAACATTGTAAAATAAGATATGAGAATGTATTAATATAACATGAATTGGAATTGGATAAGATAAGCTTAATATTTAACAATAATGATGATGCAATATGAAACTAAACAAATATAATGAACAGGTAATTATGGTCATGTTTGTATTGAGATGTGAAACCTGGAACCACACTGCTTGCCAAATGAGAATGTTTTTATTTTAAAAAATAAAATAAAATCAGGGAGAAAATTGAATAATGGAATTACTATGTTTAACTGATATGGTGGTAGGCATTTGGAGAGAGTTTTGAAAGGTTGAAAATAAGCATTGAAGGATTATGAAATAATGTGAAATATATGCGTTGAGAGATATGATTGATATTATTAATTTTGCCTATACTAAAATGTATGATATATTGATGCCACACTATTAATGTATTGTTGTGCATATGCAGATTGAAATAAAAAAATTGGGAAAAAAAGAATTTTAAAAATACACATATTCAACAAAGATTTTTTTTTACTGCATTAATTGTAGGTGTTCATGTTTCAAAATAATTAAATGGATCATTCTCCTCTACTAAAGATGAAGGCTTTCTACAAATCCAGGAGAAGTCTATGCCAAGGGTATCAAACTCAAGGCCTGCATGTGGCCTTCCCGAGCTCTGTTTTCTCTGGTACTGCAGGATGCTGTCACAGTCAAAAACGAAGCCTGGGAGGGGTGCCCCTGACACAAGTGATGTCAAGCTGGCTATGTCCACCCTGGCCACACCCACCCGGCCCCCAAGGTCAAACACAACCCGGATGCAGCCCTCAATGAAATCAAGTTTGACACCCCTGGTCTATGCAATCCTTTTAACACTTCATTACCCTTCAGATTCTATTTCTTCATCTACATGAAGTGTCCTTCTTATTCTTAAAGTAGTACTGGTCCCAACCAACATCCAATTGTCCAATAGTTAAGATATTAATCCATTAACAAGCAATGAATTATTCTCTTTTAAAAATTTACAGTTAATTCAAACAATTCATATTTGGCAGTAGTTAAATATAGATTTTATTCTTTGTAGATCAACTATGGCAAATAAAAATAATATATAAATGGATAGATATCATAGGCTGCTCTTTGTGTGGCATAAAATGTAGGATTCACAAACAGAACATAAAAACTATTTTGCAGGACAACAAATTAAACAATTAATAGTTAAATGGTGGTATTTGTATTTGATGCACAATATATATGATACATAAGAGATATTAAAAAATACCTGGGATTGAAGCTGGATGATTTCACTAGAAAGATTGAGAGGTGTGTTGGTGAGTCTTTTTAGTTCTAGAATTTCATCTTTATTTCTTTGGATCTATAATTAGAAAGAAAAGGAATAACCAATTCTCAATTGCAGCAAACATAATTCTCAGTGATTGAAGAGAACTCTGTCATGTGATGATTCATATGATTGTATATGAATCATCACATATGTGTCAACTTATTTAAATCTGGTTTTCTGAACCTTTGAGCATTATTGAAAAATTATATTTAGATAGTAATAATG